>NC_065590.1:43127524-43433774 GCF_024542745.1 Macaca thibetana thibetana
TCAAAGGCCTTTTCTGCATCTATTGAGATAATCATGTGGTTTTTGTCTTTGGTTCTGTTTATATGCTGGATTACGTTTATTGATTTGCATATGTTGAACCATCCTTGCATCCCAGGGATGAAGCTCACTTGATCATGGTGGATAAGCTTTTTGATGTGCTGCTGGATTCGGTTTGCCAGCATTATATTGAGGATTTTCTCATCGATGTTCATCAGGGATATTGGTCTAAAATTCCCTTTTTTTGTTGTATCTCTGCCAGGCTTTGGTATCAGGATGATGTTAGCCTCATAAAATGAGTTAGGGAGGATTCCCTCTTTTTCTGTTGATTGGAATAGTTTCAGAAGGAATGGTACCAGCTCCTCCTTGTACATCTGGTAGAATTCAGCTGTGAATCCATCTGGTCCTGGACTTTTTTGGTTGGTAGGCTATTAATAATTGCCTCAATTTCAGAGCCTGCTATTGGTCTATTCAGGGATTCAGCTTCTTCCTGGTTTAGTCTTGGGAGAGTGTAAGTGTCCAGGAAATTATCCATTTCTTCTAGATTTTCTAGTTTATTTGTGTAGAGGTGTTTATAGTATTCTCTGATGATAGTTTATATTTCTGTGGGGTTGGTGGTGATATCCCCTTTATCATTTTTTATTGCGTCTATTTGATTCTTCTCTCTTTTCTTCTTTATTAGTCTTGCTAGCGGTCTATCAATTTTGTTGATCTTTTCAAAAAACCAACTCCTGGATTCATTGATTTTTTGGAGGGTTTTTTGTGTCTCTTATCTCCTTCAGTTCTGCTCTGATCTTAGTTATTTCTTGCCTTTTGCTAGCTTTTGGATGTGTTTGCTCTTGCTTCTCTAGTTCTTTTAATTGTGGTGTTAGGGTGTCAATTTTAGATCTTTCCAGCTTTCTCTTGTGGGCATTTAGTGCTATAAATTTCCCTCTACACACTGCTTTCAATGTGTCCCAGAGATTCTGGTATGTTGTATCTTTGTTCTCATTGGTTTTGAACAACATCTTTATTTCTGCCTTCATTTCGTTATGTACCCAGTAGTCATTCAGGAGCAGGTTGTTCAGTTTCCATGTAGTTGAGTGGTTTTGATTGAGTTTCTTAGTCCTGAGTTCTAGTTTGATTGCACTATGGTCTGAGAGACAGTTTGTTATAATTTCTGTTCTTGTACATTTGCTGAGGAGTGCTTTACTTCCAACTATGTGGTCAATTTTGGAATAAGTGTGATGTGGTGCTGAGAAGAATGTATGTTCTGTTGATTTGGGGTGGAGAGTTCTGTAGATGTCTATTAGGTCTGCTTGCTGCAGAGATGAGTTCAATTCCTGGATATCCTTGTTAACTTTCTGTCTCGTTGATCTGTCTAATGTTGACAGTGGGGTGTTGAAGTCTCCCATTATTATTGTATGGGAGTCTAAGTCTCTTTGTAAATCTCTAAGGACTTTCTTTATGAATCTGGGTGCTCCTGTATTGGGTGCATATATATTTAGGAGAGTTAGTTCTTCCTGTTGAATTGATCCCTTTACCGTTATGTAATGGCCTTCTTTGTCTCTTTTGATCTTTGATAGTTTAAAGTCTGTTTTATCAGAGACTAGTATTGCAACCCCTGCTTTTTTTTGTTCTCCATTTGCTTGGTAGAGCTTCCTCCATCCCTTTATTTTGAGCCTATGTATGTCTCTGCATGTGAGATGGGTCTCCTGAATACAGCAGACTGATGGGTCTTGACTCTTTATCCAGTTTGCCAGTCTGTGTCTTTTAATTGGAGCGTTTAGTCCATTTACATTTAAGGTTAATATTGTTATGTGTGAACTTGATCCTGCCATTATGATATTAACTGGTTATTTTGCTCGTTAGTTGATGCAGTTTCTTCCTAGCTTCGATGGTCTTTACATTTTGGCATGTTTTTGCAATGGCTGGTACCGGTTGTTCCTTTCCATGTTTAGTGCTTCCTTCAGGGTCTCTTGTAAGGCAGGCCTGGTGGTGACAAAATCTCTCAGCATTTGCTTGTCTGTAAAGGATTTTATTTCTCCTTCACTTATGAAACTTAGTTTGGCTGGATATGAAATTCTGGGTTGAAAATTCTTTTCTTTAAGAATGTTGAATATTGGCCCCCGCTCTCTTCTGGCTTGGAGAGTTTCTGCCGAGAGATCTGCTGTTAGTCTGATGGGCTTCCCTTTGTGGGTAACCCGACCTTTCTCTCTGGCTGCCCTTTAGATTTTTTCCTTCATTTCAACTTTGGTGAATCTGGCAATTATGTGTCTTGGAGTTGCTCTTCTTGAGGAGTATCTTTGTGGCGTTCTCTGTATTTCCTGAATTTGGATGTTGGCCTGCCCTACTAGGTTGGGGAAGTTCTCCTGGATGATATCCTGAAGAGTGTTTTCCAGCTTGGTTCCATTTTCCCCCTCACTTTCAGGCACCCCTATCAGACGTAGATTTGGTCTTTTTACGCAATCCCATACTTCTTGCAGGCTTTGTTCATTTCTTTTTCTTCTTTTTTCTTTAGATTTCTCTTCTCGCTTCATTTCATTCATTTGATCCTCAGTCGCTGATACTCTTTCTTTCAGTTGATCGAGTCGGTTACTGAAGCTTGTGCATTTGTCATGTATTTCTCGTGTCATGGTTTTCATCTCTGTCCGTTCGTTTATGGCCTTCTCTGCGTTAATTATTCTGGTTATCAATTCTTCCACTCTTTTTTCAAGATTTTTAGTTTCTTTGCGCTGGGTACGTAATTCCTCCTTTAGCTCTGAGAAGTTGGATGGACTGAAGCCTTCTTCTCTCATCTCGTCAGTCATTCTCCGTCCAGCTTTGATCCGTTGCTGGCGACGAGCTGCGTTCCTTTGGAGGGGGAGATGCGCTCTTATTTTTTGAATTTCCAGCTTTTCTGCCCTGCTTTTTCCCCATCTTTGTGGTTTTATCTGCCTCTGGTCTTTGATGATGGTGACGTACTGATGGGGTTTTGGTGTGGGTGTCCTTCCTGTTTGTTAGTTTTCTTTCTAACAGTCAGGACCCTCAGCTGTAGGTCTGTTAGAGATTGCTTCAAGTCCACTCCAGACCCTGTTTGCCTGGGTGTCAGCGGTAGAGGCTGCAGAAGATAGAATACTGCTGAATAGCGAGTGTACCTGTCTGATTCTTGCTTTGGAAGCTTCCTCTCAGGGGTGTACTCCACCGTGTGAGGTGTGGGGTGTCGGTCTGCCCCTAGTGGAGGATGTCTCCCAGTTAGGCTACTCAGGGGTCAGGGACCCACTTGAGCAGGCAGTCTGTCCGTTCTCAGATCTCAACCTCCGTGTTGGGAGATCCACTGCTCTCTTCAAAGCTGTCAGACAGAGTCGTTTGTGTCTGCAGAGGTTTTTGCTGCTTTTTTTGTTGTTGTTGTTGTTCAAAAGATGGTTTTTAAAGTCATACTACCATATTGTTTCATATGTAGGAATAGTAAAATGAATTTACCTAAGTTTAAATTTTTAGCAGAGAACATTGCTGAAAAAAAATCCTCCTTTTAGTGTTAGGGTAAAATATGATTACTATATTGACCCACCTACAAACTAAAAAACATCTTAATTCTGCCATATTTTTCTGTTGATTTCAGGTATGATCATGTTGACACATTGTTTTTTTGTTTTTTTGTTTTTTTTGAGACAGTTTCACTCTTGTCGCCCAGGTTGGAGTGCAGTGGTGCTATCTCAGCTCACTGCAGCCTCCACCTCCCAGGTCCAAGCAATTTTCCTGTCTCAGCCTCCCGAGTAGCTGGAATTACACGTGCCTGCCACCATGCCCTGGCTAATTTTTAAATTTTTAAACATAATCTGTTTATTTGGAGTGGCTACATTGTATATTGAGCCAGATTAGTAGCTAACATTTTTTTGAGTACTTGCTTTGTATCAAGCACTGTTTTGCATTCTTATGAGTCCTCTTTTTTAATTCTCACAGCAGCCCTTTGAGATAGATAAATTAAGTAACTTGCCCAACATCACATAGCTTAGAATGGGAGGAGCTGGGATCTGAACCCAGCAGTCTAAGTTTGGAAGCAGCCTTTGTTCTTAGTCACTGAGCTATTTTAGCTCCTTTAAAGTGGATTAAGATATTGAATGAAAGGTTCTCAAGATTTGTATGAGTAGTGCAGATCACAGTTGAAAAGTGTAAGCTTGAGTACTATGCCAGAATTGGATATGTGGAGGGACGGTAAATATATGTCTCAGGGAATGGTGGAGACATATGCAATTCAGAGGACATGACCATAATTATCATTATTTTCCCCTACCAGTATGAGGTGAAGGCTCCCGTTCCTTCTGCCTGTTTCAGGAATATTTGTAAGCAAATGACAAAAATGCACGAAGCTATATTTGATCTCCTTCCAGAAGAACAAACACAGGTGAGTAGTAATTCCTAAAACTATTCATGTATATATAACATACAATATCTGCAGAATTGGGGTGGTTTTACATGCTTTTGGCACCGTTAAGCTGTTCATGTTCCAATATGATTATCATTTTTTTAAATCGTTACATTGACTGGTAGAACATGGATAAAAATTTCTACTTTCTAAGTGCTCCTTGCAGTGACAGACCAGAGCTATAGCTTTACTATATGATAAACAATTCTAAAAAGTAGATTTTCTGTTTGTCCATGATCAGTAGTCCCAGATTCTACTTACGTCATTTATTGTGCTGTTCCTTGGAAAATTAGAGTTGGCCTTTATCAATTAGTAGCAAAATATGTTATGGTGATTGTAATTCAAATTGGCTATGGGAAGAATTAGTGATAAAGTTAATAAGATTAACACATGTAATTAACTCAATCTGCTTTATTGTTAGATCAGCATAAGTGATCTGTAATAAAGACAAACTAGGAAAAAGAGCAAAATGCAGGGTCGGGGAGCCTTTGGCACCTCTCAGCTATGAAGTATCCACCCTTCTATCTCTACTGTATTCCCCTACAAAAGTATTATCACAGAGTTCGCTTCACTCTTCAGTAACAACTCTACCCCCTACACCCCTGTTCCCCTCTCCTGGAACTTTGAATTTTCCAGTATTCTCTTTTTTACCAGTTTTTTTTTTTTTTAAATTAATCTTAGCTTATTTCCTCCATATTAAGTGTGCCTAGTTTGTAGAATAAATGGTATAATATTAAAGTCTAGTTGCTGTATGACTAATGAATTTAACTTTCACTGGGATTTTTGCTATTCAGACAAGTTTGTTTATTTCAGTTTGTCTCTCTTACTTGGTTGAGTGCATGGAAATGGCATTTGGGAGCAGAGGGTGGCTTTCTTAGTACCTCTTGCCTGCTGTTGCTCCTGCTGGTCTCCTTTCCTATGCCACCTCAAACTTCATCCTATACTAGCTAGTAACATTTTCTTCATATTTCCCTAGGTTTTCATAAATCATACCAAACTCATGAATAAATATCATGGAACTCCTTTGGGACTCACTGAGGACTGAAGGGGAGCCATAAAATATGGCGGACCCACTAGGGTCGTCTCCTTTTTCCTTCTAATTTCTTCTTAGCCAAGCCATCCTTTCCATTCCACATGTAAGATCCTCCACCTCTGGCATTCTGACCTTCTGGATTTGCCATCTGAGTTCTAATTCTAGAGCAGGACTTAGCCAGATCAGAGAGCTGGGCATACAGGTACTTCATGTGTTTTTATCTGTGGCATAAAGGGTACTCTTGTCAAAGCTGGGCAAATGTTATTTTATGTCACTATTGCCACTTGAATACTAGTAATTCCACAAAACTTCCATAGATTGTTATATATATTTTCCCCACAGACAATGTTATTTCACAAAATCATTTCATAAATTCATTGTATATAATTTTAGGTTAGGTATTTCCCAAAGCTTGAGAGAACAATAAAATACTTTGAAGTGATTTCACTAGAATAGAAGTATGAAGGTACCTTTGCCTCTATCATTATGACATTCTTTCCCCTATCAACTTCCTACTTAATATATTACAAAATTCCCCACTACTTTTTATTATTTTTACTTGTCACAGTTGATCCCACTTACGGGATTTTTTTCCAAAAAGGAGTACTGAGGAGGTTAGAAAGCTTTTATCCAGCTAAGGAGAAAAAATGTAGTGAAATAGCAATAGAATACTTTCAGAGGAGGATTTTAAAAGTATATGCCAAAGCAAAGGTTTTGGTTTTTAAAAATACTTTCTCTAATGTTGATAACTCAGATATTTACATATTCTATTTCAGTAGAACTTTAAGAAACTTAGTTTTATTTCTTTTTCAGATGTTATTTTTAAGAATTAATGCAAGTTATAAACTCCACTTGAAAAAGCAGTTATCTCACTTAAATGTGATAAATGATGGAGGACCTCAAAATGGGTATGTTTTTTTTTTTAACATTTTCACCATATACTCCCATATTAAATTGTTTTAATGATTAGTTTTGATTATTTATGCCATCCTTTTCTGCTGTAATCACACCGAAGACCAACGTTGTAAAATCAGCAAGCTTTTGTGCTTTTTTTTGCCCCGTGGAAATACCTGTTTCTGTCTAACTATCTAAAAGTGGTGTATACATGGACAATTACTTACCTGACCTTATGTATCTGTTTTGAGGCAGTGTGAGTTAGTAGCACTTCCTTAGATACCCAATAGCTTTCCCCAATTCAAACAGGATTCAAAAGTCCTACTGTGTGACCATGTGAATGTCACTTAACCTCTGTGCCACATTTATAAAATAACAAGGATGAAATATGTCTTAATTCCTTCACAGGGTTATGAAAAATAATATATGTGTGTATATGTATATATTTTATTGTAAGCTGTTGAAAAAATTGTATATATTACTGTTAAAATAGCATAGTACATAGAAAGCATAGGATAGGATTTAGAATCTGAAAACTTGGGTTAAGTTCTAGTTCTGTCACTTACTAGCTGTTGTAACTTTGGGCAAATCACTTACTCCCCTCAGCTTAGGTTTTTTAGATTTGAAAATAGGGATGATGATAAAAGTTTCCTTAACAGGATTTTTGTGAAGAGTTATGTAGATAAAGATATGGGGAAGAGATTTTATAAAATTTAAAGCAGTGATCATTTAGTTATATCTTAGTATCAATTCTTTAGTGTGCTAAGGTTTTTAGGAATAAAATTTTATTCCCTGTTAAAGGAATTTCAGGCTCAAATTTCAAACTCATAAAGTTGGCCTTGCCATTTAAAAAGAAGTACAGTGAATCAATTTTGCAAAAAGCTATGTGAAAGCTTTGTTCTGTTGAATCTGTTAGGCTGAATTTAAGAGTTTTATGCAAGAATGATACTCTCTCTTATTACCTGATTCTTCTTTTTCTTTTTAAAGAATCATTTGTTTTCAAAAATTTCAAGGCCATGGAACATTTAAAGGACGATGATGAACACTGAATACCTTTTACCTAGATTTATCAACTGTTAAAATTTTGCCACATTCTCCCTGCCACTTTTGCTCCTTCTCCATCCCACCCCCATACCTCCCTTTTGCCGAACATCCAAAAAAGTAGGCTGCAGTCATAAAATTTAACCCTTAAATACTTTGGCATGTGTCTCTAAAAACAAGGACATTTTTATACAATCATAATACCTGAACCCCACCTAAGAAAACATCACATGGGTGACACTGTGTATCTCTGTCTTGATGTCAAATGATGCAAATGGTACATACATGAGAGACCTGCTCCTGAAAAGGTAATAGCATATGAGAAACTTAGAGACTCTTGGTAGAGATGTATACTGTGTACCCTAAAGAGGCTGTTCAAAAAAAGCTAGTAATATTTTCAAGGTCTACCCCGCTCATACCCTTTTACTTTTATTCCCATAACTAAATCTGGGTTGGTTAGTTGGGTTTTTGCAGACGAGTAGTTCTGAAGCATGCAAGCTAACTCGTTAGCTATTATTTTTCTTTTTTAATATATCTATTTGGAAGTCAGTCTGACCTTAGAGATCCTCACTGTCACATACTAACAGAAACTCATTCTTTGTAAGTCAATTCATGTCTTTGAAAGATGCCTGAAGATTAACCTCTATCCTCTAGCCAAGGACATAAACTACCTGCGTAAAAGGAATTTTTGTTTCTGAAATTGCACTAAAAATGTAGCTTTTGACTTTTTTTGACGTAAACATAAAATTAACCATTTTAAAGTGAACAATTCAGTGGCATTTAGTGTCTTCACAATGGTGCGTAGCCACCACTTCTATCTAGTTCCAAACATTTTCACTACTCCAAAAGAAAATCCTGTACCCATTAGGCAGTTGCTTCCTATTTCTCCCTCTCCCCAGCCTTGTACTTCTATTTTTATTTTTTGAGACGGAGTATCGCTCTGTCACACAGGCTGGAGCGCAGTGGTGTGATCTCAGCTCACTTCAACCTCCACCTCCCAGGTTCAAGCGATTCTCCTGCCTCCGCCTCCTGAGTAGCTGGGATTAACAGGCACGTGCCACCACACCTGGCTAATTTTTGTATTTTTAGTAGAGACAGGGTTTTATCATGTTGGCCAGGCTGGTCTCAAACTCCTGACCTCAGGTGATCTGCCTGCCTCGGCCTCCCAAAGTGCTGGGATTACAGGCATGAGCCCACGCCCAGCCCAGCTCTGTACTTTTTAATGTAATTTTTTCCCTCTATTTTAAAATATTTTAAAAATAGAGACATACAGAGAATAATAAAATATTTATATTTCTACTACCCAGAATTGATCATTAACATTTGTCATTTTCACTTGAAAAAAATATTTATTGTATTTTTAAAATGGTATTCAAAAAATTGCATTCCAGATGAAGCTGAAGTACACCTTTACACCTCATCTGCAGTTCCTTTCCCTTTTTCTCCTAACCTTTAGGTAACATTTCCAGTGAGTTTAGTCTACATTCTTTCAGTCTTTCTCATTTACTATACCTAGATTTATGAAAAATATGTAGTGCTGTTTTGTAAATTTACTTATATGGTATATTGCATATATGCAGCTTGCTTTCTACTTGGCATTTTTACTGATTTATCTCTGTTGATCTGTGGAAGTTGTCTGTTTTTGACTGCTGTATAGTCAAAACCACCTTTTTTTTTTTTTTTTTGGAGACAGGGTCTCATGGTCACACAGGCTGGAGGGCAGTGGTGTGATCATGGCTCACTGCAGCCTCAACCTCCGTGGCTCAAGCAATCCTCCCACCACAGACTCCCCAGTAGCTGCAACTACAGGTGTGTGGTACCACACCCAGCTAATTTTTTTAATTTTTTTTAGAGATGAGGTCTCACTATGTTGCCCAGGCTGGTCTTGGAACTCCTGAGCTCAGGTGATCCTCCTGCCTCAGCCTCCCCAAGTGTTGGGATTACAGGCGTGAGCCACCACTCCATGAATCAACCATAGGTAAATTAGACATTTCCCCTAGTGATAAATTGCTAAGTCATTACTTTTTTCCATTATAACCATGCCATACTGAAGATCCTTATACATGTCTAGTGGTATGACCATTTCTTCAGGGCATATACCTGAATATAAGTGAATTGGAGCTAATACACATTTTCACATTGTTAGGTATTGACAGTGGCTGTTAATACTCCATTAGTGGAGTAGTTTGTGAGAATTTGTTTCCCACATCTTGCCAACATTTGCTGTTAGATTTCTTAATTGTTGCCAGTCTGATGGGGGATAATAGTACCTTGTTTTGACTGGCATTTTCCTGACATTTACCATTTTTTCAGTTTATTGGTTATTCAGGTGTTTTCATCTGTGACTTCTTGTTCATATTCTTTCCTATTTTTCTCTTGGGTTTTTAAAGAAATATCTAGTAGGGCTTATATACATGAATACTAGTCTGTATTTAATCGCTTAGATGACACTTAGAAAACCTGGCCTGCTTTTCCCTTGAGTTTACTATTTTAGTCAACACACCTATACTCTAGTGCTAACCAATCAAAAACATTTTAGTTTAACCTGTTATTTTCTCTGTATATTAATTCATGCTGTTTTAAGATAGATGATTTTCTTGGGCTGAATTTATCATGAAACTGACTCCAAATGCATTGATGTATTCATTTTCCAACATGCATTGATGTATTCATTTTCCAAATATTTATTATGGAAATACAGCATTAAATGGCCTACTTGTTGATAACAGGAATCCTGCTAAGATAATATGTTGACACTTGGGTGCTAAGAAATCTGAATTTTAGATAATACTGTAGCAGCCAGGATAGGACCGACTCGGTGAGCACTGTTACTTTAATTATCTGAATAGAAAGCTTGAGATTTAAAAATAATTTTCTCTCCATTATTTAGGTTGGTCACAGCAGATGTAGCTTTTTACACTGGAAATCTTCAAGCCTTAAAAGGCCTTAAAGATTTGGACCTAAATATGGCCGAAATTTGGGAGCAGAAGAGGTGATGTCATACTGGAAAACTGGGTAGTTCATCTGACCATGGGATGTGTTTGTTATGAAGAAAATCTGGATGCCTGTGATTTGAGAATTGAACCTGAAACCCAAAGTGAACTGGGGTGGGGGAAGGGAAAAAGGAAAGTATCAGTGTTGGGAAACTGGATTCAGTGGGATCTACAAGGAATGTCATTTTTGTGCATCCTACAGTGAGGAGTAACTGATCAGGTGTCTATAACATTTTTCATTCTCTCTGGAAACAGACTCAGGTTTCTTTGGACCAAATCCAAAAGAACACATAGCTGTAACACAGCTGTAGTTGACTAGAATGCTCTGTATACTTTATATTAAAAAATGCTTTGCATTTCTTCCAGTGCAATGAAATTCATATGGTGTCCCACCTTATTTAATGATGGTACAATTTAAAATCTTAAAATCTTAGTCAACCTCTGTAGAAAGTTTTCTCTATGAAAGTAAAGCTGTTTGAAAAATTATTTTTTTACAGATCTTTCTATAAAAAATAAACATCTTTTGATTGCTTGGATTTAGGAATTCAATTTTTGTTTCAGTGACCAATGTCAAGTTGCAGGCTTTGTGTGTTGCATATTTAATATTTCTACTACCACCATATGTCAACTGGGTAAAGCCTTCCAGAGCTGTCTAAATACCTGAAAGAAAAGACTTAAGTCTTTTTTTAAGTAATACTTAAAAAAAAAGATACTGTCATCTATTTATGCAACTAAATACTTTTCAGAAATGGTATATAAAAGGCTACAGTTTAATATCTGTATTTTTATAAAAGTATGAAGGGTTTGGGGTGTTTTTATTTGTAGCAGAGGTAAGAATATGTATTCATATAATCTGCCTACTTTTGAGTTCTCATTTTAACATTTAGATAACATAATGAAGTATGGCCCCCTTGGATCCTTGTTTTTAAGTTACTTTCAATGTGTATATGAACAAAGACCAGGGAGAAACAGAACTTTTAAAAATATCGGCTGCTGTGTTGGGGCCAGAAATAAGGTGACAAGTAAAGACTTTTATAATACCTACCTTCAAAATGAGAATCAGCAGCACTCTACAAATGAAAGTGCCTGTGCCTCACCTCACACCAAGAATCTTGCCTAACCCTGTCAGAGTGCCTAATATTCTGTGGTGATTATGTACAATGAACAGTCTTATTTTGTGCTCTTTGGTTTCTTAAAAGGAAAGCTTGTTTTCTTTCCTTTATCATTACAGAGGTATGTCATTGGTTCTTAAACTATCTATCTGTCTAAAATAAAGCTGTAAAAAATTAACAGACTTTAAAAGGCAACTTTTTTTTAAATGGTATACAGTGAACTTTAAGTTAAACAAGCAGCCTACTCAAAACAAGTATGGATGAATTTTTTAAAAAGGCATAAATTGAACTACCAGCAGACCTGATTGGAAAGATTATTAATGATCATTTTTCAGTGATAATAAACAAGCTTCAGGAAATGAAGCTTCAGGGAAAGGGAACTTTTTATGAAGCTCTACCCCGTACTTCACTATAGAAGAGTACAAGGATGTGAAAGAAATGCCTTCCCTTTGCCCGCCCCATCAGCTGGGAAAATAAATGCCACTTTGTTTCAATAAATGGAGAGTCTGTGGAAAGCATGGCAGGCATCCCAGTTTTAGAACTAGATGAAAGGTACCAAATACCTTCAGTTTAATTCCTATGGAAATAATGGTATGATTAAGATTCTTAGAAATGCCAAAAACTGGACTTGTTAGGTAACTAACCAGTGTGTACTTAAATATTCCAAGGGCAAATCTTCCAACTAATATAGTAACTGTCTAGCAAGAATAAACCATTTTATTTTACCATTTCATAGTTAGTTAGCATTATAAAGTACAAGTGTACACAAGTATTGCTTCACTGCTTTATTTTTGAAATGACAAGCAATTCAATGTGACCATCACTGAGGCTTCTGTTAAAAGATCTTCCAGAGTTGCCCCAGTTTTAAGATTAAACAATATTGCACTTTAAGATGAACTAACTTTTGGGATCCTCTTCAAAGAAGGAAAGTATTGCTCCATCTGTGCTTTTCTTAGACTAAAAGCATACTGCAGAAAACTCTACTTTAAAAATCAACACTGCAGGGTACAGTAACATAGTAAAGTACCTGCCTATTTTAGAATCCTAGAGAACATTTCATTGTAAGAAACTAGCCCATTATCAAAGCGTCCACAGTATTTTTCATTTCAGTGGTCCAAGATGCGAAGGTTTCCAGATACAATCTTGTTCTCTAATACTGCTCCAGGTGGGATGTCAATTCTGTCACCATGATTTGCAATGATGATAACTGTTCCCTAAGTGACAGGGAAAACAAAAGAGTGTACTTGCAACTGCAACGCAATTTGATTATCTTACAGTGATCAAGTTTATGTACAACTCTTTTTTACAGTGGAGTAACTGTATTTATAAACAATATTAAACATGAAAAACAAGTGACAGTTAAGGAAAATTGTAATGTGTCCTTCTGTAACAATCCTGGCAGTAGTTCTAGATTCTCTGTCTCCTTGTTAGAGGTAGAACTAACAGTGGGAGGTGGACCCGGTACCACAGCATGGCCAGCCCCCTTTTGAAGGCCTACTTGCAAGGCCACCAGGAGCTTTTGTTGTTTTTATAATGGTTTACTGATAAGATTTTTCATGTCTTAAGTCTTTAGGCAGTCTCAGCAATAAAATTCAATATATGTATTTGTTTTTTCAAGATCTTCATTTAAGTAAGCTTTAATGGGAGGAGTACATGAAATCTAGTTAGGAGATTTTTTAAAAAATTACATGATTTGGAAAAAGCTATTGTATCTTTAATACTTTTATACCCCCATTTCCCTCCTATTTCTTACGTGAGGCTGGAATGAGAGTACCCGAGTACTACAATAATGTAAATGAATATTCTTACAGAGATAACATTCCTTTAATACATTCAGTACAAATTAAGTTGTCTTTTTTTTCTACTTTTATTCAAATATTCATCTTTCGTAAGCTAATGGTAATAGTGATCCTATTTTAAAGATTCTCATTTCAGTAAAATAGTACCAACTTTAGTACTAGTGTAATTAAGACTAACAAGTATTCCTTAAAGTAAATGTAAATTTATGACTAGAAAATGAGACCTATGTTGTAAAGCTGTAAGAAATATAATTTTCACTGTAACAACATACCTTTAATGAAACATTTTTTCCAAATGTCACATCTCCTGAAACTGTGAGGTGATCCAATTCAAGCATATCTGGTATACTTTCAAATCTTCTTAGATAATCTTGAACCTTACAGAAAAGTAGAAATATAAAAATTTGTCTCAAATGGGTTCACAGAAAGGAAAAATATTAAAGTTTAACTGAACTGTAAAAATATTTTATGGCAAAGCTCAGGTCCTCTAATGGGAAGCACCTATTTATTAAGCACTCATTATATGCTAAATGCCGTGCAGAAAAGACCAGGAACTACCAACACTGTTTCTACACCAAGCAATTTACAACAGTTGAGCAGATCTAACTTTTTCTTTTTTTTTTTTTAAAAGATAATCAACATGCCAAGAGCCAGATGAGTAGTTCACATAATCTGAATTCAACTGGAAAAAAAGAGATCATGCTTTGAAGCAGGCTAGACTGGAGGTGGACTTTAGTGGATAGGTAGGATTCTGAAAAATTAGAGCACATTTTAGGAAGAGCAACAGCACAAATTATTATAAGTTATCACCATCTTTGTCTTTTTATTTCCTCAGATTTTACAAGCACTAGAGATTGTCCTATGTGAACCCGTTTCCTATTTTTCTGGGAAAATGGGAGCAATCAGAAAACTTCCACTTGTTTCCATCCACTACCACCACCTTGCCCGCATTGCCCATTACTCTGTCTTCCTAGTACTGGAATTGGACTGTTTCTATTCCTAAAGCCAACCTCTCCACTTGTGCATCAGATCCCTTCTTATGGCCTATTGAGTGTTGTTTCAGCAGTTCTCCCTCTTCAATGTTTTTTCCCTCCTGACTGCATTAATTCCCATTAATGTTTAAACATCCTCCCATTAAAAAAAAAAAAAAAAACTCAAATCCTATATTTCTTTCTACCTATACCCCCATTTCTCTTTTTCTCTTTAAGGCAAAACTCTTGAGTTTTCTACCTTCATATCTCCAATTCCTCCTTTTTCATTCTCTCTTAAATCCACGCCTGTGAGGCTCCCACACCTCCATACTGATACATCTAATTCCCATCTTTCTTGAATCAGCAGGAGCATTTGACAGATGATCATTCCCACTGTCTTGAAATATTTTCTTCATTTGACTGAGGACACATGCATTCATAGTTTTCTAATTCCCCATCTGCATTCTACACATCCACAGCAGGTGGCACCAAACCACACCCAGGACTAAAATAGACTGGGATGGCAGAGCAGGACCCCATAGGCCAACCACAAAGGCTCACAGTGTCATATTTCATTGATTAAATTTTTTAGATTCCACTCATCAGGCTAAGGTGGAGTTTTACAGCAGGTCCACAGACAGTGCTGTTTTGTTCAATGTTATTTTGTTATAACGTTGATGAGGAAAAAAAAAAGATTCCCAGCCAGGACTACTGTCTGTGTGGAGTTGGCACATTCTCCCCACATTTGTGTGGGTTTTCTCCAACTATTCCGGTTTCTTCCCACATCCCAAAGATGTGCATGTTAGGTGAACTGGTGTGTCTACATGGTCCCAGTATGACTGTGGGTAGGTGTGAGTGTGCCCTGAGATGGGGGCAGCCTGTCCAGGGTTGGCTCCTGCCTTGTGCCCTGAGCTGCCGGGATAAACTCTGGTCACCCATGAACCTGAACTGGAATAAGTTAGTCAAGAATTATCTTGTTTTTATTAGTCAATGTATGTACAGCTCACATTTATTTCAGGGTTTAATATTAGAAGTGTTTTGTTTTTGTTTTAAAATGTGGTGATATTTTTGTGACCAGAAATAAACTGTAGGAACTGAACTCTTGTTTATATAAATTAACCTATGGTAAAATGTGTTATACATTGTTTTGCTTACTGTGGCAGTTTCCAAGAACATACTGATGACACTGAGGACTTAACTGTACTTGCTATTCCACCTGTCTAGAACACTTTTTGCACTAGATACCCATTTGTCAGACCCAATCAACTTCTCAATGAGGCTGCCTGTGGCCACTCAACGTAAAATTACACCATCACCACCCCCCTCAATCCCCACGCCCCGAGGCATTCCCTTTTCTCTATCCTTGCTTTGTTTCTCCATAGCATTTTCCACCACTTGGCATATCATACATTTACTTATCATCCTTTCCCCACTAGAATGTCAATTCTGTGAAGACAAAGATTTAGTCTGTTTTGTTTACTACTAAATCCCTAGAACCTAGAACACTGCCCAGTACATGATAGGGGCTCAATAAGTATTTGTTAAGCCAGAATTAACCTTTTCCCACTGATGAAAGCAGTACTGGTCTTGGAAGAGACAGAAGATAAAATGCCCCAAAATTTAAAGATTATTTTCTACTCCCCATATGGCAATCATGTTTCAAATGTGAAGTAAAATCTTTATCTTCTATGATGAATTCCCTTTAAAAGATATCAAAGACAGAGGAATACAACAGGTCAGGGGTAGAGACTGTAATTAGTCTCCAATTCACATGTATATCATATTTTTATAATTACACATTTAAGAAATATGAACTCACATATCTTTATAGTTACATACCTTTGTAAAAGAACTGCCTAATTTAACCAAGGGCACTGTAGGAAATTCCCGCTTTTCACTCATTGTCAGAGATCCTGCATTAAGACTATAGAGGTTTGACATCACCAATAAGAGATCTGATGTGGTTTTGACAGGCAGAAAACGGCTCCTTGGCACATTAATACCTAGAGAATTCTCGAAACTTTTGATGGCAGCCCCTACTGCAGTTTCTAACTGAATGACATTCAGGCCTCCATCCAAAGTCTGTAAGAAATTAGGGGTGGGGAATAGAGAACAGAGGTTTTAAGCACCTACAACTTAGTTTCATGTAGGTTAGTTAATATTTGGGAAGTGACTTCAGAGATCCATTGATGGAAAAAAAAAAGATTTTCTTTTTGAGACAGAGTCTTGCTCTGTCACCCAGGCTGGCTGGAGTGCAATGGCGCGATCTCGGCTCACTGCAGCCTCCGCCTCCTGGGTTCAAGCAATTCTTATGCCTCAGCTTCCTGAGTAGCTGGGATTACAGGCATGTGCCACTACGCCCAGCTAATTTTTTGTATTTTTAGTAGAGATGGGGTTTCACTATGTTGGCCAGGTTGGTCCCGGCCTCAAGTGATCTGCCGGCCTCGGCCTCACAAAGTGTTGGGATTACAGGTATGAGACACTAAGCCTGGCCAGAAAAATAATTTTGAGAACTGACATTTATTAAGCACCTATCATATGCCAACCTCTTATACATGTAATCTTTTTTCAATCTTAAAACTCTTCTGTTCAGTAATACCATTTCCATTTTATGATAAACAACCGTAGGTTCAGAAAACTCATGCAAAGTACCGATGGCCAAATGACTTATGAGTGTCAGCAACAACTAAGACTGAAGTAGGTTCTCTACTTTTGAAGCCCAATGTTTTTGCCACTACCACAATCCAGGGTCAGGTATAGGGCACCATAACTTGGCATGCTAGAGGGGTGACAGCAGATTCTGGAAGACAGGGCTAGGAACTAGAGAGTCTGAAAAGGCGAAAGGGAGTGACCAATGGAATCGATGGGGCAGAGGGAGTGGGCAGTGGGGTCTGTGTGTAGCCTACTATGACCTTAGGAACCAGGAAGCTCAATGGGCCACAACCTTGGCTTACCTTTGGATTCACAATGATTTCCATGTCAATGGCATTCTGCTCCTGCAGTCTTTTAACTGCTGCAAGAGAAATCCATAGGTTGTTTGTGTTAAATATTTTGAACTTTGATACAGACTTGAACTCGTCAACATGTGCTTTTGGCACTTGAGCAATTTCCACCAGTCTCAGTTTGCCTTCATATTGAGTGAGTGTCCCGCCCTAGAAAGGCAGAAAATAGTGAGTGCCTCCACATCTGTCCCAAGTGCAGTTTTTCGTAAGTACAAAGATAGTGATAATATAAAAAATATATAAATACATTATGTAGAAACAGTACATTTTCATAAAAGGGACAATGGAATAACATTTAAATGTCAAACTAAAAGAGTATTAAAGGTCTGGACAACTTTACTGAAAGGTTTCACATGTTTCAGATTTTTGCCATAAATATATAAGAAACTATTTTAGTTAAAATTATTGATGTAGCTTATCCAAAAAAATAGAGATGATTTTGATACTATTTATTATGGATTTATGATACATATTATTATGTCAAACAGAACTGAAAGTATTCCACATAATATCATCTCACCCTTTCTTATGATACTAAGTGGTTAAATGTATTGTTTAACATAGAAACTTTCAAATAACTTCATAACTTATGAAATGTGAAAACATGAAGCCCTAAACTGCTTCCTCTCAGTATTTACCTTTACATCTGCACGTGTTTTATTTGTGACTTCCATGACAAATTCACAGCGTTTTCCATTGGGTGGGTTCATTAGATGATTAAGAATATACAGATCCACTGTGGCACCCAGATTATCTATGTTAGACACAAAAATATACTCTTTGCCTTCTCCTATAAAGGTATCAAGCAAACCAGAGTTGTAGAAACTGGCGTAAATATCACCATGACCTGGAGGGTACCAAGCTTCTGTATTTTCCCCTGAGTAAGACACGTCCTTTGCTACAGGAAGTAAAGATTCTTTATTAATCCTCGGGTACCTTAAAAAAAAAAAAAAAGTTCTTTTTCAATATTGACCCTGTAGAGCATTTCAGACCTTTAAATAAAATAATGCATTAAAGTTACATAAAATTTCACTTCTTTTCAGAGTCTTATCAATCATTATAGGTGAATCCATTTAAGAAAATCTCTCAGTATCTGTGTTGTCCAAAATCTGTTTTCTAGATGGTGATAGCTGCTGCAAAAACATGTCTCTATGGTTATAAAGATGGGAGGACCCATTATATTTTTAAAATATTAATGTTTTATGACTCTCCAAGAGGAGGGATATATCAAATAAATTTTCTCAAACCTATATAGTTGTGGGATGGTTCTTTTCCCTGAAAACTTATCTGGGAAAAACTGCCCATTCTTACAAATGGATATATTCAGGGGTGGATCTCTTTCTTTCCCAGAAAATAAGCACCAGGTTAGCATTCCAAGATGTCTGCTTCCCACCACTAGTGAGAAAGGTAAAGCTGGTGATGGGGCAAGAGGAAAACAGGAGCTAGCACTGCAACAGACTGAAGACCAGAAAATAAAGGCAAAACATCTGCGAAGTAAAAAAAAAAAAAAAAAGTAACCATGGGAAATAGATCTTAAAAACAACCAAACAAACTAATGGTACAACTGTAGAAATGTCCCTTTTTTATTTTTGAGATAGGGTCTTGCTCTGTTGCCTGGGCTGGAGTACAGTAGCACAAACATGTCTCATTACAGCCTCGACCTCCTGGGCTCAAGTGATACTCCCACCTCAGCCTCCCAAGTAGCTGGGGCTACAAGGGCACACCATCAATGCTAATTTTTTAATTTTTTTTGTAGAGATGAGGTCTCATTATGTTGCCCAGGCTAGTCTCAAACTCCTAGGCTCAAGCAATCCTCCTGCTTTGGCTTTCCAAAGTGTTGGAATTACAGGCATAAGCCAGCACACCCAGTCTCGAAATACCCCTTCTGTACAAGTTCATGTGGACTGATGTCCATCCCTTAAATGGAAGTCTTATTTCTCCAGTTTCCTGGCCTTCAGTCACAACTCATCATCTGAATTTACTTTTTACTCACTATTCCTCAAAAATTTTCTCCAGAATTTATTAAATTACCCCAAGCCCATAAAAGATGTTGAAGAAATTCCTTTCCATAGGAAAAGTTATCAATAATGTAGGAATATAAAAAGATTTTCACAGACCCACCTGGAGACCAAATATGCTCTCAGAAAGCAAATGCTTAAGCTATCCCCAAATATTCTGGACATGGAACAGAGTCTCAAGCAGACTGAATTTTAAGAACTGGAAGTTAGAGAACCAGAGTGATTATAACAATCACATTATCAATGCTTAGCTTTTATGGGCATCAAACACTTGTGAACATCAATATTTGGTGCCTTTACATCTTGAGACTGCTCTGTTATAAACAAGATAAAGAAGTCCTTTCCCAGGAGTAACACACCCAGAGTTAATTTTTTACTCATTGTACCTGCTTTGATTGAAAGTGTAGATTTTCACACGACAATGATTGTACTTCTGTAGTATTTTTTTGGTATCTTCATCCGTGTTAAAAGAGTTCATTAAAACAAGAGGAACATCTGTATTGTAGGTTTTATTCAAATGCTAGGGAGGAAAATGACAATTAGATTACCCAGACTCACTTTTCTTTTGCTCAAATATGCAAAATTAATTCTTAAGGGTTAAATCATAAAATGTCCAAAACATCATCTGTATGTAGCCAAATATACAGATTTGACATAAAACTGCTCAGCATGAGCCAGACATTTTGCTAGGCAATTCACCATGCACTTGCTCATTAAATCACCACCCTCTGAGATAGAAACTACTGTCTGTATTTTACGGATGACTAAACTAAGGCCCAGATAGGTGGTGGGTCTGGCAATGGCAGAGGTGGGACCCCCACCTCCCCACCCCAGGCAGTTTGAGTCTGGAGCTTGTGTATAGCTACAGTGCTCTGTGGCCTTACTGGGTAGGCAAGTGCTGATTAAGCATTTACTCTATGTTAACATCTCTGTAGGGATGAAAGTACAAATGTGACAAAGGCATGGCTCCCTACTCTCAAAATTAATGATCAAAAATTTTGAATCACACCCCAACTGAAATCTTTTCAACCTCAGAAGAGCTAAGAGGCAACACAGAGTGTGAAGAAAACAAGGTCTTAGAAGTCAGACTGCCCTATGTTAAAATTTTAATTCTGCACTTACTAACTAGCTTGGGAACCTTGGACAAGTAACCAACCTCCTTGTGCTTTGGTTTCCTCATTGGTAAAATGGGGATCACAGTACTTAAGAGTTGTTGAGAGGAACAAATGAGTAAATTCATATCAAGAGCTCAGAATAACACTTGGTGGACAATAAGTGCTGAATACATGTTAGCCACTGCTACAACTAGCCGTTAGGATTATAGTTGCCAGCACCATACTAGGCAATAGGATAAGGAGATGGAAAAAATAAGGCCACTGCCCCAGAAGAGCTTATGGTATACGATTAATGACTTTGTCGTAAGAGAGAAGCCAAGAACAGTTCTTAGCATGCAGGGCCTGCAGCCAAATACATAACATCTTCCCCACCCTCCCAAAAGGGTTAATAAAGCAAGATCATCCCAGCCTTGATGAAGGCTGCCCCCAGAAAGAAAGTGGGTAGAAGGGTGGGATATCAAAAGAGAATCTCAACAGACCCAGAGATTTCAACAACCACAGGTGCTATTTAAGATCAAAAGCCTTTACATAACCTTAAGGATTTGCCCTTAAGAACACTAAACCTTTTTTCCACCAATAGAGACTAAAGATAGCAAGCTCTTTGGTTAGCTCAAATTCACATCTGCTACATTTTATAATATAACATTTATGATAACTTAAAAACTAAAAACTAGTTTAGTATCTCATGAAAAATGCTAAATGTTACTCACTTCAATTTGCTGAACAGTCAGATCCAGAAAAGTATTCTCATTCCTCACACCAATCAGACTTTTAGGGCCTTTGCAGCCCATGCTGGTTCCCAAACCACCATTGAGTTTCACCACCACTAGTTTGTTCAACACAG
The DNA here is from genome assembly GCF_024542745.1 of Macaca thibetana thibetana. Taxonomy (NCBI): domain Eukaryota; kingdom Metazoa; phylum Chordata; class Mammalia; order Primates; family Cercopithecidae; genus Macaca; species Macaca thibetana. The sequence goes on from NC_065590.1 coordinate 43,148,728, forward strand.
AAGATATATTATCAGGCAAGCCTCTGGCCTTTATCTTTTCATAGGGTTGAATCTGAAAGAAAAATAACATTATAGGAGTAATTCAAACAGCTTTAAAGGGACATTAAAACATATCAATCCCAGGGTTATTTCCATGCTTCCATAAAGAGTTTTGGTTTCTCTGGAAAATTTTAATCAACTTTTCTTTAATGTCAGAGGCCCTTGTGGTTCAAAATCAAGTACTTTAACAGGCAACTTCCCTTGCACACAGTAGTTCAGTGGATCATTTACTTTACAAAGGAGTACGAGAAGGGGGAAAAAGTTGTAGGCCCCATATATTGTCTGGCTGGTAAGAACATCCAGATCTCTTGGAGTATCTTCAAACACTCAGAATTCCCAATTTGTATCAACACTGCAAATGATCAAGTCATTTATTTAGACTCATCAAGTCTAAATATTTCTGGTGTATTATGGCTCTACTTCAATTCTGGAGAACCAGATACAAAATTACACATTATTCCTTCTACCACAGGAGGCAAATACCAAAACACACTTGTTCCTTGCCATTCTCTATTCAGTCATAAGTTTGCCTTTCAAAGGAAGGTGGCATAGACTTTTTGTCAAGTATGCACAAGGACAGAATTCCTTCCTCAAGAATTTAACTTTCAGGTGTCACCATATAAAAGCCAATACTGGAAAATTAAGTGTTGTCACTGTTCTAAGAAATGCCCTGGAAGGGAGGAAAAGAGCAAGAGGTGGGGCTAAAGAAAACCCCAACTCAATCTCCTCCCTAGCATCCTCATCTATTTCTGTGAGCAGAGGGCCTTAATCTATAACTTCTCCCTTATAGGAAAGGAACAGTGACAACTTACAGCGGAGGCCCAGATTCTTTTATTCAAAGCAGAGGCACAAGCAAGTCTAAACATCTTACAGTAAGAAGGAAACCTTTCAGAAAGATCACAATGTATTTTCTATCCATTTATGTGACATGTTTGCTGTTATTTTGTTTTAATGGAATAGGTCCTCAAACTGACTCTTCAGTTACATCCTGGTATAGGACAGCTAACACATAATGGACTGAAAAAAGTAAAACTACCTCATAAGTGCTTTGTGGACATTAGCTGTTATTTGTTCTGCTACTGTAGGAACGCGTGTGTGTGTGTGAGAGAGAGAGAGAAATGTGTAGGTGTGACTGGGAAAGAACTTGACAGGCTCACACTCCAGTGATCTAAGCATATGGAAGCAAAAATCTCTTTATGCTTGGTCAGAGGAGAGGAGAGGAGACAGGAGAGGAAGGGAGGGGAGGGGAAGGAAAGACCACTGTGATGCAATGGCTGTAAGTAGTCAATTAATAGTTTAGAAGAGTCAGCAAATGGGACCAGGCCAAATGTTTTCCCATTATTTTGTAAAAGCCAAGAATTTCCATTTATCAGTTATTTTTCACTTCCTAGCAAGAACCTAATATTTACACAGGTCTCACAAGGATGTGAAAATCAGCTGAAAATCACCAAAACCTCCTAGTCCATGCATTCATTTTAGGTTAAATTGTTAGTTCAGAGATAGTGTTACCTATTTATGTTTTGACTACACTTAAAAAGAAAATAAGAGTACACAGAAGCTATTTTCCACATGGTAGGACAGGCCTGTCTTCCAATTTTACCTAAAATTTTTAATTGTGGCACATCACATACATAAAAGTTTATAAAAGATATAAAATATACATATACGGTTGAAAAAATAACTTTTTTTTTTTTTTTTTGAGATGGAGTCTTGCTCTGTCCCCCTGGCTGGAGTGCAGTGGCCGGATCTCAGCTCACTGCAAGCTCCACCTCCCGGGTTCACGCCATTCTCCTGCCTCAGCCTCCGGAGTAGCTGAGACTACTGGCGCCTGCCACCATGCCCGGCTAATTTTTTTTTTGTATTTTTAGTAGAGACGGGGTTTCACCGTGTTAGCCAGGATGGTCTCGATCTCCTGACCTTGTGATCCGCCCGCCTCGGCCTCCCAAAGTGCTAGGATTACAGGTGTGAGCCACCGCGCCCGGCCAACAATAACATTTTTAAAAAGGAACACTGCCATGCATCTGTCCCTAATCACATTCCTCTTCTACCCCTATGGGTAACCATCATCTGGACTTCTAGTCTATAGTTTTACCACCTATGTGTGTAACAATATTTTACGCCATTTTATTTGTCTCAAAACTTTAAAATAAATTGAATCATACTATAAAGTAAGACCCATCTTGTCATTACAATATCAGTAATTTCAACAAGGCATATCACTGGGTTTGTTGTTGATATTTGAATATTCTATTTCAACTAGGGGTAAACATTATCTAGATGTAACTTGGAGTGAAAATTTTCATGTAACATCAATATTTTATCAAAGTATAAATGCTTATTATAAAAGTAAAAATGGTACAATAATTCTGAAAGCTATTAATTTTATGTATAACAATTAATGTTTTCAAATCAGTAAGTTAGAAAACAGAATGACAACAAACATAAAACTCAGTACATTAGATAGGTATCTGTAGGAAAATATTCCCTTTTTGAGGGAACAAATATTTATACAAATTTAAATAATAACGTGAGGCAGAAAATTCTAGATTACATCTTAATTCGAATCTTTACAGAAATGTTTGGAATACTAACATTCACAGCATTAAACAAAGTGAGCTTTAGGAACCATGTTTAATTTTTAGCTATTTGATTTAGGACATAAGTCATCAAGAAAAAGTACTAACAGGAACTTTTTTTTACCTCCAGTGAAAATGAATTAAAAACCAAATGTCAACATTGCTGCCTTAAAATTTCACCAGGAGAAAACAGAACTCCAAAATCATATGTATTCATGCTAAATCAGCTTTGATCCACACACTATAAATAACAGAAAGTTCTGGCTGGGTGCAAGGACTCACATCTGTAATCCCCGCACTTTGGGAGTCTGAGGCAGGAGGATCACTTAAAGCCCAGGAGTTTGAGAACAGCTTGGGCACTATGGTGAGACCTTGCCTCTACAAAAAAAAAAATTTAATTACCTGAGCATGGTGGTGCATGCCTATAGTCCCAGGTACTCGGGAGGCTGAAGTGGGAGGACTGCTTGGGCCTCAGAGGCTATACAAATATATTTAAAGCACATAAAAATGATTTATATAGACTGCCAACCCTTTTAAGTAGGAGAAAACAAATATTTGCCCAAGTTCTGAGTCCTAGGTACAAAGTTCCTTGTAGAAACATGTTACTGGAAAGTTTTATTATAAATTTTAGTTAATGAAATTAAATGTGCTGCTTTTCTTTCCTGTACTTAGTCATGGAGACATAATCAGAGTCTGTTTTAAGTGTGAAAGCACAATACAATGATCAATTCAACAATGCTAAAAACATACCTGATTGAAGAAATATTAAAGATAAAAGTGTTATGCAATTATCAATGACAAATAGGGTGAGAGAATGATTTAGGAATCACCAACATTCAGTGTTTCACCCATACTTTTCACCTGCTGGCTATGAGCTGAGAGATGATGGGCCACTCTCATCATTCTGCTTCAAAGACAAGCTATCAGAGAACATTTGCTTATATGAGATGTTCACACAAGATGGAACGGCAGTTATTACATTTTATATAGGCTGTCTGCACAAAAAAAAAAGGCCCAAAATTATGCTTTGGAAGTAACAAAACCAACACAGCAGGACTTACTAACAACAGTTCAATTGCCAGAATCTGCTAAGAAGTAACCAACTTATGTGTCCTAAGCATGCAGACTTCTTACAAGATACGCTGTGAAGATCTTCCACTCATTCTGTTTTAGAGAAAATGTAAAAATGTATGTTTATGCAATGAAAACTGATATTCAGAGACACACTTGTCAAGAGAGCCATTACTCCATCGCCAAATTTCTAGATCCAAAATCTAAGATCTCAAGTGATTGTGGGGAGGAACAAGTGCATGCTGAAATATTTTTGAAAACGCACACAAAATAAGGTAATATAAATGAGAAAGTATTCAGAAATTATCTGTCAACATGCACAAAACTTCAGTTTGTGAGATAACTTCAAGGAAATGGCATCACTGCCATAAATTAATGAAGTTTACAAGCTCAGGATACTGAGAGGACAGAGCTTCACTTCAGTCAGTTACTATTAGAGAGGAAGGAAAACTTAACATCATGGCATCTATATCATAATCAGCACATTCACTACTAGCAAAAATAGTTGGAAAATATCTTGCTCCTCCAACAACCTCCATTGACCAAAGTAAGTCCATTTACTGTTACAGATGTGCATTATGGTGACCGCAAATGCAATCTACCAGATAACCATGTTGATGAACTATTGTTCTTGCACTGTAACATCAACATGTTAAAGCTTGGTTACTAAATTTCTAAATAGAACTGTAACAACTGCAATTTCTTTGTTATCCCAAAAACTTATTCTATGATGGTGATCTAGATTCTCAGCCTCATACTGATTTTAACACTAGGACATTTGGCCTTCAGCCAAAAGGTATACTAAATATACTTCTAGTTTTAACTCAAATATCCCCAAGGTTGGCATCTTAAGAAACTGAGTTTGAATTTAAAATGTAATTCTGAATACTGTTCAAATATTTGGTATAAAATAAAATGAGCTGATCCATGGACAACATTCAGAATTCAAAAACCAAGTTAATAAAGACTTTTGGGAACAGGTCCTAGCAACTCACAATATAAAGACTTATTTACCATTCAAGTAAGTGCCAAATTTCTCTGTGATGTGTTGTATTTATAACCTTGCATGCTAAGTTAAGGGGACAGAAAGTCACCCCACCTCTCAAAATGTCAAGGAACCATGGTTCTTTATGTGGTGCTTTCAATAATACCTTCTTGTCTTGCTATATCCAACCCTTAAAAGCAGCTAATTAAATGTAGGTCTGCTGAGGAATTTGTTAACCATAGAGGACTCTCAGAATAACTGTGGAAAGGAAAGAAGTAACAGGGTATGAAGACAGGAGAAATATTTAAAGTGGTCAAGATAATGTTACTGTTGGAAGCCGCCAGGGGAGGTCTTTCACTGATGTTTCCTGACATACCCAGCCCCTACCCACCACCACCCCTCAACAGACACAGAGGTGTGCACAAAGGCACTAGTCATTCCATTCCAGGAAGCCAGGACACTTTTTGTCTAAAGCTTATTACACGTTAAATTTGGTGGTAAGCACAGCTTTCCATCACACAAATCACCCTGTATCAGCAGAGGTGCTCTTTCTTGGTGACACTGTCCACACTCTCTACCAGGCACCTAACCAAGCAGTCCCACAGAGCTTTGTTCAGTTCAACAAGCCAAGGGGCTATGTGTTAGAAAATTGCTTAGCAACAGCTGAAGTCACAGAGGACACACCTAGTCACAGAGACAAGTTTTAGGCCTGCCTTCCACTTTCCCTACTTAGCTCCCCCAGGAGAATGCACAAAGACATTTACTCAAAGATGGCTAGTGTTCAGAGACCATCAGGGAGCATCACATACTGCTGGATACAGCCTCAATGTTACTCTGACTGAATCACTTTAGTCAGTCACTAGTGCAATCTTTGTGCTCTCAATCCTAATCACCCTGTTTCTTTCTTTCCCAAAACATGAATAAAATTCAGTGTTCTAAGACCTCTACTGCAACTAAACAGACAGGAGGGAAAACTCCACAGGTGATGTGGGGCAAACCGCATGAGGCTCCTGGCAAAAGGTCCAGAGGAGGCCAGGCCACTCATGTTCTCCTCTCACTGGTGGAAAAGAATTTGCCAAATAGCTAACGTCCTCTGGGGAATAAGCGAAAGAAAGTAATTGGCAGTCTACTGAAGAACATGCTCTCAACGACATTCAGCCCTCTAGGATGTCAATGTAGTTTTTCTGCAGAAAGTGGAATGAGATTTTTAAAAAGATCTTTTTAAAACTATCTACCATGATCTGTACCTTGCCAAGTTTGTTCACAACTTAGTTTCCAGTTAGAAGAAAAGCCAAATTCATCACACAGTCACAGACACACTGTTCCCATTAGTAATAGGATAACCCAGTTCTTGGTAGCATATTTGTGCTATTTCTGGAGACATTGCCAAACACCCAAAGCAAGCTAACAGTACCTGCCCTGTATGCTTCACAAGGGTATGATTATTGCAATCTGAAAGAATTTTTTTCAACAAAAGCAAGTTTGCTTGAAGGGAAATGAGCTGTGTAAACAGTTAACAAATTAGGAATGCCACTCCATATGTACAGAAAGTGTTCCAAGAACACTGGCTTATTCACTAAACCCTTACTGCACAGGGTTTGTGTGCCAAATCCTGTGCTAGTCACTTTCACGTACTATTTCACATTTCTAAAGGTAATAACCAAAATCTAGATCATTTGCAAGATCCTACAAATTTACTTTATAACAGAAAAGTCATACCTAGAATAATGTTTTTGTCCGGTTGTGTTGCCATAATGGAATCCCTGAGGCTGGGCGGTTTATTTAAAAAAGAGGTTTATTTGGTGCACAGTTCTGCAAGCTGTACAAGAAAGAAGCATGGTGTCAGTCAGCATCTGCTTCTGGTGAGCACCTCCAGAATCTTCCACTCATAGTGGAAAGCAGAGGGGAGCTGGTTTGTAGAATCACATGGTGGGAAGCAAGAGAAAAGGGAGGGAGATGCCAGGCGTGTTTGTTTTTTGTTGTTGTTGTTGTTGTTTTTAACAATCAGCTCTCACTATAACTAATGGAGAACTCATTCATCACCACAAGGACAGCACCAAGCCATGTATGAAGGATCCGTTCCCATGACCCAAACACCTCCCACTTTGCTAAGTTGCTAAATCCTATCAATAACATCAGTACTTCTTATCTGCACTCGCAGATACATCTGACACAACAGAGCACTCCCTAAACCTTGAAGTGCTCTATTCCCCTTGACCTATGAAACACCATACTCTGTTTTCCTCCTTTTTCTGCCTGCTCCTTGAAAATCTCATTCTAAGTAGACCTCCTCTTCTACGCAATCAGCTTCAATTACTCCTGTCTCTATGGCAACATAACATACTCGGCTGCTAAGACAGAAGCCTGCTCATATGTGATCAATGACCAAGTCCTGTCAGTCTCATGACCTGTATTATTGCAGTGGTCTCTATGATCCTTTACCTCTTTCCAACCCACCCTCCATCTCTCAAGTGGTAATCTTTTAAAAAAAATTTGGCATGTTCCCCTTCTTATTGCATCATTCACAAAATAAAGCACTGGTATGGCATGCCAGAGATTATTAGCTGCCTACCCCAACATCATTTTTTTCCCTTTCACTTTAGAACCCTGACTTTCAGCTGGGCACACTGCCATCCAGAATAAAAGACTCAATTTCCAGTCTCCCTTGCAGCTATTTGTGCCAAAGTTCTGGTCAATATAATTAACTAGAAGTGAATTAAAAGATTTCCAGGAAATCTCTGTGAAAGGGCAGGGTCTGTGCCATCTTCCTTCTTCCTGCTGTTTGGACTAGAGGCATGATAAATAGTGTTCATTCTGGTGGCCATCTGGACCAAGAGGAGATACTCTAAGGATGGCAGAGCAGCCAGACAGAGAAGCCCAAGTTTCTGATGACCACATAATTGTCCTACCAACTGTGGATTGCCTCTCTCCAGATCTATTGTATTATTCTGGGTTTCTCTATTCTATGTAGCTGAATCTAATCCTAATTAGAAGACAGAGTTTGCAAGGTCCTTAATGATTTGACCTTTTTTACCTTCCACTCTTTCTTCTCCTACTCCCCCTAACATGCTGCTCCAAGAACACGGAGCATTGGGTTCTCTAACATACCACATCTCTTGCTTGTAAGGCCTTGCACTTTTTCCCCTCACACAACTTCACCAACTACTTTATCTTTCTCCTCCACATCTCAGCTAAGACTGGCAATTTACAGGTTTTATGAGTCAACAGGTACTTGTGAAGATAAAAAAATGGACCCTCTTTCAGACTAGTTCACCACCCCCTGAAAAACAAAATGTTTGCTTACAATTTACTTCACTACATTGGAAATTTCATTCACAGAATATAAAATTAATCTTAGTAAGAGAAGTAATTTATTTCCCAGTGAAAATTAATGTGCAAATAGAGTAAAAAATAAACTTTACCTCTCTCCAAACTAAGTTTCAATGAGAAGGCTTCTGTTTGGCTTGAATAAGAAGTTGATGCTGTGATGTGGTTTGAGATGATTACATGCATACCATCTTTAACTGCCATTCCATTTTGACTTTTCTTTTTGATAGTCACAAGTGCTGAAAACCCTGATGCGCTCAAAAGCAAGTTCCCACAACTTTTGTTCTGATAGTTGTATGCAGCCTGTGCTACAAACACCAGAATTCTCTAAGACTCTGAGAACTGAGTGATTCATGTGTGTCCTGTATCTTTGAAAGTCAATAAGGTCATCTTTGCAGAAGTCTGCATCATTCATGCAGGATTGCACCATCCTGGATGTACGGCTCACAGATGCAGAAGAAGGTGAAATTGCAGTAATATGTGGAGCTCACTCTCCTCTGCAGCAGGACCAGAAGTGCTGGCTAGCATCATAGACACTCTACTGGCATACAGAGCACCAACACCTTGTCCAGCAAGTTTTGCTTGGCTTAGACATGTTATCATTTAAAAAACAGTTTCAGAAGAGGTTCGTAAATCTTTTTTTTTTTTTTTTTTGAGGGCACCGGCACACAATAGCTGGCTGTACTGAGAAATGTCTGAAATTGCAAGGACATGCTGAAGGGAAATTATGTAGTTGCTGTTTCCTCCATGACCCGATTCAATAAACTACATCAATTCCAACATGAATGATATCATTTGACAAAAAGCCTCCTTTAAAATTGAATGAGGCATTAAAGTATAGTAACTGAGAGAGAACACAGGCTTTAATGCCAGGCTACCTGGGTTTCTTAGAATCCACAACTTATTCTGGCAAATTATTTAACCACTCTAAGTCTTTTTCATTTACTTCATTAATTTGCTATGAAGATAAATGAGATAATGCATATAAAGTGCTTAGCAAAGTGCCTGGCCCCATAGTAAGTACGCAAATGTTGGCTGGTATTATTATTGCTTCACTGATTCAGACACACTCCCTTCACCCCTACCCAACATTTTAACGTTTCTGAAAACAGGATCCACCATATAACCAATAGGTTCTTACAGTTAGTTGGTTGATTTCTTTTCTTTTTTAGTGGTACATAAAAGGTGTAACTTATAAACAATGGCCCAAATTTTATGAAATACCGTATTGAATTTCTAGGTTTCAAGTCACGAACTAGCGGAATGATCTCCCAGACATGGGCTTCAGCCAAAGTTTCTCTCCAGTCATGTGTAGCCTGAGGATATTAAGACAGAGGTCAACAACTATGGTCTGAGAGAGCTGCCACTTGTTTTCATAAAGTTTTATTGGAACATAGTTTACATATAGTCTACGGCTATTTTCATGCTACCACGGCTGAATTGAGTAATCATCCCCAGACTGTATGGCCTATAAAGCCTAAGATATTTACTATCTGCCCCTTACAGAAAAGGTCTGCCGACCCCTGGTTTAAGAAAGTCTTCTGGGAAAAACCCAAGTTTTGATAGTATTTCTCCCTTTTCAAACCATGCTTCTTCTCCTAAAATAGCACCATACTGCCTGAGACGCCTCAGGATGGCCAGAGAAAAGAGGGTCTCTCTAAGGCTATATGTTGGCTTCATGCTTCCCCTGGCAAGAACACTGCCATATAAACAACCCCCTAGGGCTTTTGTATGTTCTCAAATTTCCCCAGGAAAGCAAAACCAGTAATATGTAATTGGTAACAGAAATCAGGCAATTTTCAAAGCAACAGAAAGAAAACTTGAGATTTAAAAAGGTTTTTGTGGCCGTGCACAGTGGCTCATGCCTGTAATCCCAGCACATTGGGAGGCGAAGGTGGGCGGATCACCTAAGGTGAGAAGTTCAAGACCAGCCTGGCCAACATGGCGAAAACCTGTCTACTAAAAGTACAAAAATTAGCCGGGCATGGTGGCAGCCGCCTGTAATCCCAGCTACTCAGGAGGCTGAGGCAGGAAACTTGCTTGAACCCGGGAGGCGGAGGTTACAGTGAGCCAAGATCGCGCCACTGCACTCTAGCCTGGGCGATAAAAGCAAGGAGGAAAAAAAAAAAAAGGCTTTTGTCCACTTGTGAGTCATCTAAAGTAATCAAATTCATAGAGACAGAAACCAGAATGGCACTTGCCAGGGGATTAGGGGAGGGGGAGTAGAAGGGAATGGGGAACTGTTCGTTCTTTAATGCTTCAGAGTCGCAGTTTTACAAGATGAAAAAGTTCTGAAGATTGGCCAATTTAAAATTTAATTAAAAAATATTTTGTGTATGTGCAGTCACACATGTATGCCCCATCAAGCACCAAAAGGCAAAAGTATCACTTCCTTTAGAAGCCATTTGTGACCCTCATCCCTAGTAGTGAATCTGGTGCAGCTCCTGGCTTCAGGCGCTACTGCCTCCTATCACAGCAATTCTTATAGTCTCCAAACTGCCTGCTAAGTTCTCTGACTCTGTTATACGACCTTAAACTCCATAAGGGTAGTAACTGCCACTTGATACTCCCCACCATATTCATCACCTTTAACTAACGGGTTAGCTGCACTCAAACATTTGTGACTAAGTGAATAAATGAATGAAACAAACAGCTATTAATTAATGAAATCTGTTCTCTGAAAATTATTCCTTGTCCTACTTTTAAATCTTTATTTTAAAACAAAAGTGGTTTGATCACTGATTAGAAACCAGATTACAACCACCTACTACTTTAATTCAAAAAATAAAATACTGGATCAACAGACATTATATACAAGTTTGATGAAAGAAAATCTAAATAGAAAATTTTGCTTTGCATAAGAAATTTTATAGGTCATAAAACTAGTACAGAAATTACAGAGCAATCCCTCTGTAATAAACAAATAGAATGAACAATCACATATTACAAGCCTGGAAAAGTAAATTTCCTAAGAAAGTTTTTTGTCTTCTACCACTTATAATTTATAAGCAAAGCAAATTATCAAATCAAGTACATACTTTTATTTTCCCAGCTATTAACTCCCATATCTTTGGGGTTTTTAAAAATTAATTTTAGGGCCACGCATGGTGGCTCACACCTGTAACCCCAGCACTTTGGGAGGCTGAGGCAGGTGGATCACGAGGTCAGGAGATCGAGACCATCCTGCTAACACGGTGAAACCCCGTCTCTACTAAAAATACAAAAAATTAGTTGGGTGTAGTGGCAGGCGCCTGTACTCCCAGCTACTCGGGAGACTGAGGCAGGAGAATGGCGTGAACCCGGGAGGCGGAGCTTGCAGTGAGCTGAAATCGCGCCATTGCACTCCAGCCTGGGTGACAGAGCAAGACTCCGTCTCAAAAAAAAAATAGTAATTTTAATTATTCTAAAATAAACGTTACTAACCTATGGAAAGGAAAACGTGAAGGCAATTTTTCCAGTGGTGGATTGAATCAGTTGACATATTCATAATCCTCACAGTCCAAAGGCAAAAATTTGTAACATTTTTACATGTAAGTAAACAGGTCTTTTCAAAGAGCTAGTTAGAAATCTTGGCACCAACACTGTCCTCCAAACAACTACATACACCAGTACTAACCCAATCATTCATGCTCAATATCCTTCAATATAATCTGCTACTTCAGCAGTTACTAAAGTCAGCCTTAGTAAAATTCTAAGCAAAAACTATATATTTGGGAGCCAGAATCATAAAAGCCACTTATTTTCAGTCTAAATTTTGCACTGTATTCTCTAGGAAGCCAAACTTGAATAGTGTGCCTTTTTGTTATATTAAAGCATCATAGCAATTCAAAATCCAATGACCGATTACTACAAATAAAAGATTAGTTCTCTATTAAATGTTTCAAACAGCAGTTAACACAACAGCCAATGGAAAAATGATCAACCTGCTAATAAATAAAAATCTAAAGAAAAATTTAGAAATTTAAAAATATTTTTCATTTCAACTGGCAAATATGTTTTAAAGTGATATTATTAAATGCTTTAATAAATACAGTGAGATTGGCAATAAAACAGACTATAGGTCTCTACTCAAATGTCAACTTAGAGAGAACTTCTCCACCCAGCCTATCTAAAATATTACCTCTACCCCTTCATTCTCTGTTCCTTTATCTTTCTTTTTTTTATTTCACTTATCACTACTTGAAATCACATTACATATTTTTCATTGTCCACTTTTTTACTAGATTGCAAACTAGAAACTAGATGAGTGGAGGGTTTTATCATTATGGTTCTCTACTAATATACATACAGTTGGTGCTCAAAAAATAGCTGTTAGACCAACAAATTAATATGACTGGGAGTGCAAATTGATATACTCTTTTTTTTTGAGATGGAGTTTCACTCTTGTTGCCCAGGCTAGAGTGCAATGGCACAATCTCAGCTCATTGCCTCTCAGGTTCAAGCGATTCTCCTGCCTCAGCCTCCCAAGCAGCTGGGATTACAGGCACATGCCACCACGCCTGGCTAATTTTTCTATTTTTAGTAGAGATGGGGTTCCGCCATGCTGGCTAGTCTCAAACTCCTGACCTCAGGTGATCTGCCCACCTCAGCTTCCCAAAGTGCTGGGATTACAGGTGTGAGCCAGTGCGCCCAGCCTGATACACTCTTTTTGGAAAGCAATTCGAAATACATAACAAAACCTTCAAAAAGTTCATATCCTCTGAAGAAAACACCATTTCTGAATATTTATTCTTAGAAAATTCAGAAATGTAAAGTTTTACATTTATTACACGGTTTTTATAATAGCAAAAAATCGGAACCAACCTACCCAACTATAAAAGAATCCCCAGAAGTAACACACGCTGATACGCTCACACTACCGTCAACTACAATATTTCCTTCAAGTGATTAACTGAATCCATTGTCTTATTTTCAACCATCAAGAAATTAAGAAAAGACATTTCATTTCCAAGGTTTTGCCATGCTTAATGATAGATGATCAAAGAACCGATCCTATGATGGCCGTCAACCATCCTTCCTAAAATTTCACCTAAACTTTGACAACTTAATGCCAAGGACACTGTGCAAAGCCTCCTCAGCCCACTAAACACCACATAATGAACACACACCAATTCTTTAAACATCTCCACCTCCACACAATATGAAAACAGGTACTTAATTATTTTAATAGCTACAACAGTTCTCTAAGACAAGCCCTACTTCTTACATTTATCTTGAGTTTGGTAGACACAGAACCTATAAACATGGTTGAAGTTGCTGGTTAAAGGTAATTCTACATATAACCTAGCGCTTTCAGTATGTGAATCTAGATATCCTTCAATAAAACTCATCAAACAAAATAGTCACCTAAGCATGTTCATAATGTTGTTTAGTCTCATCGACCTGACAGAATAGAGGCCTCCTGCAATCCTGAAGGTTAAAGAATTAGCTAAAGCGTATCTTTGCGATAACAAAAATTTGTTAGGATAGATGAGCTTATTTAATACAATGAAACCTGCAGACTAACAACATGTTTGATAAAGAAAATTATAAGAATGTAAATATGGTTCTTCTACTTGATATTTTGCTAAAAATAAAAACAAAGTATTAAATTATTCATGAATCATAAATGAAATATACATCAAATTAAGTACACTGATAACAAATATATAAACATATATTTAAAACCAAAGGCGAAGAATAAATATGAAAGTTATAGAATTTTAAGAAGAAGCACAATCTAGACTCTTAATTCCATTGTTTTTACTGTGCCCAGCATAATACCTGACATATAGGAGGCACTTCATAAATATTTGTTGAATGTGTAATGATAGCAACCTTTGCTATGGTGGAGCCTTTGCCAGAATGCCTGGCACACAGCAAAAGCTTTTATGAATTTTGTCAATAATCCTCACTAAAATCCTATGAAGTAGGTTCTTTTATTATTTCTGCTTTTTATGAGTCAGGAAACCAAACTTTAAGCAGTTAAATAACTTGCCCAGTGTTACATGGCTAAGGAGCAATGAGGCTAGGACAAATCTCTTAAGCCTGTTTTTTAATCTTACTGCCATTACTAACAAATTGAAAAAAAGTGTTAAATACACTGAAGGCAGAATGAATTCAAAATGTATACGTAGGTGGTCTTTGTAATAGTAGGATTTTTTAGTGATTTACATAGAGCTTGAAGTAATTTCTCAGAAACCTGTTCACTGTGCACTTGGTTAAGATTATAGCTCTCTATCATAAAATTACGGATTTTAAAACTATAAAAATTCACACAATAAACATCATAAATATACACAAATTAAACTACAAGGTCGGTTATCCCTGAGAAAGGGTGTTAAAAATAAAAAAATAAAAAACCAGGGAAATCAGTATTTCCTATGTAATTTGGGGTTTCAGATTGAGGAATTTAAAGCACAGCTACTCCCTATTGGCTTCCTAAAAAATACATTCCGCCTAGCCTTCTATAAGGTACAGGACCAACCTTCTATCCCCTGTGTTTTCCAGCATCTTCTTATTTCAGCCACAATGATCTCCCAATTGACCATGAGCTTGCGGCATGGCCCCTACTTACCTTGCCTACCTTCATTTCCCACCTATTTGCATTCTTACTCTCCAGGAGTACTATAAAAATTACAGTTCTTAGAGCACCTTCTGTTCTCTCATGCCTGTGGGCCTTTGCATACCACCTTCTCTTAAACCTGAAGTCATCTACCCCTGATTTTTTGGGCAAACTCTTACTCATACTTCAAGTCTCAGCTCTAACATTACCTCTTATCCTTAACTTGATTAGGACTTCACCAACTCACCAGCTGCTCCTTCTCCTGCTATACTGAGCACATATACCAGAAACGCACTCATTTAATTATTTAAAACATCTGAACAAGTAGTCAGTTAATTTTAAAAATAAGTGCAAGCATAGAATCATGAAAAACTTTTAGATACATTAACTATTTTAACTCTTTACAAATAAGCCTACACTCATTCACCAAGGTCTTTTGCTTAGTTATAGTACGAATCTGTTGACCAGAGCTGTGTGTCATATTTCTTATATAAGCCACATCAATAATATACATTCGGCGATTTTGTTTCTTCCAAGTGGACCAAGAGCTTAGACATTTGTGAAACAATTTGCATGCAGAAGAATCATTCTAGATTTATGCAATTTTCCCAGTCTTTCATAGTTGTCACACCTACTCAACATGTTTTTGTTTTGTTTTTTTTTTTTGCTATTCATCTTTATCCATGTTTCCCAAAGCATTCAATTCAGTTTTCATAGTAAGAGTTTTTTAAAACTCATTTCACTAGTTTATATAAAATTTAATTATATTATGTCATTATAACCAAGATAACTAGCATGAACACATTTGAGAACAAGCACAATTAACTTTGGTGAGCAAGCCACTCACTTTGGTGGGAGAACATATGCATAATAAAAAGTAGACCCAAGGCCAGGTGAGGTCACTCACACCTATAATCCCAGCACTTTGGGAGACCTAGGCAGGAGAATCGCTTGAGCCCAGGAGTTACCAGCCTGGGTAACACAGTGAGACCTTGTCTTTACAAAAAATTGGAAAATTAGATGGGCATGCTGGCACATGCCTGTAGCCCCAGCTACTCAAGAGGCCGAGGCAGGAGGATCCCTTGAGCCTACAAGTTCAAGGTAACAATGAGCTATGGTCACACCACTGCACTTCAGCCTGGGCAACACAGTGAGACTCTGCCTCTTTAAAAAAAAAAAAAAAAAAAAAAAAAAGTAGACCCAAGCATTCTGAGAATGGAGAACACCAGTTATTCTCTCTAGGTAGAAGCCAGTGAGTGAAATATCTCCTGAACCACATTCATAGCTATTGCCCAGTTGCACAAGAAACATATTTTTGTGCAAACATCTCACTAAACCAAAAGTTCAGAACTGGCTTGCTATTGCATGCCTGTGTTATGATTCCTTCAGTCCTCTAGGCAGCTGGGCAGGGCTGGAGGCAGCCACAGTCTCCTTCCCAACTAAACGGTCTCTTATACTGACCCTACTCATTTTCTACGTAAGTAACATAGGAAAATTTGGGAAACACTGTATTGTACAAAATTTTAAGTTCTTTAAGGGGAGTGACTGTCTTTATTTCTGCATTTCCAATAATTAAAATAAAACAGTGGGTATTTGATAGGTTTCTAGAATAAACATAATGAATAAAGGAAACTTCGATAGCCTCACATAGTGACTACAGATAAACTAGAAAAAAGGACTTCAGACAGGGAGATGTGACTGTTAGGGGTAAGACTGGGCCAGAAGAGCAGTGATGGGAAATTAGTCTTCTAAATTATTTTATTTATTTATGAATTTATGTTTTATCTCTCCCACTAGAATAGAGCTCTATGACTATTAGGCCCTTGACTATCTTGTTCACTTGTATCTCAGTGCCCAATGCCTATAACACAGTAGCTATTCAATAAATATTTGTTAAATGTATCACGGGAAGAACTTCAAAGAGAAGTGAGGGTATTTTAGGCTTTAAAGGAAGGGATGGAACCTGCTCTACTCTACTCAAGGAAAGACAGAGAACTGATGGAAAGGCCATACTTTAAAGACTTTCAAGTTTCTTTCGAACATCGATGGCAACTGGTGAGTGTTCTACAATACATCACAGTGATTAGGAATGCGGGCTGAGGTAGACCTGGGCCTAAATTCTGCCTTATTAGCTAAGAAAACTTGTGTGGATAACTCAATCCCTCTCAGCCTCCACTGTGTCTTCCATTATGAAAAAAGAATAATAGTGAGCTCCGAGAGTTATCTGAGTATCATGTAAGAAAATACATGTAGAAGAGTTGAGAACAATGCTTAGCACATTAGTGCTGAATAAATGTTTGTTGCTATTAACACTGTTGTTGATAAGCACATAAAGTATGCCACATTCTGTGCACTAGAGATAAAGACAGGGATGTACTCCTTATTGTTACTACAGGATACCAAAGAACCAGGTCTTGGGGCCTATGTAGCTGGTTCATCAGGGACCCTTCTCTTAGGCAACTTATTCTGAACTTCAGTTTCCTCTTTTGTAAAATGACATAATAGTACCTATCTTCCAGGTCTGTTATGAATATTAAATGAAATCACAAACATAAAGGATTCAGCACAATGCCTGACATATGACTACCCAAACATTGGCAATAATCATTAACTACAGGATATAGAGCTTTGCATACATAACTTTTTACAAAGTTTTAAAAAACGAAAAATGCTTAAAGCTTTGCTTCATTAAAAACCAAAAAACCCTTTGAAATGGTGTTTCATGTTCTTTTGAAATAAGAGAATATTTTCCAATCTGATTTTGGCATTAGGACTATATGTACAATGAAGACACCTGTCTTAAACAAGCCCGTCTATAAATAGAAATCTGTATTTAATGGCCCACTTCTACTTTCCATATTTAGTCCAGTCATAGGTACTCTTCCTTGTACATCCATGTTTCTTCTCAGCTATCTTTTATATATTTTCACTTTTGACCTTGAAAGAAAAATTCCATCAGTACTCTTAGTAATTATCTTGTGCTTTGTTTGACTCAGCAGGAATTTTAAAAATGAGATACAGGTAACAAATCAGCTTGGATAGCTTTATAATGTTTCTAGTTAAAAATAGTGTATCTTTGCAACTTTTTGTAAATTAAACTATTCTAAAATTAAAAGTTGATTTTAAAACACATATTGTAAGCTGCTTCTCACTTATTCAATGCTCATGTGTTAACCTACTTACAGCATTTTATTTCTTCCTCTTGATGTATTTGCCTCTCAAACTCCTGTAACTACTGCCCTTTCAATAAAAACTGTAGGAATTTCCAAAATCCTACAGAGATGTAAAATTATATTGCTCCCAACTGTGCACTTTAAACCTGGAAAACTAGAGAAGAGATGACAATAAAAGAATTGGCAGAAAACCCAGATAAAAAAAAAGAAGTAAGTAAAACACTGTGGTTACAGATGGCAAACGATCCTACAAAGTAGATAGTACCTATGAAGAGAAGGTACCAATTGCTCCCTAAACCTTACTATAATCTAGAATTTTTATAGAAATTTTAAGAAGTGGCCGGGCACGGTGACTCATGCCTGTAATCCCAGCACTTTGGGAGGCCGAGACGGGCGGATCACGAGGTCAGGAGATCGAGACCATCCTGGCAAACACGTGGAAACCCCGTCTCTACTAAAAAACAAAAACTTAGCCAGGCGTGGTGGCGGGCGTCTGTAGTTCCAGCTACTCGGGAGGCTGACTCAGGAGAATGGCGTGAACCCAGGAGGCGGAGCTTGCGGTGAGCCGAGATTGCGCCACCACAATCCAGCCTGGGAGACAGAGCGAGACTCCATCTCAAAAAAAAAAAGAAAGAAATTTAGACATTTTAAGAAGTTCAAAGACTTCTGAGTATTTTCTAAGTGTAAAAGGTAAAAGTGATATACAGATGGTTTAAAAAATTCTAACACTACAAACAGATATGTATATTCGTC
This sequence comes from Macaca thibetana thibetana, assembly GCF_024542745.1. Classification (NCBI taxonomy): domain Eukaryota; kingdom Metazoa; phylum Chordata; class Mammalia; order Primates; family Cercopithecidae; genus Macaca; species Macaca thibetana. Next base: position 43,167,196 of record NC_065590.1, read on the forward strand.
ACCTTTTTGTAGAAATCAGCTGAAGTCATAAAATTAGTCAACCTTGTGGAACATCTGACCCATATCCTTATCAGCTAAGAAGATAGTTTTAAAAGAACATTCCACTTTAGTATGGATTAGAAAGGACAAAGGTAGATAACTCAGGGAGCTGGAAAGGAATGCTAACAGAAATGGAGTTCCAAACACCAACCTGCTTACGACACAATCTGTTCCAGTAAAGTCCTTAGTAAAGGACTAGCTCTTTACTAAAATCATCTTGTATCTCCCTTCTTGTTAGCCTACCTGTGGGCAAAAGAAGTTTCAGAATAACTAATAATCCTAAATGCCAAAAAAAAAAAAAAAACCACAGCCTCTTACATCATCCTGCTTATGTTGTATACTAGCCTTAAACTCTGAGGTATTGAATAGCCGGTGATTAAAGCGGTGTAAAATACAATGATAGTTGTTTTTTTATTTGAGGCAGAGTTTCGCTCTTTCACCCAGGCTGGAGTGAAGTGAGGCAATCTCGGCTCACTGCAACCTTTGCCCCCCAGGTTCAAGTGATTGTCCTGCTTCAGCCTCCTGAGTAGCTGGGATTATAGGCACCTGCCACCACCCGGCTAATTTTTGTATTTTTAGTAGAGACGGGGTTTCTCCATGTTGGCTAGGCTGGTCTCAAACTCCTGACCTCAGCTGATACACCTGCCCTGGCCTCCCAAAGTGCTAGGACTACAGGCATCTGCCACAGCGCCCGGCCTACACTGGTAGTTTAATTATGTAATTCACATTGTTGGAACAGCTCCAGAGAAATGAAGGTGGGAATGGGGAAAAGGCCAGAGGCTATAAAAACAAAGTTCTATAAAAGGTTAAAGGGCTGGTACGGGTGTGTTAGACGAAAGACAAGATGACATAAAACAGAGAGGAGGCAAGGCTGACCTCTTTTTTGGATGTATAAATGAAGAAAAAGGCAAGATCTGCTTAGCTTGCATGTTTAAGGGAAAATCTATAAAGAAGCCCATTTCAAAGGGGCACAAGAAAAAGGTTGGAGATGATGGAAAAGTTCTGTATATTGATTGTGGTGGCAGTTACATGACCATGAGCACCTGCCAAAACTCATAAAAATGTGCACTAAGCTGGGGGGGGATGGGGGGGGGAGAATCCCAAAGCTATTAACAGCTAAAACTCTGATTAACCTTATGAGGTTTGCTTATCACAATGAAAAACAAAAACAAGCATCTTTTAACTAATTGGGTTGATGTTTTATAATACTGAAAAATCGAAACCAACTGTTTGAGTTTTATAATGAAGCATGGTTTTACAATTTTGTTCCAATCTTCTCCCTCAAATGGAAATTGAAGTTTCTGATATCTCCCCAGTGCAACCCACCAAGAGAAGAGGGAGGATCTCAGTCTGGAACAGGGGCTGCAGTGGCAGGCAAAGAGGCTCAGCATCTGGCTCTCAGGGGCTTTCTTCTGGCTCCAGACACGGAGCAGCAGACCCATCTACCATATGCTCCACCACCAGAGAACAGCTACATGCTATTAAGTTTATTATTTTTAGACACTTACTACTCTCAAAGCTTTTTTCTCTTTGATCATCCCTCTATCCTCAGGGAAATCTTGCCTCAAGGTTACCCCAGGAGTCTAGCCTAATGCCAGAAAGTCTTTGCTGAGCCTCAAGCCAGGAAGATCCTTCCACGGCACCCTATGGACTGTTCATTGCTTGTTCTGTAGTTAGCTGTCTCTGGACCCATTTCCTCCATAAACATGGGGCCAAAATTCTGAAAAGAGATTATTTTTGTAGCACCAGCATCCAACTAGTGCCTTACAGAGAGAAGGTACCTGAGAAATGTGTCTTGAATGAGATTCTAGAACAGTACTTCTTATAATCTTTACAGGTCATGAACCCCCCTTTGAAAATCTAATCAAAGTCAGGTAATCTACTCTAAAAATGTACATTTACACATAGTTTCACATATAATTTTAAGAAATCTATGAAGGGACTGCAATTCCTACAAAGACCTCCCAAATTGAGATGTCTGGTTAAACATTCTAGTCTCATCTTAGCTATACAATGCAACAAGTGAAGTGTCAGCTGTTTAAGTCTGATCTAGAACAAAAAAATGAATTAGTAGGAGATCCCCCAAGTAAGAGATGTCAGGGAAGAAAAGAAGTAGACATGGGCCACCCATCCCATTTTATACAAAGATTCCCCCAGTATCTGTATTAAATAAAGATAATGGGGCCTGGCATCGTGGCTCATGCCTGTACTCTCAGCACTTTGAGGGGACCAGGAGTTTGAAACCAGCCTGGATAACACAGCAAGACCCAGTTTTCTACAAAAAAAAAAATATTTTTATAGTTAGCTGGCCATAGTAACACATGTCTGTGGTTCCAGCTACTCAGGAGGCTGCAGCAGGAGCGTTGCTTGAGCCCAGGAGTTTGAGACCACAGTGATACAATCATGCCACTGCTGCACTACAGCTTGGGCAATAGAGGTAGACACTGTCTCCAAAAATGTATATATGTGTTTTCATTCCATTGTAAGACATATGATACACTTAGGGAGTAGAATACCAAACTTATCTTTATTAGTTATCACTAGCCCTGTGACACACGAGTTGAGGTCTCAGAAGACTATCTGTGGGGTGGAAATTGGAATTGGAGGGACTGAAAATGTTCAAATAGTATTACCACCTAAAGTCACACTCTGATTTTCCTAATAAATTCAATTCTGTGGAACTGAACTGTCCTCTACTCTGGACACAAAGGCAGTAGTTAGAGACCCTGGTCCAACAATAATACCTTGAGTCTATCAAATCAAATATGCAACTGCCATTAAAGTTCCATGTATTTACTATTGCTATTTCTAAAGTGAAATTATAGACATGTAACCAGAATGGAATGAATAAAATATGGGCTTGTTGTCAGTTCCTTTATCAGGTCCCCATTTCTGAAAGTCCTGTACACAAAGGAATGTGAAGGAAGGTAATCTCGAGGGAAAGTCAAAAACTGTTTAATTCATCATGAAATCAAAAGCTGAAGCTTTGGCAGTATTTGCTAAATTAGTATTAGTATGTTTGCTTAGTATCAGTATTTCTATATATTACTGTTTTAAAACTTTATGTCAAAGAAACGATGAGACTCTTTTGATATTCAGCCATATCCTCAGAGCCATTTCTTTAAATGCCACTAATTCTTTTCTGTGGAATACTTTTTAGAATCTCATTTGTGTGTGTATCTCTACATATACACAAAACAAGTCTCTAATGGCTTTACTACTGGCTAGCTGCAGCTGGGAAATCTTCACATGCTCAAAGCATATCATCCTATATGGCATACTATGTCAGATGCTTGGCCAGATTGCCTCTAGATTTTTTTTTTTTTTTAATGTGCAAACTTTAAATGCACAGTGTGCTATGGTTCACCTTCAGAAAAAAAAAATGCTATGTATCTACACACATAAACTGTAAGTTGCTCAGACTTCCTTATAAACAAACAATAGCTTTTAATGTTTTTGTATTGATAGACTAAGAAAACCTCTAAGCAATTTTATGGAACAAAACAAAAAATCCATTGGAGCTAAATACACATTGATGCATGCTATTCTCTTCATGCCAATTGTTTACCCTATGACCCCATGTGACTCCTCACCATTTGCAAATATACCTTCACTCTTTTGATCCTATTTAATATTGAAATGAAAAGTTGTGGAGTTTTTTTTTTGTTTTGTTTTGTTTTGTTTTGACACACGATCTCGCTTTGTTACCCAGGCTGGAGTGCAATGGCGAGATCATAGCTTACTGTAGCCTCAAACTCCTGGGCTCAAGTGATCTTCCTACCTCAGCCTTCCAAGTAGCTGGGACTACAGGCACATGCCACCAGGCACAGCTAACTAAAAAAAAAAAAATTTGCAGAGGCGAGATCTATGTTGCCTGTGCTGGCAAAAAAGCCTTGTTTAGAGAATATTTTGTATAGAAATGAAAATACATCACCAGGGGTCAGTGCCAGCCATGTGTAACAGATTTTAAATTAGCGTTCAAGAGAACCTGTCAGCTCCAGTACCTTCTTGAACAGGCCCCATACTTTCTCATAATTCTGATCTATTTCCCATTCCTCTCCATGCCCAACATGTAAGCTTGGCAAGGACCAAGACACTCTCATAACCTCTCTGGAAAACAATGAAATGGTCAAATGAAGCTACACATGCTGGCTTGTCCTTCTTTGCCCTAATTTAAAACATTAACCTTAATATATATATACATATATATATTTGTATAATCTTGATTATTATATTTAGTTAACATTTACAAAGAAGGAGCAGAGCACTATCCATAACTCTATAAACTGGGTTCGTGTTCAATAAAACATGAACTCAAAAGACTTCTCACTAAACATCTATGTATTCACCGAGAGCTAAAACAAAGCATTCAACACAAAAGGTAAGAAGGAGTAAAACCTCACAATATCAAATTTCAATGCCTATCTATAAAGTATGTCCTTCAATCTAGTATTTATGAAAAACTATTTTTATCTAAAAAGTGGTTAAGGCAGGAGGATCACTTGAGGCCAGGAGTTTAAGACCAGCCTAGGCAACATAGTGAGACCCCGTCACTCCAAAAAAAAAAAAAAAAATTGGCCGGGCCTGGTGGCACATGCCTGTAGTCCTGGCTACTCAGGAGGCTGAGGCAGGAGGATTCCTTGAGCCCAGGAGTTCGAGGCTGTAGTGAGCTGTGGTTGTGCCACTGCACTCCAGCCTGAGTGACAGAACAAGACCTCATCTCTAAAAGAAAATAAAAAATAAAGATAAAAATTCTAAAAGTGATCATCTGAAATGATAAAGGCATATGAGGTCAGTTTTCTGAGAGCCAAAGAAATAAAGAAAGCTACTAAAAATGTTCCGAAAATACATACGCTAAAATGGGGTCAGTAAACGGGCCAGATAATAAGTATTTCAGGTTTTACAAGTCACACTGTCTCCACTCCAACTATTCAACTCTGCCATTGTTGCAAAACAGCAGTTATAGACAATAGGTAAATGAATGTGTGTGTGTGTTCCAATAAAACTTTACTTACAAACCAGGTGGCTGACTCTGCTAATTGTCAACCCATACACAAAAACATAGATTCATTGGTATGACAATGTTTATGTCACACCTTTGATACAAGGCTGACATGAGAAATGTTACTCTAAATGGCTGTTCTTCCACAGTAATTTCTTTTCACTTAGGAATATAAAATATTATTTGCATTTTTTAAAAAAAGACCTATGTTCACTTTTTAAAATTACGTTTTGAAAGGAAAATTGACCTCTATATAATCTCTAAGGCCTGAGAAAGGAAACCTATGGGAAAGAGAAGAGTGGGAAGAGGAGGCTGGAAGGAGGCATCCAACAGAACCAAGGTGAACAAACATTAACCCATGATTTGTATTCTCAGAGCAATCTGCAAAAGCTAGTAACATGCATACTGTATATAAAACACATTTGTGCCCTCAAGAAACTCATGACATAGTTGAAGAGCAAACTTATCTTTTGCCTCTGCATTCCAAAATTTTCAACATTAAGGGCATACAGGATTGCAAATACATTTTTTGAAGAAGCTTAAAACGTAGGCTTCAAAATAAAGACACTTTTAATGAAGACTTATACTTTTATAAACAGAAAAAGACCGCATAAAATCATATTACATCTAGAATTTGTTTTATATTTCTATTCTTTTGTCCTATGTCAATTCGGTATTACTATCAGTAACTATGGCTCACTACATGGGCATAGCCTCCTGAAAGAATTTACCAGAACTTTCTTGGGAATGGGGTAGGGTAGTACTAAATTGAAAAAAATCCCAAGGTGATTCTGATTCCTCTTCTCCTTCCTTCTCCACCCTCTGAACCCCACTTCAAGGATCCCTACTATATATCATGATCTCTCAAAGTACAAAAGATAGATTTCTCCACTGAAAAAAAGTAATTCTTGAACCTTAAAATATACTGAACATAATAAATCTGTGTACCTTCCTTCAAGTAGGCTCTATCTCCAAAAAGTTAAGTTTGTATAGTAGAAAACAAAAAATTCCCAGGTCTGCAAGCAAGAATTAAGACCAAAACCACTGTCAGGAACAGTGGTTCATGTCTGTAATCCCAGCATTTTGGGAGGCCAAGGCAGGCAAATTGCTTGAGCCCAGAAGTTTGAGAACAGCCTGGGCAACATGGCAAAACCCCATCTCTTCAAAAAAAAAAATACAAAAATTAGCCAGACATGTTGGTAAACACCTGTGGTCCCAGCTACCCAGGAGGCTGAGGTGGAAGAACACGAGCCCAGGGAAACAGAGGCTGCAATGAGCCTTAATCATGCCATTGTACTCCAGCTTGGGTGACAGAGTGAGACTGTCTAAAAAAAAAGAAACTATACTTCTATACCCATGTCCAGGTCCATCATAAACTATATAAGGGAGGTTACTTAAATTAGGATAATTTCTAAACAAAAGGCATAAGTGTTTCAAGTGGGGGGGGGAAATAAATAGTGCCTAAATTTATTATAAGTTTAGGCTGTTCCCAAACATTTTTAAAAATCTGACTGAATTTATACCTACTTATTTTCTTAAACAACATACCTATCCAGAAGAATTCTCTTCTAACTCTTTCTTGAAAGAAAATACTATTAAATCTACTCCTTAAAAGTAGAAAAATAAATCACTCCATTCACAAGGGCCAAGGAAATCAAAGACCAAAACAGCAGACCCTAAAAATGCATATTGTAATTATTAAGCATTACAGCCAAGAGGAATTTTAGTTTTAACATCAAAAATAAGAGACTCCTCAGAGTGAACATTACATGAGATTTTTATTTTTTGGCTTCTTTTTTTTATACTAAGAATGTTATGCATAATTTTTAAAAGTTTAAGAACTGAAAGACATTTTCCACATGTGCAAATAAACATACTTCTAACTAGGCACTATATATTTAATTTTCTCATTAGGAAAAAATAAGAGGGATTCCATTAGCTTAAGCTATGATAGATAGTATATAAATTAATGAGTGGAGCTGTATTCCAATAATACTTTACAAACACAGGTGGCTTTCAAGCAATAGTTTGCCATACCCCTGCTGTATAAACAGCCCAATTTTTAAACCAATATTAGATTATGTAAGATTATACACATATAAAAAATTAACTATCTACATATAATTATTCCACTGTATCAAGTCTTTTCTACCTGCAGTGAAATGTGCCGAAAGAAGCAGGGTTCCAAAGCGCTGAAAGGACAGGGAAGAAAGCCAATGTGTTAACCAAATCCTTAAACAATCACTTCATTTAGATCATCCATTCAACAAGTATTTGCTCAAGACACACGAACCCCTGGCTTCGGGATCTAATATGAAAGACAACACAGTTACAAACACGACTAATTAGGCTGACTAAGTGCCACATGATGGTAGAAATAACCACTAACATTTGCAAAAGGCTTCAAAGTTTAACATATTTCCACAGAAATTAAAAAAGCTTCAAAATAACCCTGTGTAGAACATAAAGTACTTGGTATTATTCTCATTTTACACAAAACTCATAAGCAGAAGAGCTAGGATTTGAACCTCCAATACTACTACTCCATACCTCCACAGTGCAGCTTTCTCCTAGAGGCTGACAGACGTACAGGCATTTGAATAGAACTTCCAAGAATGGGCAGTATTTTGATAGAAGAGACCCTGGCATTCCGAGAAAAAGCATATACAGAAGTCCAGAAGCAAGGGAATACAATGTGCGTAAAGGTAATGCTAGGCTGGTTCACATAAGGCAGATGGGAAATAAGGCTATAAAGATGGGTTGAAAGCCAGAAGAGAGCTTTAAGGTCTGGCAAAGAATCCATGACCCTATGGGCAATGAGAAATCAAATGTTTTGGAAGAGAGAAGGAAGAAACAAAGTAAATGAAGCTCTTATGGTATATTTAGTACTTTGCAAAACAGTCGTTTCATATCCAGGGATACTGGGTACTGCCACAGGGAGAGTAGACTGTTAGAGGACCTCAGCAAGACTCTGAGAGGTCTAAAAGAAGAGAAAGGAGTTGAAGGCTGTCTCCATAGTTTCAGGATGAGGGCTCAGAGAATTCAAAGAAAGTCCTGTCTTGTCTCACATGATGATTGTTACAGGTCCCCTACACTACCCTACCCTCCTAAGTTAAACCAATGTCCAAAATTACCCTAGATTTTCCTACATTTAATCTAAAACTCACCGAATCTTCAGGGGGTCTCTGGATTTTTCCCCAATCCACAGAAGGCCCCTTTTCTTGCAAAAATCTATGAAATAGCTTCCGAAATCCATCCAGGTCTTTTTTAGTGTGCTGTGAAAATAGAAGTCATTGTTACAACCAGCAGAATGCTAAATATTTAACAAAAACATAAAGGCAGATACAAGTTACACATTTAAAATATCTTTGAATGAAATTCTTACACCATTAGGACATGGAGGGAGCAGAGATTTTTTCACATCCTAAAAGCTAATAGAGGCTGGGCATGGTTGGTGCACACCTGTAATCCCAGAACTTTGGGAGGCTCAGACCGGCTGATCACTTGAGCTCAGGAGTTTGAGACCAGCCTGGGCAATATTGCAAAACCTGGTGTCTACAAAAAAAAAAAATACAAAAATCAGCCAGATGTGGTGGTGTGTGCCTGTAGTCACACCTACTCGGGGGCTGAGATGGGAGAATCACTTGAGCCCAGAAGTTGAGGCTGCAGTGAGCGGACATTGCACCACTGCACTCCAGCCTGGGTGACAGAGTGAGACCCTGTTTCAAAAAAAAAACAAAAACAAACAAACACCATTTGTTTAATGGGAATTCCAACTGGCTCTGTTTTTTTTTTTTTTTTTTTTTTTTTGAGACACATTCTTGCTCTGTTGTCCAGACTAGAGTGTAGTGGCGCAATCTTGGCTCACTGCAACCTTCGCCTCCCAGGCTTAAACCACCCTCCTACATCAGCCTCCCCAGTAGCTGGGACCACAGGCGCACACCATCATGCCTGGCTACTTTTTGTATTTTTTGGTAGAGACAGGGTTTCACCATGTTGTCCAGGCCAGTCTCAAACTCCTGAGCTCAAGCAATCCTCCTGCCTTGGTCTCCCAAAGTGCTGGGATTACAGGTAAGAACCACTGCGCCTGGCCACTACACTTACTTACCAATATCTTCTCTACTTCTAAATGAAAATTAATCTTCACTAAAAGAACAAAGAGAAATAGGGCCGGGCGCGGTGGCTCAAGCCTGTAATCCCAGCACTTTGGGAGGCCGAGACGGGCGGATCACGAGGTCAGGAGATCGAGACCATCCTGGCTAACACGGTGAAACCCCGTCTCTACTAAAAAAATACAAAAAACTAGCCGGGCGAGGTGGCGGGCGCCTGTAGTCCCAGCTACTCAGGAGGCTGAGACAGGAGAATGGCGTAAACCCGGGAGGCGGAGCTTGCAGTGAGCTGAGATCCGGCCACTGCATTCCAGCCTGGGCGACACAGCAAGACTCTGTCTCAAAAAAAAAAAAACAAAAAAAAAAAAAAAAAAAAAAAGAACAAAGAGAAATAAAACACAGCTAGCTTCAAAACATTAAGTATGAATTGAAATATAAAAATGAAAATTCTAACACACTGATTTATAAGTAAAAAAGTGAATGCCTCCCAGTTCTGGGAAACTTCTATTACAATTGTCAAAGTAGCATGGTTCTATCAGAATTGACTCTTTGGAAACGGCATGCAGGACATATGAAGCTAACCTCTCTCAATTCCAACTGAACACAGGTATGCATTCCTCCACTCAATGACATCAAAACACAGAACAAAGTATAATTTGGTTCTGATTATTTTAATGACTTTGAAAACTTCCTAGGCTTAAATGAAAAAAAGATGATGGATTTACAAAGGGCAAATGTTAAAAGCCCTTAATTGTCAAGCAATTCTATTTTTTTTGTTGTTGTTTTTGATGTTATCATACATCTTGTGCTGATTTGAGGTTGGATGATGATGATCATCACTGGCAGTAACTCAGTATGAAGACAGATGAAGCAGGGGGAAAAAAAAAACCACTGTGGAGACCTCCTTACCTCAAACTCATGTGACGATGCTGTGGTGAGTATTTTTTCTAGTTCCTTCTTCACAGATAATTCTAGCTCTTGCCGAATGACTTCTTGGAACTGAGAAGCGCCATCTTGAGACATTGCTTTGCTAAGATCTTAAAACAAAAATATAAAACCATCAACTGAAAACTCCAGGAAGCCACTCAAACAGCTGGTAAGCTATAACTGATCTATTTCTGGTATTCAGCAAATGAAAAGGGCTCAGTCTCATGGTCCCCTTATCCTGTGGCAGTAATTCAGTGGTGTCAACTAGTTAGGACTTGTTTCACTCCAGTTTCATATTCTCCACTAAACAAGAACCCCTTGAAAGGTATTGGCAATTCCAAGGTGCCTCTACTTTCCTGTATCAACGTTTTCATTTTAAAAGGAAAAGGGCATAGGGCTGCCTGCCATCTTCTGGTTCCCAATTTCAGCCAAGACTTTGCACTGCTTACGTGTGTCAGACTAGACTTTTAATGCTTTTGGCACAGCTGGGCACTTCTGTGACAGATGGATCTCACTAAAGGTGACAGAAATCCCTCTTAAATAAATACAAACAACAAAAATAGAAAACTACAGAAAAAGGCTGGGCAACGGCGGCTCAGGCCTGTAATCCCAACACTGCGGGAGGCTGAGGCGGGTAGACCCTGGAGCCCAGGAGTTTGAGACCAGGCTGGGCAACATGGCAAAACCTCATCTCTACAAAAAATACAAAAATTAGCCAGGTGTGGTGGCACTTGTCTGTATTCCCAGCTACTTGGAAGGCTGAAGCAGGAGGATACCTTGAGCCGAGCAGGCAGAGGCTGCAGTGAGGCAAGATCGCGCCACGGCACTCCAGCCTGGGTGACAGAGCTAGATCCTGTCTCAAAAAGAAAAGGAAAAAAACAAAAAACAAAAACAAAAACAAAACACAAAAAGAAACACCCCAGACCCAAACGCTTTGGGAGAAAAATACCAACACAGGTGGCTGTTTTACACTTTATCTAGAAAGTAATCATCTTATTTACTTCTCATAAGATAGGGACAACTGGATTATTGTCCACCCCTCCCCTTCTATCCTCAGTACTTGATTCAATCTTATTTTTAAAATGTATTTGTAAAGTTTATATTTAAATATTTTGTTTGATAACTAGTTATTTTTACAAATGTTTGTTAATTTAGCAGAATCACATTTCATTAAGGCTAAAAACTCCTCTTATATACTCCACCTACTATAAATTCTTTCACTTATTATTTGAATAGGAGAAGACATTTATACAGATAAAATTAAAGCCAACGTATTTTAAAGATAATTTTGAGAACAGAAAATAGTAAACTATGTAACTCTTGGGGTAATTTATTTAATATAAATAGCCTCTACCTCCTGCAAATAACTAAAAGTGTTAACAAATGAAGTATTTAACATAGCTCTTCAAAAATCTTTTCATATATATGTTCCATCACATCTAAATCCAAGAGAAAAAAATCCAAGGAAATTTGCTGAAATTGAACTCTAAAATACCCAATTTCCAACCATGGTCTTTTTACAGTTATAAACCCTAACACAACTAAGTTAATATTCTCCAGTAATACTATCAAAGTGGACAGGGATTGGGTGGTCTGCACCTGTAATCCCAGCACTTTGGGAGGCTGAGGGGGGAAGATGGCTTGAGGCCAGGAGTTCAAGACCAACCTGGGCAATACAGCAAGACCCAGTCTCAATGAAAAATACAAAAATTAGCAGAGCGTAGTGGCACACACCTGTAGTCCTAGCAACTAGGGAGACTGAGGTGGCAGGATCATTTGAGCCCAGGAATTCCAGGCTGCAGTGAACTACGATCACGCCACTGTACTCTATCTAGCCTGGGAACCAAAGAGACCCTCTGTGAGCCAAGAAGCACCATACACCATGTGTGTTCCATAAACTACCTAAAGGTAAATTGTGGCTAGTAAGTAGCAATCTGATTATAATCTGTAAAACCCATGACAATGGATGAGCACATTTGCCTAAACTATGAGAGGTAATTAAAAGTTACTGCAGAACAGTTCAGAGTTAACATTACATCATCCATATATGTTCATCCCTTGACAGATTTAGCTGTAATTTAAAATTTGTCCCTGGTTAAGTATCCTACCCCAACACCGCATGTGTACCTGGGATGCCTCTTTCCCTAATCTTTAAGCCAATTCTCATTCAATGTTTGGGAAATAATTTGAAATAAAAATCTACTAAATATAGAGGAAGAAAAACCTCTATATTAAAGAACATATGAATTGATTCTTTATTTTTTATTTTATTTTTTTTGAGATAAGGTCTTGCTCTGTCACCCAGGTCGGAGTGCAGTGGCATGATCAAGGCTCACTGCAACCTCCACCTCCCAGGCTCAAGCCCACCTCAGCCTCCCAAGGAGCTGGGACTATAGTCATGGCTAACTTTTGGTTTTGTTTTGGTTTGGTTTTTTGCAGAGACAGGGTTTCCCCATGTTGTCCAGGCTGGTCTCGAACTCCTAGGCTCAAACAACCTGCCCACCTCAGCTTCCCAAAGTGCTGGGATTAGAGGCATGAGCCACCATGCCTGGTTTGATAGTCTGATTCTGATCAATTAAAATACATCAAGAAGTAACTATATAATAATTTTTAAAAATAAGTTATTTTGTTAGACTCAAACACATCTATAGACTTGTTACTTTGTTGCTGAAGTTAGATCCTGAAACCCAGCATTCACAGGCACATTCCTAAAAAATCATGACAGAAACATTTAAGTTACACACTGGAAAAATGCCAAAATGAGATAAAACTAAATGTAACTACAAAGTTTAGAAGTAACTAAAGTAGCTGTTTGAGATGTGTCTAAATGAGAACCATTTGAAAACAAAAACAAAACATTTTAGAAGCTCCCTCTGCAGAGCAGTAACTTATTAATTTACATGATTTAAGGCCAAAACACACAGAACCCAAGTCACTATCCTATCAAGCCAAGCTAAAAAAGGCTGGCTGAAAGACTCACATTTAATATTGCATGTGCTCTCTGTCAACACAGGTCTAAGTTTCAGAGGCAGATTTGAAAAAAATCCCAGACACAGGTTCAAACTTGAGAAATGTCTCTAACCTTTGTTTCTTCCTTTTGTTTGATACAGCACCAATGCACACGAAGAATAATTTGTTTTCTTCCACCCTCTTTACACATACAATCGGCTTAAACAAAAGAACATTACAACAAGCCTGTCACCTCTTCTACCCCTCTAAAAGCTCTGTTTTTAGTGATTAAAGAATCAGGAAGGGCTTGTAATGAATAAAAAATATTCAAGAATAAAGAACAAGGAAGAGTGCTTAGACAAGAAGAGTAGCTATCTTAAGCGTCTGGGCACAGACCAGAGGCACAGAGCAGGGAACTATTTCCCTTAGTGGTGACTTCCTCATCCATGCTGAATTTTTTAAGAAAGGTCTGAAATTTCTGGTAGGAAAAGTACTACAGATGTTAGAAGCTTTCTTGGATTTAACATTCTCAGGTTACACTTCTGACAAGGACAGTTGAGTTTTTAAAGGAAGGTCAACTAAAATCCTCTGAATAATGCAAGATTTCTAACCTCATAAAGTGTTTTGTCCCTATTTCCTAGCAATATAAAATTGATTTCCCCACGACTTCAGACATAGAGTGGATTGGGAGTCAAACATTTCACTACCTTAGTCATAAACATTTTTATAGATGGGAGGGAGCATTTAACCTACTCTGATCATTTTACAGATGAGGAAACAGGTTGAACATAGTTAAATGACTTATTCAAGGTCACAAAGCAGGCCAACGTTGGAGCCCAGAAGCAAAGCCATGTCTTTTTAGCTGCATTCTACCACAGTGAGACAGAAATACCTTGCTAATGTTTTCTTCCTGGTCTGGCTCTCTTTAACCTTGACGCAAAGGCCCTAAATACCACACTCTCCTCCAAAAACATTTATATCAGAACCTCTTCTTATGTTCAATCAACAGACAAGATAATTTCCCACCACATAAAACTGGACTTACTAGACACTTTAAGTCAATTTCGGATAGAACAGGCTATAACTTTTTTCACAAGTTCCTCCTTTCCCCCAATTTCCTAATTCTTCTTGTTCACAAGAACTAAAATTTCAACATCATGGGCTTTTTTATCCAGCTGGAGCCAAAAAAGAGAGAGGGATACAGTCAATCTGACAAGTGAATGTTTTTGTTTCTTAATTCATGGATCTCATTTCATATATTTCAGCAAGTAAGAGGTATACAAAATACCCTTCCCTGACACCCCGACACTGGCGCAAACAAAATAAGTACACAAGCTAGTTTCACAATGCACAGGCCATGGAAAAACCACAGGGAAGGCACTAAGAGCACCAAAGAAGTTGAAGAGCCATCCCCAGGCCACCTCCGTCTGATCAGTCCCAATCTTCCTGGAAAACCCACAATGAGAGATACTCAAAGTCAGAAAATTGGAGAGCCCGCTTAATCTTAAATCAGGAAATGACGTGTGATCCAAATAACCATAAAGCTATCTTGATTATTTCAAGATATAATCAAAAAATAATCAAGATAAAGCTGTCTCTCATCCTAAACTTTTTTCCTGAGCTCCAGGATCACATTCTTTACTGCCTTAAAGACTTCTGACACCTGAATACCCAGCTAGGTACCTCAAACTCAACATGTCCAAAACATGACTGATCATCCAAACTAAATTACTCTTTTTGCCCTCTCTGTTCCCCAAGGCATTAACATTTTCATAGAAACTAAGGTTTAAACCTCATAGTCACAGTTGGCTCTCCCCACCTTTCCCCTCGCATTGCACAATCCAATATCAAAACTTCTTAAATGATTGCCATAATTCCATTCACTGTTTTCCATTTCCATGACTGCTACCTTAACTCCCCTAGCATTTTTACTCTCCTAGTCATGACAACTGCTTTCTAACTAGTCTGCCCATCACTCTAATCTAATGGTGCCAAGGAGAATGGATGGATCTCCTTAAGCTGCAACCCCCATCATATCACTTCTCTTCCTTGTTTGATGAAATTCTCATTGCCTACAGAAATAAATACAAATTCCTTATCCAGGCATGTCTCAAAAGTCAAGCTGAAGTATCTTTTTGAGTAGACAAAGCTAATGAAAGTGTGAAAGCAGACTGCCTAAAGGCTGCAATTTCCTATTCCATTTGGGACATCTAGAATAGTGCTTCTAAAACTTTAATGTACACACAAATCACTTGGAGGCTGGTTAAAACACAGATTCCTGGGTAAGCTCCCAGAGAGATTCTGACTCAGTAGGTTTGGGGTGGGGAGGATATGCATATCTAATAACCAAACATTGCCAGTATGGCTTTGAGTAGCTCTGGTAGATTACACTCCATTTATCTTAACATATTTGTAACAGCCATATTCTTCATCCTTCTTGCTACTCCAATGCTATTCCGTCACCAACCCCCTGCCCCAATGCCCTGTGTTTCAGAGATGGCACCAGGCCCAGATTGGTCCAAAGCCTTCCTAGTGATTGGTTTAAGCATAAAACGTAATATGATTCTGGCCAGTGAGCCATAAGGGTATAATCTGTCAAAGAACTTTGGAGAAAGGTGTTCCTCACTCAAAAAAGACATATATCAGAAAAGACAGTATTTTTTCTGCTCACATAATGAGTATGTATCCACCCATCACCCCACATTTCTTCTGCCATGATTAGTGCCCTTGAAGGAAGCCGACTCAAGAATAAGGCAGATATGTCAAAGACAGCACAGCAGAAGGAAGGTCTGATAAGCTTTTGTACTGAATTAACCAACCCTGCATATCCTACTTCAGGATTTATGAGATAAAAAGACCCTCATTTTTGAAAGCCAAGTGAATTGGTATTTTTCTGCTCCATGAAGTTAAAAGCATCCTAACTATAAGATTGTTCTAAAACAAGCACTTCAAATACCACTCAATACTTTTAGAAAAGGGGAGGCAGAAATGAGAAAAAAAAAAAAAATAGAAAAATAAGAATGGCCCAGTATGAGTTCCAGAATAATGAGAATCATCCCAATCTCCGGAAAACCGCCCTGATCTCTCAGTACCCAAAGACTCAAACTGTTATACTTGATTAGCTTCTGTCATTTTGATGGTGGTATTCCTAGTGCCCTAAGCAGTGGCTTCTGAACATTCAAAGAGGCCTGCCGTTCTATCACAACTGATTTGGGAGTTTTAATCATTCCTGTCTCTGTATTATGTCAAACACTCCTCAAAACCCCAATTCTTTAGTTAAATGTCTGTCTGCAATCCTAGAACATATTCTCTTGAGGGGGAAAAAACTATATTATGTCATGCAACTTTGTTTTCCCAAAACCTACCTTAGCACCTTGCACAGTATAGGTGCCTAATAATGGTATGTAATGAAACTGTAGATCACGACTTAAATACTCATATCATAATAGTTTGAATAGCTCCTATTCACTTGTCAGAGTTCAGTTTAAATATTACCTGAGATTATCCTCCTAGAAATCTTTCTAAACTAAGTTACCTATTACATGCTCATATGCTAGGTCCTTGTACCTCTCCTTTATAACATCATACTTTTAAAAATTTATTCAATGTTTACCTTATCCAATAGACTGTAAATTCTGCAAAAGTGTATGTTTGTAATGTTCACAGCTGTATTCCCACTGCCAAACACAGAGCCTGAGATATAGTAGATACTCACGTAACATTTATTGAGTAAGAGCCTATTATGATCCAGCTATGCTCTGGGTATACAGAAGGCAAAGTCTAGTCTAGTGTAGGTAGTGCTTAATAAGACTATAGTGAAAGTGTACAAGAGCCATGATGTCTGGTCACAGAAGGGCAGAGTTAAGATAAGTACAGACTGTCATAAGTACTTGAAGCCCCAGTCCCTAAGGTTTCTCAAGCAGAGGCTGATTTATTAGTCAAGCATCAGGCATATGGTCAAAGAAGTTTCACACAAGTAGGTAGTCTAGATAAATGACTACTAAATTTCTTTTCAATTTTATTAACCAATATAAATGCCAATGTAATGTTTTTAGTAACTTTAGAGATTAAACAAAATTGGGCAATTTATGTTTATATTTAGTTTAATCTAGGGAAAAAATATAGAAAAAATATTCCAAGTCATTCAATGATATATTAAGTAAATTCAATTAAATTGTATCTTATATGATTTTATGTGATCTTTTCATACTACAATTATTAGACTGTCAACTATAATATGACTACACTGAGATATTTTTGGATGACTCAGCTTTACATTCATATGAATGCTTAATAAATGCTTTTTGATAACAAAAATAAAAGGATATCAGGCTTTCAAGAACTGTGGCAGCAACAAATATGCAGAGCAGGTTGCTAAATAAGATTTTTGGTAATCACGCAATGATTTACTTAAAAAAAAACTGCTACAATTTATATATAAACCAGACTTCTCATTAACAATTAAAATTAATCCTACTCTTATACAATAGAGTAGCTCTTAAAATCTCAAAGGAAAAAGAAAACACTACTTATGGAAAACAGAACATTCAGAGGAGATTTGTTAAATAATACCACTTTGTTTTATGTTTAATGGATGACTAGAAAGTCATTACAAAAGGCCCCACACTCCTTTGTTGAGAAGAAAAGAGGTATGACATAAAACCACAATGAAAAGCCAAAAAATGATCCGGTAGTCCTGCCCTGTAACTTGATATGAGTGCATTTAGAGAAACTTTTATGCTTAGAAGGGTTTTAAGGTGAGTCCAATTCCTTATTTTGGAGATAAAGAAACAGGGGCCCAGAGATGCTGACTTACCTAAGGACACAATGCCAAGCTGGAACTCAAACCCTGTTGCCTGGTGCCCTGTTTCTCCGTCTTCTGGAGCAAGGTCTCTCCTTTCTCAGTTACAGTGCATTTACATGGTTTACCACATCCAGGTGTTTGCCATCAAATCTGAATGAAAACCGGCAGCTCAACTATGTCTGCTATGTGAGGTTAAAACTACAATTAGAATAATACTTTCTTACTGCATCTCATACTCTTCAACTTCCTTATACACTGTGTTGTCTAAGCAATGAAAAAAATCGAAGAATGCTTTTATGCGTTCCATAAATATTTTATTACCAAGGCTAAGCATTTTGCCATTGGCACAAATAAACGCAAAACAGTGGATATAACTATGTTGTTCTGTTTTCCTGCGCTCTTTGGAAGTTTTAAAATTCTAGGCAGGCATATAACACAAATGAAATATCACATCAGCCTCTGCCAGAGCAGCAACTACAAGAAAATACAAACTCCAATCACATTGTCATTGTGGCCAAGGAGCAAGAAGAGCTACTGTCAAAGAAAGGATCCCCTAAAATAGTATTTTTACAATATGTTGACTAGCAAGTAAAAAGGAGACTAAGCATAATACAATTAATTTCTGGTCCCACGAAGACAATGAATGGCTCTTTTTTTTAGGACACAAGCGAAATCACAAAGAAAGAGGGAATTCTCTTGATTTACACAGAAAAAAACTAACAGAAATATCTAAAAATGTTTAGAGAAATGAAACATTTTATTGTTTATGTACATTAACTGAGACAACATAGCCAATTTCTCCATGGTTCTCAAAAACAATCCTTAATTGTCAAAATGGATTGGGGGCACAATCGATTTCATTTGTTAATGACTGAGAAAAATAAACAACGGTACTGTTGGCAGAGGCAAAATTTGAGTCTTAGACAATTACTGTGCAACAAATTAAAGGAGATGCCTGCATCACTAATCAAGAAAACTGGGAAACAGCTTTCAAACAGAGTGTTACCTCTTTTCTCACACATAAGTCACCCAATCAAAAAACAGTTTAATTTTCTTTGATAGCTTCATAAAGCCAACTTTTGAAGAATGTGTTATTAATAGAAGGATATATGCCTGGTAGTGGAATTTTAAATATCTAAGAAGTGGCTGGGCGCAGTGGCTCACACCTGTAATTCCAGCACTTTGGGAGGCCAAGGCAGGCAGATCACAAGGTCAGGAGTTCAAGACCAGCCTGGCCAACATGGTAAACCCGTCTCTACTAAAAACACAAAAATTAGCTGGGCATGGTGGTGTGCACCTATTAATTCCAGCTACTCGGGAGGCTGAGGCAGGAGAATCACTTGAACTTGGGAGGCGGAGGTTGTGGTGAGCCGAGATCACATTACTGCATTCCAGCCTGGGCAACAGAGCGAGACTCCGTCTCAATAAATAAATAAATAAATAAATAAATAAATAAATAAATAAGAAGTATGGTTTCAATTAATATTGTGCATGGGACAATCCATTTAATTACCAAGACCAAGATGGCCACAATTTCAAACACTATTATTCCAAATTCAAAATATGATATTTAGAAAAGAAATTGTAGGCTATGTCAAAAAGGCAACAGTCTTTAGAAAAACTCTGTCTTCTAAAGAGATTCTATCCAACCAAAAAGGTAGTAACTGAATCATATTTTCTCATCCATTAACTCCCAAGCCAGAGAACTCGCCCTACTAATTTATTCATATTGCTGGAATTTTCTCCAACAGTATAAATGCTGGACATCAGGATGAATGGTATTACAGAAAGTTAACATACTCTTCTTCATTTTCACAGATAATCCAGGTTGACTTTCAAATATCTGTTTAACTTTTCAGTAATCAATATGGCTAACTTTCTGAGAACTCATAATGCCTACACTTCTGCAAAAAACTTGGTGGGAACTAGGAAACTACAGTATATTTTCTTTTATTTGAAACACTTTCATTATTAAGCCAACTGATGTTCCTTACACAATCTAAGTATCCCATTACTTTAATTAAACTTGCTACAATTCATTTATGAAGGGAAAAATAATACATACTGACAAGGGAACAGTCTCTGTGAAGCAATATTACAAGAAAATACCTATGGACTAAAGTAACACCTTAGAGTAATTTCCTTTTAAGGTCATTTTTCAATTTATTCAGAATATTAAAATGGTACTCCCCAAAAGTATACCAGTTAATATTTCCAGTTTCTCGAATGTCCCTCATCAATTTTTTTTCCTCAATAGACTTTCACAAATGAAAATCATCCATCTTATTAGAAGAAAGGCTGAGTTAGCAAGAACAGGGACAATTTAACCACAGAGATTACAAGGTCCATGTTGGAAGACAGTCAACACTTTTCATCAGCTCAATTCTTCGTTTTAAATTTCTTTAGGATTTTTTTTTTTTACATTTATAACTGTGACCGAATTTAACTAAACCCTTCTTTTCAAACAACATAATAAATCTTAAATCAGATCTTCAAAAAATGAGGGGTATGCCCTGGTCATTATTTTCATGCCTCTTGTCCTTACTCAAATCCATGCCACTATCCCTGTGCTAAAAGTGTCCTCATCATCTAAATAATCAGCAACAGGCTAAATTTGGTTTAAGGATTTGGGAGGAACCAGGCCTCAGAATGCTTCTCATCTCTGTATTCCTCGGAGACCCCCCCCCAGCCCCCCACCCAGTTATAATTAGCTCAGTAATCTTCCCTGGCTAGCTGCCATCTACCAAATAGGAGTCACCGAAAAAGTTACGAAAAGAATTTTAACAAATGGGAAAGCTGATAGGCCTCAAGCATTTTTTAAGTGACAGAGGTACTTAAATGGCTTTCCCTGAAATGTAAGTACGTACCTTAATTTAAGAACATTAGGGGCATTTTTACATAATTTAGATAGATAATGGCATATTTAAAACCATTTTTTTTTAAAAAACAGTGCCTCTAATATTAGAGCATAAGCATCCATTATGGCTTTAGCTGGCTAGACAACATTAGTCTCTTCACTATTAATTAAGTTTCAAAACATTTAGAGTGATTACCCCAAAACTCTCAGAACTTTTTAAAAGCAAAATTCCAAATGGCACCCACTGACAAACCTGACAAAAACCCACAGCTGCTGATGACCCCCGCCCCTGGTACCTTCAACTATGACAGGGAGCCCCCTTTCTCACTCAGCTAGGGAACAGATTCATTTAAAAGAACTGGGGCCCTGGAACAATCCCTGGGGTAAGGAAAACCAGAAGCAGAAGAAATGTCACAAGCCAGCAGAAGGTGACTCAACAGCAGAATAGCTAGGAATTCTGTTGCAGATCCAGTAAAGAAAGGTCTTCCTAAGAGAAGGAATCTTAAGTGCCTGAGGGACAGAGACTTGGGGATGTGGCCAAAGAAACCTGAACCTTTTTTTGGCTAAGAAATATATACTAAGAACTCTCCTGCCTACCTAAATATTTTTATTAACTGAACATTTCCACCTAATAGTCTATAGTCAATGTGCTTGAGGATGGAGATACGCGGCTTTCCTGTAAAGCACAATGCCTAGATTCGGAGAAAGAGATACAAGCCAAGTAAAGCAACCATTCCATTACATTCAAAACAGGTGTACACAACACTTAGGTGTAATGCCCAGATCTGCTCAACTTCAGTGCCTACCATAAGGGATATGCCAGAAATCCTAATATAGTATATTATACATATAGTAAGAGCTCAAAAAAAAAATGTGTTCACTGTATTCAAAAGAAAACTGTTACCAACTTGTATTCAAGTTAAGCAGTTATAAAAACTAAAACCAAATTCACATTGTCCAAACTTTACCTTGCCCCACCCCTGCACATTTGTTTTTTTAACATAGTAACACCTAGGCCTGAACATGAAACCTGGAATAGGAAAATAAAGAACTGTCATACCTGCCTTTTTTTAGTTCTGTAGATGACATGTTATATTTCACGTGGCAATGCTATCTGAAAGGCCACCATTATTTCAGGAAAGAAAAGTAAAGTTGACTGGCCACCTAATATGTGCCCAGCACATCCACAGAGTTCATCTCATTTCAGCTTCTCAATAACCCGGAGGCATAAGCATTACTGCCCAATTTTTATCTAAGAAGAAACTGAGGTTTGAAAGTTATGTGTCTAAGATCACCTGCTAGTAACAGTATTCAAATCTAAGTCTGTACCCTTCCATCTTTCTCAACATCTATGTAATCTAAGAAGTGTTATAAAAACTACAACCAAAAATGTAAGATAACCTACTAAACAGTACATGGAAAGTGCTAAGTGGGCTTCTCATTTGTCAACCATGACAAATTCATTTAGAGTATCCACCACTTACAAAACACTGTTATTTCTCCCAAGGATATAATATTATCTTTGCCCAATGGGAACTGACAGTCTAGCTAGAGAAACAGGCCATTTCCACAGTTGTTAATGTTCTTAGAAGCAACAAAAGATGTCAGGAAGGACAAGGGTTTTAGACACATTCACATAAGAATTTCAGTGCTGGGCGCTAGCAGCTCATACCTATAATCCCAGCACTTTGGGAGGCTGAGACTGGAAGATCACTTAAGGCCAGAAGTTTGAGACCAGTCTGAGAAACACAGGGAAAGCCTATCTCTTTAAAAAAGGAGAAAAGTAGCCAGGCATGGTGGTGTGCACCTGTAGTCCCAGCTACTCAGGGGGCTGAGGTGGGGGAGATCAAGGCTGCAGTGAGCTGTGATCATACCACTGCACTCCAGCCTGGGCAACAAAGTGAGACCCTGCCTCAAAAAAAAAAAAAAAAAAAAAATTCAGTGATTTATACAAGCTGCGAACTTTGGACAAGATACTCAATTTTCCTCACCTGTAAGAGCAGGCTAAAAATCTACATCTCAGGACTCTTAATAAAGCTTAATGAGAAAATTCATGAAAAAAATAGTTAGAAACCTAACATTAGTTAACTCCCCTGTGAAGGAGCATGAACTACTAAGTGTCAGTGATTGGAAATATCAATATTTTCTGCAGCAAAGATAAAGAATTTGATTTGCTTAAAAAAAAAAATCAAAACCAAAATTTCCAACCCTTATACTTGAAAGCTCTTTTGTGGAGACAGCTGTGTCATTTGTCAATGAGGTTTATCATTTATAACAGCAGCAGAGTTAAACATGTAGAGGGCTCACACTGTACAAAATTTAAACAACGATAAACAGGAGCACATTCATGTCAAAAGATTTTGACGAGGTGTCATATTTTTGTGCAAAACTGCCCATCTTAAAAGGAAAACTACCATTTAAAGTAAAAATGTATGGCAACCATAGGCTATGGCACATGCCTAAATCCCATCTATTCAGGAGGCTAAGGCAGGAGGACAGCTTGAGCCCAGGGGCTTGAAGCTGTAGTGCACTATGATTGCTTCTGTGAATACCCACTGTACTCCAGCGTGGACAACACAGTAAGACCTTGACCAAAAAAAAAAGAAAAGAAAAGAAAAGAAAGAAAGAAAGAAAAAGAAAAAATAAAAAAAGGAAAGAAAAAAAAGTGGCTGGCAACTAAATGCAATCTGGTATCTAGGATTGAATCATGGCAACGGTAATCTGAACAAAGTCTTTAGTTAACAGTGATGTACCTATGTTAATTTCTAACTTTTGACAAATGTGCAACTTTTCTATAAATCCAGAAGTATTCCAAAATATAAAAAGTTTTTTTAAAAAAGTGGATGACAAAGTAATGACAAACATACACAGCATTCTTACCACTTGATTTTGAATCTCCTGAGGACAGTTGGCCTTACAAAGCAAAGGCTGTGAAATCAGTCAATGCTTGCCAATTCTGCAACCTATTCTAAAGCATAACTCTACATGGAACATCTTGGGTTATAGTATTTCTAACTTCTAAAGAGACGTAACTTGTCCACTTTTACCTAGCATATTCTTGCAAAATACCGCCTTTATGGTAACTGAATATTGTTATTACAAAACCAGTACGTTTCTAACAGTTCTGCCTTTCTCTTCTTGAATAAGACATTTACTCAATGAGAACATAAGCATCTCTTACCACATATAAGGTATAACATGAATTTGGAAGTCTAATAAAAAGTGACATTTCTGAGCTTAGTGCTACAGACAAGCATAGTGTTCGATCTGTTTCGATAATAACACAGGCAGTCGAATTCTCTTTAATCTACCACACAAAATTTAAAGAAGACTCAATAAAGTGATATAGAACTCAGAAAGGCATTTTTATTCCCAGGGTCAAATGATGGCCATTACTGACACAACTTTTTTTTTCCCCAAAAGTACACCTACATTTATCAGGAAGCACAGTAAGTGTTTGTGAACTTTACTAGCTGTGTGTTCATCAAGATGGCTGAAGCTTTCACACACTGGAGCCTACAAGTAAAGAGTTTACTTGCATACCAGAAGGCAAATCTCATGCTACAAACTGGTGTCAAAGGTTTATAGCAGCACCAATTTCAATGAGTGCACCGTACACACATGCATTCATACACACAATGTCATTGATAATCTCAGTTGTGGCATTCCCTAACCCTTTTTTAATACACATGTGGAATTTAGAGGACAGTTTTCAAATTTGAAAGAAACCTTAATCATCTTTTCATAGTTCAAAAAGGGAAAAAAATAAACACAGCAATGCAGCAAAGTCATTTCTCCAGCTGAAATGACCTCCAGCTTCTTCGGGCTACTCCCGGTTTCGCAATAAGTGAATCTGAGACGCAAACCACGTACACACAAACGGAGTAGAAGCGAACACTAAAGCTTCCCCAACAGTCCCAGCAAAACCCACCTGGCCTTTCCCAATCCTCCCGCTTCCCCAGCCCTTCCCGTCTGCGTGCACGCACAGGTACCTTGACACAGACCAGGAAAAGAGAACAAGATTAATCAGCAGCCAAAATCCTGTTTTATCACTTACAGCCACTATCCAGAAGAGCGACAGTACTACTAACCTGATTTCAGGGAGGCAAAACTAAACCCAGCAGGGTACAGGAGCATAAATTATACGTGTCTGGAACGTCAACCCAGCAGCTCAAGGCAGCTCAGATGACAATTCAACGAAAAGGGTTTCGCAAATGTTATCTCAAATGAACATTTCCACTTCCAAACCACCCACCAACCTCTCCACTGTCAGTACCGAAATTCGGCTGAAGCAACTCGGGATATAAGCAGCAGCATTTCTTACCTTGTACAAATCTCGACATTTTAGGAGTTTAGTAAAATACTCCGGTTTGTTTTTTTTTTTCTAGAGGAGTCACGCTATAGGGCAGGTCTCTCCTCCTCTCCCGCTTTAACAACCGACGTATTCTTTCTCCTCCTATATTTAACTACTTAAGGGAGTATTTATTAAAAGCCATTAAAACTGGCTCAAAAAAAAAAAAGGAAGAAAAAGAAAAAGAGAAAGAAAAAGAAAAGAAAGAAATTCCTTCTCCAATTCCAAAAGATGGAAACTTGGTGCGACTGAGTCGACTTGGGAACTCCTAAGCTCCTGACACAAATGAGGGCCAGCTGGAGACTCCCGGAAAAGGTAAAACCACACGAACTTAAATTTCATCAATGAAGGAGGCGGACCTACAGCGGCTATTTCACCGCCCCCAAGTCCCCACGCCCTTCGGGGCTGGACTGCAGGAGGCACTGGCAGGCCGCGCCCCTAGCTGCCCCCTCCCCGCGCCGCCGTCCAGCCCCAAGCCGCTTCCCCGGAAAACCCCGGTTAACAGCGGCTCCCGCCCAAGCAGGGGTCGGGGAGGCGGGCGAGGCCGGCAAGCGGGGGCAGTGCAACCATTTTCACCAGCCATAAATATCCTGGGACTAGGAGGCGCTACCAATTCCACGCTCTGGCGGGCCGACCCGTCGGGGCCTCAGCTCCCTGCCTTCCCGCCTCGAGCAGTGAAACCTGGCCGCAGCTTTTCCTCGGGAAGGGCCGAAGGCTACGCTGCCCCTCCCCCGAGCGGACACTAAGGGGTAACCGGCTAGGGATAGACCCGTGCACCGGCGCGGGAGTCCCAAGGAAGGGCCCTGACCCTTCCCACATATTCTCGCCCCGCCTGCACTGCGCTCCTCAGAATCCCAAATTCCGCCTCTAAACTAAACAGCGGGCCAGCGAGAGGGGGAAAACACACCCGTCCAGGGGGTCGCCGGAAGCCCAACCCCGCCCCTCCTCAAGCCGCCAGCGAGACCCACCTTCCTCTTCCTTTAGCAGCTGGGAAATTGGGGGCGTTTATGGCGCCCCGGGAAGAAGGCTCGCAGGCTGAGAGAAAGTCACCTCTGAGGCGCCCTTCTCTCTCTCCCTCTTCCCTCACACATGCACACCTTGAGCCCCTCGCTAACGGTCGCAGCCCAGCTGCTAAGCCCCCCTTGTCCACCCGTCAGCCGGCTCCCGACACCCAAAGCCCCCACTTTCGCCTAAACACCTCCCCTCCCCCTCCATTAGGAGCAGCCCCTTCAATGCGGAAATGTCCCTGCCGCACAGACCGACAGGCGCAGCCACCAGTCAGGAGCCGAGGCGGACGCAGGCTCTGGCCAATGAGATGTGCGGAGGTGGCAAGGGGCGGGGCGTTGCGGCATTTGGGAGCTCGTCGGAGTTGGGCAATGAGCAGTACACTGGGATCCCGCGCTTGGGAGCGGCCCCTACGGCGGCGTTGCGGCCAGGGAAGCTTCGCCGGTATATCTCAGTAAGGGAGAGCACCTGAGCACGACTGGTTATTTTTCCAATCGGTAAAAAGGTTCCCGCTGAGTAGGGACTGAAGAAAGCTCTGCGGATAGAGCCGGAGCTCCCCACAGCAGCTGTCCCGAGGGAGCCCAGACGATTTTCAGGGGACGCTTGCTCCCCTCATCACATCTGGTTGGGGGAAGGTGAGGATGCGTTAGGGAGTAGGCAGTGGCCTGTGTGGGGCCAGCTAACAAAAGGAGGGTTTAGGCGTTGAAAGTGACAAGTGAAGCCTCCCTCACCGGAACCACCACCATCCCCATTGCCCCAGTTCCTAATCCTGTAGAGATTTCTGCTGTAATAGGCATTTACTTTTCTATTCAACATGAAACTGGCTTAAGTTACTCGTCAAGAGATGCTTTTCTTTTGGTAGATTCTTGAAGTCCTCAAGGAAAGAGGATGTTACACGGAACTTGATACCAGCCTGGGGACTGTTACAGGGCCAGCCCACGGCTTGTCAAATCACACCTGGTATCACCAACCCCACCTGCACCTAAGACTCAGTGCGCCTGGCAGCGAGTGCATTTCAGACTTTACATTTCCACTTTAAGACTCAAATAGCCGGCACCAGGACCGATGAATTGCCAGGCCTTCTCTTAAGTGCCTCCAATAAACGAGTACAGTAATTACAGAAGAGTTTGAGGCTTTGGGCAACACTAATCAACCAAGGTAAAGTGAGAATTTTTTAATGACTCATTGTCTAAACAAAGGGACTTTGATTTTTTGGTTCCACGTCTTCATATGGAAATGTTACTAGAACAACACAGAAAAGGCTAGTGAAATTTTGTTATACTAGAGAATGACAACCGTTGGTACTGTGTTTCTTACATGAAATCCAAAAAGATTACACTCGAAAACCTCTCGGCCATAAAACGAATTTTCCCCAAACAAAACCAAAGAAGTGTCTAAAATCCAGATGTCTACAGTTTAATTACAGCATTTGGAGACTGAAGATCTTAACAAAATCTCTGCATTCTTTGTTTACGGTACAAAAATTGTTTAGCACTGAAAAAGCAGTCTTTACCAATAAGCATTAGTACCAAAATAAAATACTACCAAAAAGATTTGGGCCACATAGAGTTACCTGGCTTGCAAAAGATAAAGGACAATGAAGAGATTTATTTGTTGTTGTTTGTTTTGGTTTTGTTTTTGTTTTGGTTTTGAGACAGAGTCTTGCTCTGTTGCCCAGGCTGGAGTGCAATGGCGCAGTCTAGGCTCACTGCAGCCTCCACCTCCCGGGTTCAAGTGATTCTCCTGCTTCAGCCTCCGGAGTAGCTGGGACCTCAGGCTCGTGCCACCACACCTGGCTACCACCTGGCTAATTTTTGTATTTTTAGTAGAGACGGGGTTTTGCCATGTTGGCCAGGCTGGTCTCAAACCCCGCCTCCCCACCCCACCCCCGACCTTGTGATCCGCCTCCCTCGGCCTCCCAAAGTGCTGGGATTACAGGCATTAGCCACCGTGCCTGGCGAGTTTTTAATTATACAAGGTTTATTATAAGAAAGGATGATCAGTTACTGTATTTTCTGCCTTCACAGAAGATTAAAGAGGAAATAGGTTTTAATTGCAGCAAGAGCATTTGTTAATACCTAAGAATGACATCTTGATTTATGAGTGATTAAATTTTGAGATATAGTACCAAAGGTGGTTGTACACTTGTTGCCTCAAGAACGCTCCAAAAAGTAACTAACTACCCATCTTCAGTGGTTACCCCTATAACTACTCAGTCACTAGTTCTTAGAGAAGTAGCACTCTGGAAGCCGAATTTCCAAATATTTCTAAACTACCTTATAAAATGAAATTTCTTTATACATCGGTATAAATTTAAATTTCTAACCCACAAACACTTTGTAAACGAGCTTCCCGTTCTCTCAGAGCCACTAAGAACAACCTCACTTGACAAATCATGTGACAATAGGAAAGAAAGAGGTGGAGTTCTTGATGGCCATGGAGCAAAGGCATGGTTAGAAAGCAGTTACCTATTTCCCTTTATGTATTTCAGTCATTGAAAAATTGCTTTCTCTGGGCAAGTGTGTGTATCTTTAATCCTTTTTTTCATAAGATACTACTCTGGAATATCCCTTGGAGGTGCATGATGTTGATAATCTGTATCATTAGAAATCTGTAACATCGGTAGATTTACAGATTTTACCTTTGCAGAAACTCGGGGTGGGGGGATCCAAAGAATGAAGATGGGGGCTGGTAAGAGTGTGTGCAGGGTTAAGGAGCTGGAGTGAAATGGATTGTGAATTAAAAAGAAAGCCTGGAAGCCAGTTTTTGTCTGGTTCCATATACGACCATCCAAGGATGATACAAATTCTGCCTATAATTTCTTCCTTCTTTCTACTTTCCCATAGAAACTTGAGGAAACTCAGTTTGGTTTACCCAGTCCCATATCCTGAGATGTATAACAACTTCACCATATCTTTTTCCTTTGCTTTAGACAGGAACTTTCTATCAAGAACAAGGAAACCATGTGTGTGGTCCTATTTCTAAGCATCTTTTTTGGTGCCTTTTTAGATTTAGTGCTTGGCACGGTGTCTGGTACATAGCGAACATTCCATAAGTATATATTGAATGACCAGTTTAGTGCCACTAAATCATTTTAACTCACAATGTTGTATTCTACTCTCCACTCTTTTTTTTTTTTTTCTTTGAGATAAGAGTTTCACTCTGTCACCTAGGCTGGAGTGCAGTGGCGCGATATCGGCTCAATGCAGCCTCTGCCTCCTGAGTAGCTGGATTCTCCTGCCTCAGCCTCCCAAGTAGCCAGGATTATGAGTGCCCACCTGGCTAATTTTTGTATTTTTAGTAGAGACAGGGTTTCGGCGTGTTGGCCAGGCTGGTCTCGAACTCCTGACCTCAGGTAATCCTCCCACCTTGGCCTCCCAAAGTGTGGGATTACAGTCTTAAGCCACAGGCCCACGCCTACTCTCTACTCTTTGAGAGCCATATAAAACATAAAAAGTTTATATTTAGAGATAAGGTTTTTTAAGTTTCAGTTATTTCCACCTAGGAGGTGAACCTGGGCCAAAGTATAAGAATAATAGCAGCAAATGTCCTGATGACTTTACAATAAGCTGTGCTAACTACCCATGAGCATTATTTAATAAGGAGTGGTTTAGGAATTGTTAAAGTATGAAATAAGTGTACAGATTATCAATGTGTGGTCTTTTATTTTTTTCTTGCCTGTCCTATCCTATCCTCTACATTCAAGAAAATAAGCAGTGTAGTTTGAGTGAATATGTAACAGACATAAAAATTTCTGTGTCATGCCCAACGTGTTTAGCCAAGAGACCAGGCAACAGTTATCCACTGGACTGTTGCCCATACTCAATATTGGCTCCCGTCTGTACCCATCTAAATCCTAGGCCACCCACATGAGAGAGGAAAAAGGGGCTACTGTTACTCAGTTAGCAGTTGCCAGTTACTGACTACATCTAACAATAGGGTATTTCACTTGAGTAAAAAGGTAACCAAACAGGCTTAACTGGAAAAAGATATCAAATTATATCTATGAGATGGACTACTAATGAACAAGTTGTTTAAAAATGAATGGGTTTCCAAATACTTGAGGAAGAGAAAGACTTCATTCTTTCCTGTTGCCAACACCCTGTTGTTAATGAACCAGGAAGTTTGCTGAAACAAGTTGTGAATTTAAATTATGAAATATCCTTCCGTTTGTTCACAGTATGATTTTTAAGTTATATTTGAGAGTTATATAACTTTTACATCAGAACAGTAGCAGTTATTTCAAATAACTGAGATGCTTTTTAAAAAATGAAGTTAGTTCACATTATGGATTGTGAATTAATGGTTCATAAACCAATCTTCTAAGTGGTTTTAAAAGTCATTAGGCTCCCAAGCATGTTTAATCAAAACATGCATTATGTTGTTCATGTTTATCAATAATTCCCCTCTAGATTCTCCTTTGAAAGTTGAAGGAAGCAGGTCCTTACTATTTTGTTTTCTGTTTAGTCTGTTCTGCATGTTCCCCAGAGGAGAGTGTTGGTGAGAAATGGTGACACCCATGAGGTTGCTGTATTTCTGTCATGTGCAAAACTGTATCTCCAAATCGTGCCCGCCCCTTTGATTATAGAGGCAGTAGAGCCATTCCCTTTAGTGAATAGGCCCAGGAATAAACATAAATGAATATCCTATATTGTCTCAGGGTTTTTAACAAGCATAGATTGTAATGTGATTATAATTTGAAAAGATTAAAAAACTCATAAGAAATAAACCATCTTTTACCGAACTCATAAATAGAATAAATATTATTTTGGTTTACTGTAGTGATATATGTATAGATGATCAGGTTACTTACTGACTTTGAAATCCTCATAGAGAAGAGCTGTGAAAGAGAAAAGCATTCAGTTTAATTCTATTTTTTCTCCCTCTTTCAACTATATTAAAGATTCCCTGTTGTACATTCCATCAAACGACTTTTGATGGTTTTCTGAACATCTCTGCCTCTGGTCTAGTTTATTAAATTTCCTGCCAGTGCCACCACTGGGAAGGGAAGGATAAAGAACTTCTGTTTCCTAACTTAGTCTCAGGGAATTTATTTTAAGCATTTCACACCCACCAATCTAACTAAATATTAAAAAGAATATTCTCAGCCGGGTGCAATGGCTCACACCTATAATCCCAGCACTTTGGGAGGCCAAGGCTGGTGGATCATCTAAGGTCAGGAGTTTGAGAGCAGCCTGGCCAACATGCTGAAACCCAGTCTCTATGAAAACTCAAAAATTAGCCGGGCTTGGTGGCAGGCGCCTGTAATCCTAGCTACTTGGGAGGCTAAGGCACAAAAATCACTTAAACCTGGGAAGCAGAGGTTGCAGTGAGCCGAGTTCGTGCCACTACACTCCAGCCTGGGCTACAGAACAAGACTTTGTCTCAAAAAATAAAAATAAAATACAGAGAAGATTCTCAGGACTGCTCTTTGCTCTTTGGGTGAAGATTAAATAATTGAATAATTCTATGTCATTAAATGGATAATATGATTAGAGAATAAAAGGTAACTTTTTTCTCTCTAGAATGAAAAAGAGGAGGAATGTCATATTTAGAGAAAAAAAACTACAGGAAAAATATGGAATGTTAATGTTAGGTTCTGGTGCCATTTTATTTTTTTAAATTTAATTTAATTTAATTTTTTTTTGGTTTTTTTGGTTTTTTTTTTTTTTAGATCACACAGCTACTATGTGACAGAACCAGGATCTGAACTGAGGCTATCTGACTCCAAAAACCCACAGGGAGGAAAATTTTCTCCCTTTGGTTTCTGGAGGTTGATTTGTTGCCCCTCTCCATCAAAACAGGAGGAATGCAAATGGTCAGGCCTTTATCAGGGACAAGTAATCTCTTAATGACTGACATTCTCTAGTAATACTGTCTTCTTCTTCTTTTTTTTTTTTTTAAGATGGAGTCTCACTCTGTCGCCCAGGCTGGAGTGAAGTGGTGCAATCTCGGCTCACTGCAACCTCCGCCTCCTAAGTTCGAGCAATTCTCCTGCCTCAGTCTCCCAAGTAGTTGGGATTACAGGGGCCTGCCACCTCACCTGGCTAATTTCTGTATTTTTTTGGTAGAGACAGGGTTTCACTATGTTGGCCAGGCTTGTCTCAAACTCCTTACCTCAAGTGATCTGCCCACCTTGGCCTCCCAAAGTGCTGGGATTACAAGTGTGAGCCACCACACCTGACTTCTGGCGCCATTTTAAATTGCACTTCAATTTTTTTTTTAGTTTCAGTAAGAATACACAGCTTAAAAAAAAAATCCAGATAGTACCAAAATGCCAATAATGAATAGCGGTACTTTTTTCTATAAAGTACTTTAAAATAATGGTGAAGCTTTAATTTGTAAAACATGCATGCATTGTTGGATCAGTCAGACCAGAACTACTTTGGATACCACAAAAAGGGCACTTCAGCTGCTCACAAAAAATATTCGATGTCTATGAAATCAGAGTTTCAGAGCCAGCAGAGCTGCACCATCCAGGACCTCCATGTTGGCTGCAATGTGCTGCGCACAGCCAAGGAGGTAGGTATTCCATTATCTGGACATCTACTTCAGGAACCAGCGGCTGAACATACCACTGTTCAGCTTGGATAAGAGGCCTTTGGAATTATTAGATGTTTTTCATCATCCACTCTCCCTGTAGAGGTGCTGTTCCTCTTGGCCACCTTCCAGGAAGCTCTGGTAAATGCTGCTAGCAGCTGGAATGCAACCAGGCCAGGGGCTCCCAACTTGTGTGTCCCAGGTCTGAAAGGATCAATATCATGCTTCACAGCTTTAAGTCATTCAAAACATATAATTAGAAAATTCTGGTCTATATTACCTCTCTCACAACTGCTGAGCAGCATATTAAAAAAAAAAATGAGAATTTGGAGCAGAGAGCAGTACTGGAAGAAAGACAGAGGCCATTCTCAATTATCGATGACTTACAACAAGAGTTTGCAAAGAAAATGTTAAAGGTCAGCAACTTACTGAAGTTCTAGCTTTGCATGGATCTGTATAGCAACAAATTGAAAACAGACTATTTGAGTAATAGAAATAAATTTATTGAAGACTACTGTCTGAATTTGGAGCATCACAGACTGAGAGACTTTCAGCTGTTTGATATGTAAGCCTTTCTAACATAGACCAGCATGAGATGGAGACCAGATAAAGTCACAAATGGAGTAATAGGATAATGAAAGAAAAAAGAATACAGATAGACCTTTGCTTAAGCCATGTTAGGCTGAAGGTTTTACCAGTTTCCTAGTGAGAAGGAATAAAACAGTGCTAAAACCATATTGATAATTATTTGAAATTTGTGTGGTGTGTATGTGTGTGTATGTGTGTGTGTGTGTGTGTGTATATATGTTGGCATACGCTTACACATGTTCACATATTTGTTTATAATTTATATTCTTTCTTATTCTAAAAAGAATTTGAGGCCAAGCAAGGTGTATATATTCCTGATTAAGTTCATTGCTTAGTAAACTGACCATACTATAGTTCTTTCTATAGTGGAAATTCACTTTAGTCATTCTCATCTAAAATTCTTTTTCTTGTCTTTAGATTGTCATGTTAAAGAACCTTTTCTTATATTATTTTTTAAATGGCTTTTTCTCAACCCAGTGAACCCAAGTGATAACACTCTAGATTCTGGGTCTAGAAAGAGTTAGGAAGTAAGCAAAATTCCTCAACATTATGGGTGATATTCTAGATTATTCTAGGTATTCCTAGATATTCCTAGATATTCTAGGTATGCTATATATTACATGGTCAGTCTCTGAAACTGTAAACACTGAAGTCTCTTCAAAAGAATCTCCACAAAGTATGTACCATCACGTAAGGGTTGGTTGGTTGGTTTTAATTTATTGGTGTTTTTTCTGTTTTCGCATATTGGTGTCTAGGGAAGCAGAGGAGTACATTGGAAAAAGCAGAGTTTGGAAAATAGGTCTTTTTTTTTTTTTTTTTTTTGAGACGGAGTCTCACTCTGTCCTCCTTGCTGGAGTGCAGTGGCCGGATCTCAGCTCACTGCAAGCTCCGCCTCCCGGGTTCAGGCCATTCTCCTGCCTCAGCCTCCCGAGTAGCTGGGACTACAGGCGCCCGCCACCTCGCCCGGCTAGTTTTTTTGTATTTTTTAGTAGAGACGGGGTTTCACTGTGTTAGCCAGGATGGTCTCGATCTCCTGACCTCGTGATCCACCCGTCTCGGCCTCCCAAAGTGCTGGGATTACAGGCTTGAGCCACCGCGCCCGGCCAGTCTTGTTTTTTAATTTCAAATTTTGTTATTTAGAACCTGAGTAACCTTGGATAAATTACTTTGATAACCTTATGAACCTTAATTTCCTCACTTAAAGATGAGAATGACAACTAATAGCTTGTCTCGCCAGACAGAGACAGATACAGAGTTATTATATAATATGATACAGAGGTTTTTTTTTTTTTTTTTTTTTTTTGAGATGGAGTCTCACTCTGTCACCCAGGCTGGCATGCAGTGGCACAGCCTCAGCTCACTGCAACCTCCATCTCCCAGGTTTAAGCGATTCTCCTGCCTCAGCCTCTTGAGTAGCTGGGATTACAGGCATCTGCCACCATGCCCAGCTAGTTTTTATATTTTTAGTAGAGACGGGGTTTCACTATGTTGGCCAGGCTGGTCTCGAACTCCTGACCTCAAGTGATCCTCCCACCTCAGCGTCCCAAAGTGCTGGGATTACAGGTGTGAGCCATTGTGCCTAGCCTGAGTTATTATAAAGATCTTCTCACTCTGTTAGCACGGAGTATAAGTTCAACTAATGATTATTCCCTGTATTGCCCTGTCATAACATTAATCTCAAGTTATTGTTATTACTTGATTTACTATTATTACTTATTAAATATTTATTTCCCCTCCATAGACTATAAGCTCTTTAAGAGCAAGGACCATGTCTCTCTTGTATCCCCAGAGCATATCATAGTGCTTGACACATAATAGGCACTCAAAAGAAATTTGGTCAATGAATTATCAAATGAGATATTTATGAATGAATTTAAAAACTGTAGAGTACTGTATAGGTGTATATTAGAGTTTTCCCATTATTTCTATCGGAAACATGTTTTGAATGGCAAATAATCAACTTATAAATGTGCTTTTGTAACACAAAAGTGATCACTTCTAAGCAAGTCCTGCAGTAATAGATTGTTTGCAGAGATGGCCACAAGTCTTCCCATCCCTGTGCCCCTTGCTCTTTTGCAATGTGACTTTGTCACTCCTCCCATTAGGAGGTGGAATGTTTTCCCCTCCGACACCTGGAGTCTATGTTGGCCTGGTGATTTTCTTTGACCAATAGAATACAGCAGAAGTAATGTTATGTGACTTCAAAGCCTTGGCCGCAAGAAGCTTTTCAGTTTTCAACCTCATGCCTTGGAATACTGACCTGAGACTGCTGCATGAGGAAGGCCATTATTACCTGCTGGAAAATGACAAGCTACATGAAGTAAAGATGAGTTTTTCCAGTTGAGGCCCCCCTAGACCAAACAGTACAGACAAACAGACTGCCAGATGCGTTGTAGCCCATCTTAGGCTATCCAGCTCTCGTTAAACTGCCTAATGAGTCAAACTGGCGACATGAGTGAACTAGGTAAGAGTAGTAGAAGGATTACCCAGATAAGCTATATCCAGTGCAGTGTATTGATACATAGTAAAAGTTAATTGATGTTGTAATTGTAGTATCAAAGAAAACTCAAACCACTCAAACCACACTTAAATGAGTGGCTCTTTGCTTAGTCCCAGAACTGCTCTACATCCTTCCACAATGGGACTATGTTTTTCACCCCACACATTTTTCACCTCTAAACTGTATTCTCCAAATCCTTCTGAGGAAGAGATCTCCTTTTATCACTTTCCTTGTCAAATCAATGCCCCCAAACTCAGAGATCTGCTTTTCCTCTACAGTTCTGAAGATTCTTTAAATGGAAAAAGATCGATGTTAAAATCTATTTTTACACATGATTTAAATATATTGATTTGGATATTCGCTGTATATACACAAATATTCCATGCATTGTTTTAATAGTTTAAAAACATTTTAAACATTTAAACTATTTAAATGTTTAAAAACGAGGATATAATTCAAATATCACTAATATGGGTATTTAAATTATGTTAAATACATTTAGCATCAATATAAAAGGATAGTGTCACTCATTAAAAGATGTGGTGGCAGTGTGTATATTGACAAAGATATTCTTTATGTCTCAAGTGGAAAAAAGATCAGCCATATAATGACCTGAGGAGCAAGTACGCCATATAGAAAGTCAAGAACCGAGGCTCTGAAACAGAGCATTGTGTATTCTAGGAGAAAGAGACTGGAGTGAGGAAATGAGTAAGTGCAGAATGGCAAGAGGCAAGACATTAGTTTGGAGAGGCAAGAAATGAGTTTGGGGGGCTAGCTGTATATGTTTTAAATTTATCCTAAATGCAGTGTAAAGCAATCTAATCATTTTAAACAGAGAACTGACATGACCTGATTTACATTTTTAAGAGTTTAGAAATATATTTTGAAAGTGGAAATAACAGGAATTACTGATGGCTTAGATGAGGAGGGAGGTGTTAGGAGGAGGGAATGAAAATGAAGAGTCAAGGGGAACAGTTAACCATAGGACCATTTTTTGAGTGGTAAAGGGTGAAGGAGATCCAGATTTAGAGAAAGAGATTCATTTTGGCCATTTTAATTTTGAAATGCCTAGGAGGTGGACAAGACAGAGGTCAAGAAGATATTTAAATATGTGAGTCTGAAACTCAGAAAAAAAGTCTAGCCAACTGATATAAATTTAGGAATTGTCAGCATATAGTTTTTAAACAATGAGAATGGATGAGAGCATATAGGGAGAAAACACAGAATAGAAAAGTGGGTATAAACTCCATCATTTAGAGGTCACATAGAGAAAGAAAAACTGAGAGAGAATGAAGAAGAATAGCCAATTATTTAAGAAAACCAGGATAATGTGTGCTATAGAGCCCAGAGAGGAGAGTATCAGATATGGCCAGTTATGAAAGTTCAGTTAACTGTGGAGAGAAAAAAAGAGTCAGCCAAACAAAAGTTGTCAGTTACCCTTATAAGAGCAGTAGAGTGATAGGAAGATTAAAGTAGATGGAATTTTGTCATTTATTGGCAACATCGATTATTAGATGACTATTTTTAGATTATTCAAGCAGCAGTATCTTTATAGTTCTGAGAGAAAATTATTCTGAACCTAGAATTCTATAGACAAACAAAACATTTAGGGATGAGGATAAATTAAAGACGTTCTCACCTTTTTTTGACTTTTTACCCATTTCAGGGGAAAAAAATTGCTTAAGGAAATGTTCTAGCAAAACAAGAAGAGAACTGAAGAGAGAACATGAGATCCCAGTAAGGAGATCTCAGTAATGGGGTTCCAGTACAAATCTGTTGTAGGTGTGCAATAAAAAGATATTTAAGGACCACAAATATTTAGGCCATCAAGATAATTGATAATAATAAGACAAGAAGCTGGAAGATTTCAGAGAATGGCTTTAAGAAAAAAGTACATTTACTTTATGAAATAGCATTATTAAAACCGTAATCATCTTTATGATATGCTGATGATGCTTCTCGTCATCAAGACAGAAGAAATATAATTAAAATCTTTAGTAAAGGCAAAAAAATTATATGAGCCATCGTTTGAAGATGAAATGAACTAAAATGTGTCATTATTATGAGTAATCAATGGACATAATAATAAAAGAAAATCCATTTGACATTGACACCTAGAACATTCTCCTTCAATAGCAGCAGATTAAATAACACAGTTTATATTTCTCTTCTCACACGTCCATTCATACCACTTGATTCTGCAGTGAATAAGACTTACAAAATTATAATGCTGAAAAAATCTTTAATTTTCAAAATAAAAGACAAAATTTAAGACAAACTGCACAAGAAAATTATTCTAACAGCAAATAATACAAATATCAACAATGTAAAAGTACTGGTGTAGCCCATGGTATTTGGGAAATGGAAGGAATTGAAAGGATAAGTTTTTTTTTTTTTTATACTTTAAGTTCTAGGGTACATGTGCACAACGTGCAGGTTTGTCACATATGTATACATGTGCCATGTTAGTGTGCTGCACCCATCAACTCGTCATTTACATTAGGTATATCTCCTCATGCTATCCCTCCCCACCCCCGCAAAGGGCCCGGTGTGTGATGATCCCCTTTCTGTGTCCAAGTGATCTCATTGTTCAATTCCCACCTATGAGTAAGAACATGCGGTATTTGGTTTTCTGTTCTTGCGATAGTTTGCTGAGAATGATGGTTTCCAGCTTCATCCATGTCCCTACAAAGGACACGAACTCATCCCTTTTCATGGCTGCATAGTATTCCATGGTGTATATGTGCCACATTATCTTAATCCAGTCTGTCACTGATGGACATTTGGGTTGATTCCAAGTCTTTGCTATTGTGAATAGTGCCACAATAAACATATGTGTGTATGTGCCTTTATAGCAGCATGACTTATAATCCTTTGAGTATATCCCCAGTAATGGGATGGCTGGGTTGAATGGTATTTCTAGTTCTAGATCCTTGAGGAATCGCCACACTGTCTTCCACAATGGTTGAACTAGTTTACAGTTCCACCAACAGTGTAAAAGTGTTCCTATTTCTCCACATCCTCTCCAGCACCTGTTGTTTCCTGATTTTTTAATGATCGCCATTCTAACTGGTGTGAGATGGTATCTCATTGTGGTTTTGATTTGCATTTCTCTGATGGTGAGTGATGATGAGCATTTTTTCATGTGTCTGTTGGCTGTATGAATGTCTTCTTTTGAGAAGTGTCTGTTCATATCCTTTGTCCACTTTTTGATGGGGTTGTTTGTTTTTTTCTTGTAAATTTGATTGAATTCTTTATAGGTTCTGGATATTAGCCTTTTGTCTGATGAGTAGATTGCAAAAATTTTCTCCCATTCTGTAGGTTGCCTATTCACTCTGATGGTAGTTTGTTTTGCTGTGCAGAAGCTCTTTAGTTTAATTAGATCCCATTTGTCAATTTTGGCTTTTGTTGCTGTTGCTTTTGGTGTTTTAGACATGAAGTCCTTGCCCATGCCTATGTCCTGAATGGTATTACCTAGGTTTTCTTCTAGGGTTTTTATGGTTTTAGGTCTAACATTTAAGTCTCTAATCCATCTTGAATTAATTTTCATATAAGGAGTAAGGAAAGGATCCAGTTTCAGCTTTCTACTTATGGCTAACCAATTTTCCCAGCACCATTTATTAAACAGGGAATCCTTTCCCCATTTCTTGTTTTTGTCAGGTTTGTCAAAGATCAGATGGCTGCAGATGTGTGGTATTATTTCTGAGGGCTCTGTTCTGTTCCATTGGTCTATATCTCTGTTTTGGTACCAGTACCATGCTGTTTTGGTTACTGTAGCCTTGTAATATAGTTTGAAGTCAGGTAGCGTGATGCCTCCAGCTTTGTTCTTTTGGCTTAGGATTGTCTTGGCAATGCAGGCTCTTTTTTGGTTTCATATGAACTTTAAAGTATTTTTTTCCAATTCTGTGAAGAAAGTCATTGGTAGCTTAATGGGGATGACATTGAATCTATAAATTACCTTGGGCAGTATGGCCATTTTCACAATATTGATTCTTCCTATCCATGAGCATGGTATGTTCTTCCATTTGTTTGTGTCTTCTTTTATTTCACTGAGCAGTGGTTTGTAGTTCTCCTTGAAGAGGTCCTTTACATCTCTTGTAAGTTGGATTCCTAGGTATTTTATTCTCTTTGAAGCTATTGTGAATGGGAGTTCATTCATGATTTGGCTCTCTGTTTGTCTGTTACTGGTGTATAAGAATGCTTGTGATTTTTGCACATTAATTTTGTATCCTGAGACTTTGCTGAAGTTGCTTATTAGCTTATGGAGATTTTGGGCTGAGATAATGGGGTTTTCTAAATATACAATCATGTCAGTCATCTGCAAACAGAGACAATTTGACTTCTTCTTCCTAACTGAATACCCTTTATTTCTTTCTCCTGCCTGATTGCCCTAGCCAGAACTTCCAACACTGTGTTGAACAGGAGTGGTGAGAGAGGGCATCCCTGTCTTGTGCCAGTTTTCTAAGGGAATGCTTCCGGTTTTTGCCCATTCAGTATGATATTGGCTGTGGGTTTGTCATCAATAGCTCTTATTATTTTGAGATACATTCCATTAATACCGAATTTATTGAGAGTTTTTAGCATAAAGGGCTGTTGAATTTTGTCAAAGGCCTTTTCTGCTTCTATTGAGATAATCATGTGGTTTTTGTCTTTGGTTCTGTTTATATGCTGGATTACATTTATTGATTTGCGTATATTGTACCAGTCTTGCATC
The DNA here is from genome assembly GCF_024542745.1 of Macaca thibetana thibetana. Lineage (NCBI taxonomy): Eukaryota > Metazoa > Chordata > Mammalia > Primates > Cercopithecidae > Macaca > Macaca thibetana. The sequence continues at coordinate 43,207,581 of NC_065590.1, forward strand.
CCAGGGATGAAGCCCACTTGATCATGCTGGATAAGATTTTTGATGTGCTGCAGGATTCGGTTTGCCAGTATTTTACTGAGGATTTTTGCATCAATGTCCATCAGGGATATTCGTCTAAAATTCTATTTTTTTGTTGTATCTCTGTCAGGCTTTGGTATCAGGATGATGTTTGCCTCGTAAAATGAGTTAGGGAGGATTCCCTCTTTTTCTGTTGATTGGAATAGTTTCCGAAGGAATGATACCAACTCCTCCTTGTACCTCTGGTAGGATTTGACTGTGAATCCATCTGGTCCTGGACTTTTTTTGGTTGGTAGGCTATTAATTATTGCCTCAATTTCAGAGCCTGCTATTTGTCTATTCAGGGATTCAACTTCTTCCTGGTTTAGTCTTGGGAGAGTGTAAGTGTCCAGGAAATTATTCATTTCTTCTAGGTTTTCTAGTTTATTTGCATAGAGGTATTTATAGTATTCTCTCATGGTAATTTGTATTTCTGTGGGGTTGGTGGTGATATCACCTTTATCATTTTTTATTGCGTCTATTTGATTCTTCTCTCTTTTCTTCTTTATTAGTCTTGCTAGCGGTCTATCAATTTTGTTGATCTTTTCAAAAAACCAGCTCCTGGATTCATTGATTTTTTGGACGGTTTCTTGTGTCTCTATCTCCTTCAGTTCTGCTCTGATCTTAGTTATTTCTTGCCTTCTGCTAGCTTTTGAATATGTTTCCTCTTGCTTCTCTAGTTCTTTTAATTGTGATGTTAGGGTGTCAATTTTAGATCTTTCCTGCTTTGTCTTGTGGGCATTTAGTGCTATAAATTTCCCTCTACACACTGCTTTAAATGTGTCCCAGAGATTCTGGTATGTTGTATCTTTATTCTCATTGTTTTCAGAGAACATCTTTATTTCTGCCTTCATTTCGTTATGTACCCAGTAGTCATTCAGGAGGAGGTTGTTCAGTTTCCATGTAGTTGAGCGGTTTTGGTTGAGTTTCTTAGTCCTGAGTTCTAGTTTGATTGCACTGTGGTCTGAGAGACAGTTTGCTATAATTTCTGTTCTTTTACATTTGCTGAAGAGTGCTTTACTTCCAACTATGTGGTCAATTTTGGAATAAGTGCGATGTGGTGCTGAGAAGAATGTATATTCTGTTGATTTGGGGTGGAGAGTTCTGTAGATGTCTATTAGGTTTGCTTGGTGCAGAGTTGATTTCAGTTCCTGCATATCCTTGTTAACTTTCTGTCTCCTTGATCTGTCTAATGTTGACAATGGGGTGTTAAAGTCTCCCATTATTATTGTATGGGAGTCTAAGTCTCTTTGTAAGTCTCTAAGGACTTGCTTTATGAATCTGGGTGCTCCTATATTGGGTACATATATATTTAGGATAGTTAGCTCTTCCTGATGAATTGATCCCTTTACCATTATGTAATGGCCTTCTTTGTCTCTTTTGATCTTTGATGGTTTAAAGTCTGTTTTATCAGAGACTAGTATACCCTGCTTTTTTTGGTTCTCCATTTGCTTGGTAGAGCTTCCTCCATCCCTTTATTTTGAGCCTATGTGTGTCTCTGCACGTGAGATGGGTCTCCTGAATACAGCAAACTGATGGGTCTTGACTCTTTATCCAATTTGCCAGTCTGTGTCTTTTAATTGGACCATTTAGTCCATTTACAGTTAAGGTTAATATTGTTATGTGTGAACTTGTTCCTGTCGTTATGATATTCACTGGTTATTTTGCTCGCTAGTTGATGCAGTTTCTTCCTAGCATTGATGGACTTTACATTTTGACATGTTTTTGCAATGGCTGGCACCTGTCGTTCCTTTCCATGTTTAGGGCTTCCTTCAGGATCTCTTGAAGGGCAGGCCTGGTGGTGACAAAATCTCTTAGCATTTGCTTGTCTATAAAGGATTTTATTTCTCCTTCACTTATGAAACTTAGTTTGGCTGGATATGAAATTCTGGGTTGAAAATCCTTTTCTTCAAGAATGTTGAATTTTGGCCCCCACTCTCTTCTGGATTGGAGAGTTTCTGCTGAGAGATCTGCTGTTAGTCTGATGGGCTTCCCTTTGTGTGTAACCCGACCTTTCTCTCTGGCTGCCCTTAACATTTTTTCCTTCATTTCAACTTTGGTGAATCTGACAATTATGTGTCTTGGAGTTGCTCTTCTCGAGGAGTATCTTTGTGGCATTCTGTGTATTTCCTGAATTTGAATGTTGGCCTGCCTTACTAGGTTGAGGAAATTCTCCTGGATGATATCCTGCAGAGTGTTTTCCAACTTGGTTCCATTTTCCCTGTCACTTTCAGGCACTCCAATCCGATGTAGATTTGGTCTTTTCACATAATCCCATACTTCTTGGAGGCACTGTTCATTTCTTTTTACTCTTTTTTTCTCTACACTTCTCTTCTCGCTTCATTTCATTCATTTGATCTTGAATCACTGATACTCTTTCTTCCAGTTGATCAAGTCGGTTACTGAAGCTTGTGCGTTTGTCACGTAGTTCTCGTGTTATGGTTTTCATCTCTATCAGTTCTTTTAAGGTCTTCTCTGCATTGATTATTCTAGTTATCCATTCATCCATTCTTTTTTCAAGGTTTTTAGTTTCTTTGTGCTGGTTACATAGTTCCTCCTTTAGCTCTGAGAAGTTTGATCCACTGAAGCCTTCTTCTCTCAACTCGTCAAAGTCATTCTCCATACAGCTTTGTTCTGTTGCTGGTGATGGGCTGCATTCCTTTGGAGTGGGAGATGTGCTCTGATTTTTTGAATTTTCAGCTTTTCTGCACTGCTTTTTCCCCATCTTTGTGGTTTTATCTGCCTTTGGTCTTTGATGATGGTGACGTACTGATGGGGTTTTGGTGTGGGTGTCCTTCCTGTTTGTTAGTTTTCCTTCTAACAGTCAGGACCCTCAGCTGTAGGTCTGTTGGAGTTTGCTTGAGGTCCACTCCAGAACCTGTTTGCCTGGGTATCAGCAGCAGAGGCTGCAGAAGATAGAATATTGCTGAACAGCGAGTGTTGCTGTCTGATTCTTGTTCTGGAAGCTTTGTCTCAGGGGTGTACCCCACTGTGTGAGGTGTGAGGTGTCAGTCTGCACCTAGTGGGGGATGTCTCCCAGTTAGGCTACTCAGGGGTCAGGGACCCACTTGAGCAGGCAGTCTGTCCGTTCTCAGATCTCAACCTCCGAACCTCCGTGCTGGGAGATCCACTGCTGTCTTCAAAGCTGTCAGACAGAGGCATTTACCTCTGCTGAGGTTTCTGCTGGTTTTTGTTTAACTATGCCCTGTCCCCAGAGGAGGAGTCTACAGAGGCAGGCCAGCCTCCTTGAGCTGTGGTGGGCTCCACCCAAATCGAGTTTCTTGGGAGCTTTGTTTACCTACTTAAGCCTCAGCAATAGCGGGCGCCCCTCCCCCAGCCAAGCTGCGGCCTTGCAGTTAGATCTCAGACTGCTGTGCTAGCAATGAGGGAGGCTCCATGGGCGTGGGACCCTCTGGGCCAGGTGTGGGATATAATCTCCTGGTGTGCCGTTTGCTAAGACCCTTAGTAAAGTGCAGTATTAGGGTGGGAGTTACCCGATTTTCCAGGTGTTGTGTGTCTCAATTTTCTTTGGCTAGGAAAAGGAATTCCCTTCCCCCTTGCGCTTCCCAGGTGAAGCGATGCCTCACCCTGCTTCAGCTCTTGCTGGTTGGGCTACACCCACAGACCAGTGCCAACTGTCCGACATGCCCCAGTGAGATGAACCCGGTACCTCAGTTGAAAATGCAGAAATCAGGCCAGGCGCAGTGGCTCAAGCCTGTAATCCCAGCACTTTGGGAGGCCAAAACGGGCAGAACACGAGGTCAGGAGATCAAGACCATCCTGGCTAACACGGTGAAACCCTGTCTCTAAAAATACAAAAAACTAGCCGGGCGAGGTGGCGGCGCCTGTAGTCCCAGCTACTCCGGAGGCTGAGGCTGGAGAATGGCATGAACCCAGGAGGCAGAGCTTGCAGTGAGCTGAGATCGCGCCATTGCACTCCAGCCTGGGCAACAGAGCAAGACTCCATCTCAAAAAAAAAAAAAAAAGAAAGAAAATGCAGAAATCACCCGTATTTTGTGTCACTCACGCTGGGAGCTGGAGGCTGGAGCCGTTCCTATTCGGTCATCTTGGGTGCACCCTCTGCTCCAGGACAAAATCTTTTAATCTTACACAATGGAAGAGTCAGGAGACACTTTCTAAATTAGGTACATCAAGAAATAGGTTTACATATTCTTTAAAGGAATAAAGTAGCAAATAAAATGTAATATAATTTCATTTTAAAAATTGCAAAGAGAAGACTAGGGTAAGAAAAATGGAGAGTACTGGAACTGAGCTAAATTCTCATTGTTCCTTCTCAAAATGTAGAGTCAATGTGTTAAAAAAGCCAGGAGTTGAACCAAAAAGTGGCAGTGCAGCATATGCGTATTATTTTAAATTATGGAGTGACTATCAGAAGTGCTAAAAAGAATTTGATGCTGGTACCTTTTGGGCAGTGTTTTCAAGCTGTGGGAATGAAATCAATTTAGTAGGTTGCACCCTACATTAGGGGACAAGAAGAAAAAAAAATACTAGGTTGCATTGCACTAGTAAAGACAGTAAAGACAAGTAAAATGTGTGAAATGTTTTTCAGCTTTCTGCATACCTGTAAAATGTCTTTCCTACTTGGGTTTTGGCCAACAAAGTACTGTAGGAAGTAGAAATTGGTTGTAAGACAATTGTTTGGCTGCATTTTTATGTTTTATTTTTCTGCTCGTCTGTAGTGTTTGAATTTTTAAACTCATGTGTATTACTTTTATCATAATTTTAAATGTTTCTGTTTTAAATACATAAAAAAATACAAGTTTATAAGCCTTTGTAACACAAAGTGGTATATGTATTTTCTAACAAAAGCAACTATTAGACAATTTTCTTGAGTAAAAAAAAATGACATGCAATCTTACCATTGCTTAGCAAAAATAAAAAGTTAATAGTTTTTAAAGATTACTTAAGGCTCACAAGAGGGAAGGCTAGGGCAGGGGCAGGAGTTTAAAACATTAGAATCCACGCAATGGATTGAGTAGGAAGAAGACAAAGCAAAAGAAATAAAAAGTCTTAGGCATCATTGTCACAAAGAAAACCAATGCTAAGGATGATCTTGAATACAACCTTACTTATTGTATGTAGTAGTGTTCCATCTGACAGTGAAAATATTTGGGCCATCTGCATAGTTACACAGGAAACCTCATCTGCCTAAAAAGGAGAAAGTGAAGCGTAGAGAAGAGGTTATTTTTTCTTTAAGTCAACAAATGTTTGAGCATTAAGCACTGTTCTAGGTACTAAGTATATAGCAATGAGTAAAACAGTCTCTCCCCGTGTAGATGTGTGTTCTTGGGGGAAGGAGAATGATGAACAAATATTTCATATAATATCAAGTAGTACTAAGCTCTATTTAAAAAGCAGGGTGAGGGATAGAAAGTTTGAAGAAGTTAGGTTCACGGAAGTCCTCTCTGAGGAAATAGTTGGAGCAGAGGCTTGAGCCAGTTGAGAAAGCAAGCCAAAAACATATCTGGAAGAAACGCTTTCAAGCTGCAGTGCTAGGACAAGTAAAGACTTTGAGTTGGGAGCATTCTTGGGAAATTCAGGAGACATAGTGACAAGATGAATGAAAAAGAAAAGAAGAGTAAATTCAGACCTAAATAAAGATAAAGAAGAGATCTTAAAAACATCCAGGGAGAAAAGACAGATTTCTCAATTGTTACATAAATGGGTTGAAGATGGCCCCTGTGTATTAGCCCATGCTTACTTCTTTGCAGCAGGCTTGGACCATTAAATCAAAGCCTCCAGTGCCAGACTCAAATTCTTGCACGTCTAGTTGCCTTAAATATAGCTCAAATGAGCATATTTTAGCCATTAGATCATACCTGCTTGGCATACCCCCACGAAACTGCACCCAACATCTTCTAGCCATAGATAAGACAAACTCTGTCACTGTAAAAGACCACAAACTGCTGCTGCCCTTCAGAGCTATCTGACCTAGAGATTCCTCACCTTGCTGCTTAGTGACGTTACCTAGACATTTTAAAATCCCTCTTGTTAGAAATTCCATGATGCCTGAAAATGAAGCCAACATAGTGGAGAATGAAGAGACAGAGTTTTGATTGCAAGGTTTGAACCCTTTAACTGAGACCCACCTCTGCAGGCTATCCATGGACTTTTAAATTATGTAAGCCAATAATTTTTTTTATTTGTTTAGGCCATTTTAAGTTGGATTATCTGTCTTATGCAAATGAAATGATCGTGTTAGAGATGGTAGACTCAGCTCACTTTCTTAAATAAATTATAGAATCCATGATCAGTGAATTTCTTAAAATGTTGCTGGCTATAAAGATGGCTGTGACTAATAAGGCCAATGTGCAATCAGCATATATAGGAGACCATAAAGCCTGTGCACTAGTTTGATTGAACTATTTGAATCATAGTAATATTACATCTTTTGAGAATTCTCAGAAAAACAAAGAGAAAAGAAACAAGAAAAATATTGAGCATATTTTGTTTAATAAAACAAAGCTGAAGGATTGAGAAGAATACAATGACATAGGGTCAGAAGGAGGGCTTAATTTTGTTAGCCAAGTAACAAGGGTAACAGGGGATTGTATAATAGAAAATAAACTCTTGCCTCATTTTTTGGGTTTATTGAAGGAATTTTTACAAATATGCAGTATAAGCTGCTTTTAGAATATGCACATTTTGTTCACTAGAGAGTCTTACTAGGATGACTTACAAGGAGGAAAGACTCAAGGTAGTCTAAAAGTCTGGAGACACAAGAGATTACATTTGCATTTTCAGAAGATTTTTCAAAAGATGGGAGACCTAAAAGTCAAATAAATACCAAATGAATTTGTGACGAAGAAAACGGTCTACAGAAGTAGTTCTCAAAATTAATTTTAGCTTTGGACCATTTTTCCAAATTAAATCTTACAGAGAACTTCAAAATTAGAACTTCAAAGTTAGAAAAATGATATATTTGTTAGTACAGATTTATTTTTTAAGTTTAACTGTATAGCATTTGTTTTTTAAAGAGTAGAAGAAGGATGCTATTTGGTGAGCATGCAAAATATTTAAAATCAGGAGTTATGGATGATAGTTCCACTCTTATCTGCATTATCATTTAATTTATTTCTCTATTTTGGTTATGCAAGAGTAAGGTAAATATTTGCAAATGGTAATTTCAGGATACTTCTCAATTAAACTAACTTAGAAGCCTAAGAAAGAAGTAGCAGACTTTTTAAAAATTTTATTTCAAAGTTACACCACTAGTGTGTCTGTTAGTGGAATTAATTATCATAAATATAAAAGTTAGAGAAAAAAGAACTAAAAGTTACAAGGACTGTTTAAAATACCTGTAATAGAATAAAGTATTCTGTATCCTATTATAGCAAGTAAGACACCATACTTACTTGTTAATGTGTTATTTTTGGTTCATAACTATTTTTCCTCAACAGAGAATTTGGCAAACTGATGCATCTGAACTTGTAATGGCATTGAATTGAGCAAGATACATGTGTATGTTGGCTTTTTGCTCATTTTTATAATTTTGTGTCAGGAAATATTTACTGATGTGTTTTAATTTAAAAAAAAAAGATAATGCAGGACTGTCACTTTCCATTTAACCCACATTTACAAGAAGTTTAAATGAGCACACAAGGATGTAGATAAGGAAATCATAAGGACTGTTCACAAATATTCCAATTCTCCTCCTGGATATTTGGTAAGATTGCTCTTCCTTGTCTTCTTTGGAGTTAGTTGTAGCCATGTGCCTTGCTTTGGCCAGTGAAATGTGAGCAACAGTAATATGTATCACTGTGGGGCAGACATTTTAAGAGTAAGTGCCAGTGCACAATTCCCTGTTTCCTTTCCCCTGCCACATGATTAAAGTTCACTTTTGAGATGGAGTCTCCATCAGCCTCAATTCCTGGGTGATAATGAACAGAACTGGATGTGTAAAATCAGAAACCATGTACAAGCAGAAGAATGTAGTTAGCAGAGAAAAGAGAGTGGGACAGACTTGCAGAGAGAATTGGAGATGCCATCAGAGAAAGATAAGAGAGAGCAGCTGATCCCTAGAACTCTTTTGGTTCGAGGTGCTTGCCAAGTCCCATGGGTTCTAACACTAAACCTCACATTATCCTATGAAGCTTGAATAGAGCTCCCAATCCTTGAACAATAGCAACAACAAAAAACCTATATAAAACATTATTTCCACTCAGCAAGATGTCACCATAAGGAATATTGAGAATTTTGCTGAGTCAGAAGATAAGAGCCTTTTAATATGTATTGCCAAATGTCACCCACTAGCAAGGCAGAGTGGCCTTTTCACAGTACTCTTGACTCCTGATTCTGAGGATATGTATTAAAAAAAATTAAGCAAAGCAAAAAAAAAAAACTTTCCTAGTAGGCAAAAAAGAAAAAAACTCTTCATCGGTATTTATTAGTGAGACTGAAATTTTTGAAATGTTTCTAAGTCATTCACCCTTTCCTTTATAATTTTAAAAATTTATCTTGTGCATACATTTATTAAGGTCTTACAGATTTCTTAAGGATTTATATGAGCTTTTTGTATTATAATACCTTTCACAAATATTTGCCCAATTTGCTTTCAGCTTTCACATTTTTATTATGTGAAAATGTCAATTATTAACTGTTATATTGTAAAATATGTATTTTCCTTTACTAGTTCACCATTGTGTCTAAGACTAAGAGTTTTACCTAACCAAAGATTATTTGTTCACTTATTTTCCCTTTACTCTCTTTTTCTCATCTATTTGATTCTCATTTATATTGTACAAAAACATTTATATCAATTGAAGAAAACTATAAATACAAAAACAAATACACGAATGACCAAACTATTATTTTCTCTTTAATGGTAAGATTTAAGATTTTTTAACCTATAATTTGTAATCTATTTTAATTTGGCATACAGTATAAGATAAAAGTTTGATTGATTCTTTTAAAAAAAGGCTAATTATCCTGGCATTTTATTGAACAACCCTTCCTTTTCCTGCCCTTTTTTTTTTTTTTTTTTTTTTTTTGAGACATGATAGCTATGTTGTCCAGGCTGGAGTGCAGTGGCGTGATCACAGCTTACAGCAGCCCACTTCAGCCTCCCAAGTAGCTGGGACCATGGGTATGGGCCACCATGCCTGGCTAATTATTTTTTTGTAGAGTTAGGTGCATTAGTGCATTTTTATACTATAAAGACCTGCCTGAGATTGGATAATTTATAAAGAAAAGAAGTTTAATTGATTCATAGTTCCACATGGCTGGGGAGTCGTCAGGAAACTTAAAATCATGGTAGAAGAGGAAGCAGGCATGTCTTACATGGTGGCAGGAGAGAGAGAAGATGTGAAGGAAGAACTGTCAAACACTTATAAAACCATCAGATCTCATGAAAATTCACTATAATGAGAACAGCATGGGGGAAACTACTCTGTGATCCAGTCACCTCTCACCAGTTCCCTCCCTTGACGTGTGAGAATTATGGGGATTACAATTCAAGATGAGATTTGAGTGGGGACACAGAGCCAAACAATATCAACGGGGGTCTCCCTATGATGCTCAGGCTGGTCTCAAACCCCTGGGCTCAAGCAACCTCCTGCCTTAGCCTCCCAAAGTGCTGAGATTACCAGGCATGTACCACCATGCCCAGCCCATTTCCCACTATTTTGTTGTGCTTTTTCCAGCATCATTTTTGACCAAATATAATGAAGTCTTTATTTCACTGTATCCGTTCTACAGTTCACATTTATCTGTTTCTTTGTTTCATGGTGGCTCTTGAAAGATTCAATTGAGTATAACAAAATTTGGTTATCAAAATATCCCTTAAAGGTTACTGGTGTATTTAGGGAGAAAGTGTGATGATGTCTATGATGTTTGCAACTTAATTTCAGTTGGTTCTGGAAAAAGAGAGAGAGAGAGAAAACAAACCATAAAATGTTACTCTAGTGATTGTAGTGTTCATTGTACTATCCTCTATCTTTTATGTAGGTTGGAAAAGTTTTTTTGTTTGTTTGTTTTCGTTTTTGAGACAGAGTCTTGCTCTGTTATCCAGGCTGGAGTACAGTGGCGCAATCTCGGCTCACTACAACCTGCGCCTCCCGGGTTCAAGCAATTCTTCTGCCTCAGCCTCCTGAGTAGCTGGGACTACAGGCATGCGCAACCACGCTTGGCTACTTTTTGTATTTTTAGTAGATACGGGGTTTCACCACATTGACCAGGCTGGTCTCGAACACCTGACCTCATGATCTGCCCACCTTGGCCTCCCAAAGTGCTGGGATTACAGGTGTGAGCCACTGCGCCTGGCCAAAGTTTTTTTTTTTTTTTTTTAGGGTGAAACTTTTTGTTCCTAAATGAAATTTTTTAAATTGAGGTATAATTTACAAACAGGAAAGTACTTTTGAAATTTTACAAAATGGAAGTGATAAAAAAAAAATACATTTTAAATGAGATTTGGGATTTGGTTCAATGTTTAAAACAAAAAACTTGGTATCAGAGTTTTTCTGATGAGTTATTTGTTGTGCCATTTTTTCAAAGATTTAATTAAATTTGTCAATGGTTGTTTTGTGTTTTTACAGACACCAAGATAGGTTAATGATAACAGAAGCAGATCCAATCAAATAAATGAATATATATACCAAATATGTATATCAAATAAATATATATTCTAAATATATATATCAAATAAATGTATATATTCTAAATATATATATATTTAGAGACAGGGTCTCATTTTTTGCCCAAGCTGAAGTGAGTTGGCTCAAGCAATCCTCTCACTTCAGTCTCCTGAGTAGCTAAGACTGCTGCTGCATGCCACCACACCCAGCTAATTAAAAATTTTCTTTTAGAGACAGGGTCTTGCTATGTTGCCCAGGCTGGTCACAAACTCCTGGCCACAAGCAGTCCTCCCACCTTGGACTCCCAAAGTGCTGGGATTGCAGGTGTGAGCCACTGTGCCCAGCTGACTGAATAATTTTCTCTATCACTCGTATTTTGGGATCTGTGTAAAAAATAAGAGCTACTTTTAATTACTATTTGACTTTTTCAAATCTGTGAGTTATATGTTATTAGGGATCTGTGTAAAAAATAAGAGCTACTTTTAATTACTATTTGACTTTTTCAAATCGGTGAGTTATATGTTATTAATATAATAAAGTAAAATCCAAATTTAGTGTGTGCAAACTGATACTTTGAAAGTTTTAAAATAAATCTCCAAAGCTGAATTTTAATATAAAAATTCTACGAACTCTAATTTCTTTTAATTATGTCATAATAAATAAGTAGCATATTGGCCGGTGCTTTGTGTTTTGACAACAACTTCAGTGTCAACAGTACAGAGAGTGGACCATGGTGAACTACCTCAGACAAAAAGTCTAGTTAGGATGTGGTCACAACAGGCCGTCTATTGCTGTTTCCGATGTTTGACTCAATATTACTCTCAAATTCTATTTTAAAATTGTTACATAAAATAAAAACAGTCATTTTATATAATAATTTTTAAAACAGAGAATAAAAAATGGGATAATTTTAAAAAACAGGGAATAACTATTAGTATTATTCCCCATATTTTCCCTTTGAAGTTCAGATTGATTGATTCACAAACCCCATCTCTTTTCTACTTTCTTTAATAAAATATTGAATTGTTTCACAGTTTATCTCAGCAATCATAATTCCTCTTCCCTCACACAAAGGTGGCTCATATTTTAGTCTTATGTTAATTAGTTGAGTGACTGAAAAGGTGCTGAAAACCTGTCCTTACTACTTAACTTCATACCTTAAGTGTGCGTTTGTGTGTGTATTTTTTTCTGAAATCCTTTGATATCCTCAATTTTGAGCTTTAAGCCTTTGAGTTGGGCCCATAGTTTTAGCTCATTTTCCCTGACTGTTTTGATTTTATGTAACAATTTTAAAATAGAATTTGAGATTAATATTGAGTCAAACATTGGAAACAGCAATAGACAGCCTGTTGTGACCACATCCTAACTAGACTTTTTGTCTGAGGTAGTTCACTATGGTCCACTCTCTGTACTGTTGACCCTGAAGTTGTTGTCAAAACACAAATCTGATATTGTCACTCTGCTGCTTACAAAGCTTCCACGTCTCCCAGCCACCTACAGGTAAAATCAAAACTCCTTAGAAGAGAAAAAGAACCTTTCACCATCTCGTCTCACCTAACTCTACCCTCCTCATTTGTACTACTCTCAAAGAAACACAGGAGCTGTAGCCACGCAGAGATACTTGTAAATCTTAACAATTATTTTCCATGTCAATGCTTTTGCACTTATTCTGTTATTTCCATTTAGATTGTCCTGTCCTTCTCTCCCTACCTACTCACCCCAAATCTTAGTATCCTTCAAGAGCCAACTCAGAGTTCACCTTCTCAATGACACCTCCAAGTTCAGACTCCCTGGCAGAGTCAGTCATCTCCTCCTCTAGAGACTAGACCAATCATAGTCTAGTGGGTGAGAGAGACATGGAAACAAATAATCAAACACATGGTCAGAAGAACTTTGAACTCCTCAAGGACAAGGACATCATCATTTATTCATGTCTGTGTCTCCAGTACCTACTACTCACTTGTTGATTTAAATGTAACTGAATCATGTGGAATGAATTTATAATTGCATTTTCACTTCTAAGAATATTGGCTATGTAGATTTTCTGAAGCTATAGGCTCATAATTTGGCTTTAAAAAACAAGCCACAAAGTGGTTGCTGAAGTTATATAAATAAGTATACATATTATAGTTTTTAATAAATTTAAGTTAAATTTATATGGAATTTTTGTTTGTTTTTTTCTTTTTTACTTTAAGGTTTATGTAATTCCTAGAACTTATGTAAATGCCTCAGAGTAATTTGAAAGTGTATAAAGCATAGAAATAATATTGGAATGGATAACTAAGATACGAATATTAAGATTGTCCCCAAAAAAACCACCAACTATTTTTTGCAGAGACCAAAATGCTAAAATATTTAATGAGGCATTGCAAAATATACAAGCCCCCACTTCTAAGGGAGACAAAGTCAAGGTTCAGACTGAACTTTGCTTAGCAACTTTGGAACCATGTGTTTAAAGAATGAGACAGGTTTGTCAAGACTTTCTGCCAAAGCACATCACAAGCTTAACATGTGCTTACTGCCTGCTCTCAAAAACGAGTCTCTATGAGCCAGCCAGCTGCTAGCATTTGTGTTACCCTCTAGCTAGTTAGGTCTCAAACCGGGTTGCATCACTATTTCCCAAGAGAAGCTCCACAAGCTTTCTGTTGTCTCCTATGTCTCTCAGATTACTAATCAAGTCTGTTTTATAAAATCCCCCAAGTTTAACCTTAGAGCCATGATATAAAAATTCATAAATATGAAAATAAATATAAAATTTGTAAACATTAAAATGTTCCTAACTAAACTATTCATTTTCCTGACAAACCTGTTCATCTCACATACTGTTTCTGTTATGATGCAAACAGCCACTTCAAAAAAGTTGAAGTCATAACAATGACGGCTAACATTTATTAAGTACTCAATGTCCCAGATGTTATGTTTTTATCTCCCTTAATTCTCACAAAAGTAGTTTTTGGGAAGAAAATGAACACGTGTTCCTGATCTCTCTCTTCCCACAATTCCTTACTGGAGCAACTCAGGGACTAAAAGCAACCGCCAGAGTCCCTTGGAAGTAATCCATGCTTCTGAGGACATCTGTGAGCTCTCATAGGAGGGGGTAAATGGGGGACATATGAAGTCTGTAGCTCAGGAAGGCTGACCCCTGTCTAAGAGGAAAAGGGGGCCTGCATAGGTAGATGGAGTCACTCTCTTTCCAACTGTCTGTGAAAACTGTCTCCTTTGTAGTTGGAGAGCCTGAGAGCAAAGAAGCTCCTTCCTCTCTCTTTTAAGTGAAGGGGACCAGTTTACCAACTTTTATGATATTGTACTAGAATAGAGATTCTAGAAATACTGTGCCTGGACCAGAAGCAACAGTATCACCTGGGAACTTACTAGAACTTGTTAAATAAATTCTAATTCTCATGTCTTACTGCAGGTCTATGAATTAGAAACTCCAAAAGTGGGTCCCAGCAAGCTGTATTTTAATACAAGTCATCCAGGAGATTGTGATAGACCCTCATGTTTGAGAACCACTGGGCTTGCAGAGCAGAAAGCTTAATATCCTCCACCTGCTGGTTTATGAATATTAGACAAACCCAAGCCACCTGACCTGTAAAGGTGCTGAGGTGCTCACAGCCATTAATAAAGCACAGGAAATTACAATGTAGGTAATAACTTTAGTAACTTGAGGGAGATCCCTCAGCTGATCAATCAGAAAAGGTCACAGAAAAATAATCAAAGACAGGTCAAAATTTTAATCCTAATAACAGCCCTGTTAGTTCCCCTGATAAAAATTGAGGCTTAGAGAGGTTACATAACTTGTTCAAAGTCACACTGCTAGTAAATAATAAAGATTTGAACCCAGAGCTGATTCCAAATCCTTGGCTTTGCCCTCCATACCTAATTAAGTTGTAATTAAGTGTACCTCAGCTGTTGCTGTATAATCCTTTTTAAAACCTTGATTTAAACTGTGATAATGGAGAAAACATACATAAGAGTGCATATATCTGTGTGTGTATATTATATATATATGTGTATACATCTATTTATGGTAAATATATGTCAAGAGACATTTTTGTTTATATATATTTGTATTTGTTATTGTTACACAGCCAGCACCCATATAATCGCCACCACTTAGGGTGAAATAGAACATTGTAGCCCCAGAAGCTCCTGTATGCCTTTCTCTTCCTCCTGGAAGTAACCATTAATTTGACCCTTGTGATAATTGTTTAATCACTTTTTCTTACTAAATCACCTCTATAAGGATTCTCAAACAATATAGTTTGGTGGTTTTTTCCCCCTGTTTTGCACTTTTGAAAGGAATCATACTGTTTATATTCTTTTGTATCCTGCTTCTCTTGCTCAATATAATGTTTGTGAATGCATCTGTGTTGTATGTAGCCATAGATCATTTTCATTGCTATGTTGTGTTGCATTCAGTGGGTCATAAACATTTTCTTTATCCTGGAATTCATTTCTTCATTCCCACTGTCACTCTTCTAATTCAAGCATTCAGTATATGTTTTTTTATTAATTAAATTATCCCAGTGACCCCTAACTGTTCTCCTCATCTCCAGGCTCTCTCTGATGGCTGATAGAGTAATTTTTCTGGAGGCCAACACTGATCATGTGCCTCCTGTTAAAAGTTGTTGTCAAAAGAGAGGAAGAAGAAAGGCTGGTGGTAGACAGCGACCATATTATTCAAGGCATTGGTGACCATTTTAAGGATTGTGGTTTTTATTCTAAAGGTAATGGAAAGCCCTTTCTGGCTGATAGCTTTGACTTTCTAAGTTCAGTTACTCCTACACCGGAGTCCCTAGACCATCAGCTTAGACCCTTTTGATAATTATGTCTGCAAGAATACAATCAAGTGTGCTAGTCCCTTATTATGCTCTGCATAGTGCCTTGGGATTGCTTAGGCTGCTAGTTGGTTCTGCCAGCCCTGGCCCCATTGGTTGCCAATTCTCTTTCATTACTCTGTAATGAACTATTATGTGCCTAGCATATCTCACAGATGAGGCCATATAAGTTAATGCATTTATGGATAAAATGTGACGACTTTTGATAGTACAATAGTGAACTATTAATTTTGCTAAAAATGGCAAGTGAAAGAAAAATAAATGGAATAACTAAGAATTGTAAGATTTAGCTCAAAATCTCACCTAAGTGCCCTAGGGTAAAGACATTTCAAGTGTCTTAACAGACATCTCTGATTCATACCATTAAATATAATGAGAATCACAGAATGTTAGAGCAAGAAGAGGCTTCCATAGTTATAAATGTAGTTACAGACTATAATTTTCCCCCCTCTTGCTGTCATCTTACAGACTATAACTTTAGTAGAGAGGTTCGCAAACTTTTTTTTGTAAAGGGACAGATACTAAATATTTTCAGCTTTGCGGACTGTATGGTCTCTGTCACAGCTACTGAACTCTGCCTTTGTAGGGTGAAAGCAGCCATAGACAATATGTAAATGATTGGGTCTGGCTGTGTTCCAATAAAATTTTATTGGTGGCAGGCAAGATTTAACCCCTGGACTGTAGTTTGCCAACCCCTGCCTTAATGTATAATTTCAGTCCTCATTGCTGTTTTTTTGTTGTTTTGGTTTATTCCTTAGTTTTAAAAAATTAAGATCTAATTTACACTCAATAAAATGTAGCAGCTCGGCCGGGTGCAGTGGCTCACTCCTGTAATCCCAGCACTTTGGGAGGCCAAGGTGGGCGGATCATGAGGTCAGGAGTTCGAGACCAGCCTGGTCAACATGGCAAAACTCCGTCTCTACTAAAAAGACAACAATTAGCTGGGTGTGGTGGTGGGCACCTGTAATCCCAGCTACTCAGGAGGCTGAGGCAGGAGAATTGCTTGAACCTAGGAAGCGGAGGTTGCAGTGAGCCAAGATTACACCATTGCACTTTAGCCTGGGTGACAGAGAGAGACTGTGACTCAAAAAAAAAAAAAAAAAAAAAAAAAAGTAACAGCTCTTGAGTGCAGTGTCTGATGAGTTTTTGACAAACTATTCACCTGTGTAACCCCACCGTCCTAATCAAGATATAGAGTATTTCCATTGCCCCAGAAATTTCCTTCGTGCCCCTTTCCCATCAGTCCTTACCCCTGCCCCCAGAGGTTAACCACTGTTCTGATTTCTATCTCATAGAATAATTTAGCCTGTTCTTGAACTTCATATAAATAAAATTACACAGTGCATGTCTGAGTGTATGGCTTCTTTCACTCAACTTATTTGTGAGAGTCATCCATGTTGCTGAGGGTGTCAGTAGTTCATTCCTTTTATTACTGAATAGCATTCCATTTTATGAATATACCACGGTTTTATGAATATCCCTGTATTAGTTGCCTAGGGCTGCCTTAACAAATGACTACAAACGTGGTGGCTTAAAACAACAAAAGGTTATTCTCTCATAGCTCTGGAGGCCAGAAGCCCAAAATCAGGGTATTGGCAGAGCTGTGCTCCCTCTGAAGACTCTAGGGGATAATCCTGCCTTGCTTCTTCCAGCTTCTGGTGGCTCCAGATATGCCTTGGTTTGTGGCAGCATAACTCCAATCTCTGCCTCTGTCTTCATATGGCCTTCCTCCCTGTGTCTCTGTGTCTTTCTTACCTTCTGTCCCTCATACGGGCAGTGTCGTTGATCTCATCTCAAGATCCTTAATTACATCTGCAAAAATCCTTTTCCCAAATAAGGGCACATTCACAGTTTCTGGGTGGACTCTTTTAGGGGGTCACTATTTAACCTACTATAATATCACAGTTTGTCAAGTCACCTAATAATAGACATCTGAAGTATTTCTTTTTTGTTGTTATTATGAATAAAGCTGCTATGAGTCATACCATACCAGGCTTTTTGTAGATTTGTTTTCAGCCTCACAGTTTTTGAATTCCAGTTTTAATTATCTTAATATAAACTGTGATTAATTTTCTTTTTAGTGATAATTACCCATAATATTTTTAATTTTGGCAGGAATTTCTGTAAGAATTGTTCAACCCGTATACATCTGATTTAGATATTTTGTACAACTGAAAACATAATAATGCCAAGAGATAAGATATGGAATTCTACTATCTTCATTTTTGTTTCTCAAGATACCATCAAGAAATGAACAAGTTCCATGAGGCAGTGGCTTTAACTCCTTGAAATATCAGGAGTACCTGATTAAAGCGGAAAAAAAAAGCAAAAAACAACAGCAACAAAAAACAAAGACAATTTGACTCCATTGTGTCTTCTGTTTTGTTATGATACTTTATTAGTGCTTGCAACTATGACCTAGGCTAAATTTGATACATTTATCTCATATGGAAATGACTAATACTGACCTTCCACTGTTTTGGAATTTAAATGCAGCTCCTTAATAAACAACCAAATAAAGCCATTCATCTGGGCTGCCCTTCCACCCTTAGATTCTGATAGACCTAAATACTACTGGTATGTGGTTTAGAGGCTTTCTGGCTATATTTAAGAGTATGTGTCTGAATCTCACTTTGCAATGAAATCTTCTTAGAGAGCAGGAATTCGGTCTCATTTATTTGTGTATCTCACAACTCTAGGCCCAGCTCAGTGCTTTCTTAATCTTACAGGTGTTTCCTGACTAAATAGTACCTGTTAATAAAAAATAAGGAAGAGAGTATCTTATTTCTTAGTAGAGTAATTCCACTAATGTAGAACAATTCCAGCTAATGAAATTTTTAGAAATAGGTTTAATGAATGATTCCTTTTTTTAATCCACTAGAAAGTCTCTATGATTATTATTTATTACGCTGGTGGTTTCTTATTGAATATTTGTTCCCTTTGTTCAAAATTCTAGGAACTGGTGAGTGGCTTCACTACTCATTTATAAAAGCAATTTAAAACACTTCTCAGTCCCTTTTGACACTTGGCAAATCTAACAGAGAAAAGTAGAGTTCTCATTATACTTTTTCGACAGCTTTAAAACGTGGTCCTGTAAATGGTTTGGAGTTTTTTTTTAATGGGCACAGAATTATGTAATGTGCTTTGTCATTACCAATCCAATCTTTTGCAATGTCTATAAATCGAAAATCTTATTTAACTGTGTTAGCAAAGTATAGATACAGCTTCATTATTTGGAATAGAATTACTTTGAAACTTTTGGGTAAATAAATTTGGAAGTTTCAACTAATCCTGATTTCCATTTTACTTTATTCTGTTCCTTTTATTTCCCTTTTGGTTGTAATAGTTCTACCTCTGAAATCAGAGTTGACAAACATGTCCTATTGAAACCATGTTTTCTTCATTTTTGACACAATTATTCACAGGATGAGGTGTAACAGAAAAGACAGTGAAGACTATGACAACACAGCCACATGCTAGATAGTGTAACTTATGATAAATATATTTAAAGGCACATAGTGCTATTTTCAAAAACACAATTTAAAATCAAATAGGCATTTTAAAGTCATTTCATGTGTGGCATTATTAACCAGATAATATTATTAGCCAGGATTTCTAAGATATCTTCCACTAGTTCAGGAATATTTTCAACTGTAAGTAACAGAATAACAGACTAATAGATCTTAAACTAGAGAAGTTTGTCTAACAACAAAAGTTAGGTGCCTTCTGGCATCGGTTTAGTGGCTTAATGTGAGGGCTCTGGATTGGTATCTCTGTGATTTCTTTTGCCTTCTCTTCATAGTCACAAGATAGATGCAAAAGCTCCAAGCACCAAAATTTTCAAACGTAGGAAGCAGGAGATATGACTAGACAGATCTTTCTCCTTTTTTTTTTTTTTTTCCAGACCAGGGAAGACATTTTTTTTTTTTTCAAATCATTCATTGAGTAGATTTCCCCTTGCATTTCATTGACCAAAATGTGTCACATGACTATCTCTAGCTATAAAGGAGGCTGGGAAAATAATTGTTTACTTTCACCTCTTAATTAGAGGGAGGCAAGGAAAAAGGGGTTGGGAATGACTTTTGCGTAACTAGTCACATATTGTATATACTAGGTGTTGGGTAACTATATGTTAAGTGATCCATACTCTTAAACAGAGCTAATGTTCAGGTATACATCCACCCCTTCATTATCTTTCCTATCAAATTTGTATTTTCTTTTCCTCATTTGTTCAGAAACAGAAGTTCTTAGTTGTACTACTAGTTATCAGCAAATGTTTATATCTATGATATGGAATACATTAGTATTTATTCTGTGACTGGAGAGAGAATAAGGAATGGCTTTATATAAGACATTTATCCATTCATTCAATAAATATTTATCGAGTACCTATTATATTCCAGGTTTTTGAGACATCTGTGGGCAAAACAAAGTGCCCTGCCCTCAAGGGAGCCCACATTCTAACAGAGCATATCGACATTTTTAAAAGGTGAGTAGGATTTTTATAAATTTGATGAGAGGGGATTGCATTTCATTCAAAGTGAACAGCATGAGCCAAGATATGGACTTGTGCATAGGCATGCCCTGTTTGTGGAGCACCAAGTAGCTCTGTGAAGTGTAGAACACATGATGAGGACTGAAAGGGCAGCTTACTGTCAGATTGTGAGCAGGGAAATGTGAGTTTTTCCAGATCAGAACTAGCATCTTACAAAGTTAGTACTGAAGCTTAGTAGACATCTTCACCTGGAGGACCTCTAGACACTTCAAATTATCGTGTCTCAAATAGACTCGGTATATTAATACTTCTCATGAAACCTGTGCTTCTCCTTTATTTCCTAACTTCTTAAATGGCACTGCTATTTTTCTGGTTTAGGCCTTCACCATTTCTCACCTGGGCTATTGCCATTATTTCCTGCCTCTTGAATCCATTCTTTCTCAAACTGCCAAGTGATTTTTGGCTGGGCATGGTGACTCGTGCTTGTAATCCCAACACCTTGGGAGGCTAAGGTGGGAGGATCACTTGCGCCCAGGAGTTCAAGACCAACCTGGGCAATATAGTGAGACCTCATATCTACAATTTTTTTTTTTTTTTTTTTAATTAGCCAAGTGTGGTGTTGTGTGCCTGTAGTCCCAGCTAATCAGGAGGCTGATGTGGGAGAATCACTTGAGCCCACTGCACCACTGCACTCCAGCTTGGGCACCAGAATGAGACTCTGTCTAAAAAAAAAAAAGTGATTTTTTTTCTAAAACTTACATAACCCAGAAGTTAGATAGGGGACATAGATTATGGAATATCTGTAAACTTGAGGGATGGGGTACTGCAGAGGGAGCAAATATTTATATTAGTTCTCTATTACCATGTAACAAATTACCACAAATTTAGAGAGGTTTAAAACAATACCCACTTATTATTCCACAGTTTCTGTGGGTCAGGAGTCACAGGCACAGTTTAGCTGGGTCTTCTGCTTAAGGTCTCACAAGGCTGCCAAGTGTGGACAGGCAGAATGACTATTATTAAAAAATGGAAAAAACCAACCGATGTTGATGAGGCTGTGGAGAAAAGGGAATGCTTATACACTGTTGGTGGGAATGTAAATTAGTTCAGCTACTGTGGAAAGCAGTCTGAAGATTTCTCAAAGAATTGAAAACAGAACTACCATATGACCCAGCAATCCCGTTAGTGGGTATATATTCAAAAGAAAACAAATCGTTCTACCAAAAAGACACGGCAGTACATGTTCATCACAGCACTATTCATAATAGCAAAGACATGGAATCAATCTAGGTGCCCATCAATAGCTGGCTGGATAAAGAAAATGTGGTATATATATACTATAGAACAGTGCCATAAAAAAAGAACAAAATCATGTCCCTTGCAGCAACATGGACGGAGCTGGAGGCCATTATCCTAAGCAAATTAACACAGGAAGAGAAAGCCAAATACCAGCTGGGCATGGTGGCTCATGCCTGTAATCCCAACACTTTGGGATGCCGAGGCAGGAGGATCTTTTGAGCCCAGGAGTTTGAGACCAGCTTGGGCAACATGACAAAACCCCGCCTCTACAAAAAAAAAATACAATTAGCTGGGCATGGTGGTGTACTCCTGTAGTTCCAGCTACTCAGGAGACTGAGGTGGGAGGATCACCTGAGCCCAGGGAGGTCGAGGCTGCGGTGAGCCTTGATTAGGCCACTGCACTCTAGCCTGGGTGACAGAGTGAGACCCTGTCTCAAAAACAAAAAGAAAATCAAATACTGCTTGTTCTTATAAGTGGGAGCTAAACATTGGGTACACATGAACACAAAGATGAAAACAATAGACACTGAGAACTCCAAAAGGGGAGGGAGAGTGGGGGACAAGCAATGAAAAACTGCCTATTGGGTACTATGTTGAGTACCTGGGTGACAGGGTCTTTCGTACCCCAAACCTCAGTGTCAAGCAATATACCCAGGTAACATACCTGCACATGTACTCCCTGACTCTAAAATAAAATTTGAAAAAAAAAAAAAATGTGTGGACAGGGCTGTGTTCTCATTTGGCAACTTGACTGGGAAAGAATCTACTTCCAGGTTCACTCAGGTTGTTGGCAAACTTCATTTCCTTGTGTTGGTAAGGCTGAGAGCCCCAGCTTCTTTCGCGCTATTGGCCGGAGGATGCCCTTAGCACCTAGAGACCACCTGTAGTTCCTAGAGGCTACTTACATGTGGCCTTTTCCAACTTGGCTGCTTACTTCATCAGACCAGCTTGGCTGCTTACTTCATCAGACTAGAGTGAGTCTGTGAGCAAGACCAGGCAATATAATTATGGGAGTGACATCCCATCACCTTTGCCATATTTTATTAGTTATAAACAAGTTACAGGTCCTGCCCACACTCAGAGAGGTATGAACACCAGAGATGTGAACACCAAGAGGCAAAGATCATGGGGAGCCACCTTATGGTGTGTTTCTCACATTTTCACAGTCTTCTCTGTCCTTGGGGTCCACTTCACAAATACTGTCTCTGGGATCGATCTTGAAGTGAAGCCTGGTTTCTGCCAACGAACAAACCAAAAAACACCAACCACTCAAAATGTTTATGAGTTAGTATTTTATAGAAGATATAGGGGCCCTCTGCGTTTGGCAATTTTGCTGTTTTTTCTCACTTTTCTCCCATTTTCCTACAATTGTCCTAGGAAATTCCTTCTCCCTCTGGAAAGCACAGCAGTCCAGCTTTTCTAGGCTTCCACTCACAAATATATACAGTCAAATTGCTTCAGGGCTCAGCACAACAAATTTAGTCCATATTGTTTAGAAAGCAGTAGGGATTAAAACAGAAAAGCTTTTCCCCACGTTATATCCAAATTTGATCCTGTTTCTCCTTTGCTGAAAAAGCCCTTTAATGCTTGCTTCCCTATTGCTACATAATAGGTATAAAAATTATGGAATAAATTTGAATTCCCAAGTATGACGTGTGAGACCTTCCCTGATTTGGTACTTGCCTGGTTTCTGGTTACCCCCACCCTGTACTATAAGGCCCAGATTTTAGGGAATTATTTTATAGCTTGCTTCCTGGTTCAGAAACTTGACTCCCACTGTTCTTTTTCCCTCCAATGCCAGTCGTCTGTCTCCCTTTCTGTCACTCCCTCCTCTAGACATCTACTGAAGTATTATTTCCTCTAGGAAGCTTTTCCTGTCTTCTTATTTTGTAAACTCACAGAACCTTGTATGAACTGATACTAGTATCTATAACACTTTTATAAACTTGTTTATATGCCTGTATCTTTTTAGAAAACTTGAAGAGGTTGTCCTATCACAAAGATAAATACAGGTCAACACAGCAGGACAGAGGGGATAGCTGGAGTATATATCTGAAAGTAATTAACATAAAAGATGGTATTTGAAGTCATGGAGTAGACAAGATCATCCAGAGGAAAATAGAAGAGGGCAGAACAAAGTAGTATAGAACCTGTAATTAGGATGCCCAGTGAAGTATAAAACCAACTTCTGTTTGCAGTTCACCAGGTCTTTAGGTGCTATTTGTATATTGCTTGTTTTTTGAATTACTTTTTGTCTACACTAAATAGATTAGTCAAATGTTGTAGAGTAGTGTGGATTCTGACTATAGTCTAAATAAGGTATACGATGAGAATTTTCATTTAAGGAAAAAATATTCCTCATGAAGGAATTAATTTTAAGGAACCTCAGATAAAATGCTCTCTCTGTTTTATAATTTGAGCAACTTAAATAATTTTTCAGTCTCCTGCCAGTTTAATTTCAGTAAATTCCTGTCCTAAATAGCATTTCTATTACACACCATAACATATAAACTTACAACCTTGTGGCCTCAGTTATTTTCTTGAAATGATGAGCCCTGAGTGAGTTAAAGGTCTTAATGTTCAGAGATAAGAGCTCAATTTCTCCAGATTTTATGTAGTCACTCTTTGTAATAATTCAGTAAGTACATTGAATATCTATCATATTAATCTGTTATTGCCTTTGTTGGTTTGATTGTTTTCTGACAGATGGCTTCCATAAGATATTTGTAAACTTCATCAACCTAGTATAATGTCACTTCCTCAAATTTAATTTTTGGTTTTAAAAATACTATAAATTAGAATTAAATTGCAAGCAAAACTCAGTTTTAATCTTCAAGTTGTTTCATACACTACAGTCTTATATTTCGTATTCCTTCCTTCAAAATAAGTTTATTGCTGAAATTATTCACAATTTGAGAAGTGAGACAAATTGTTGTGATAAGATTTTGAGAGAGGAAAACATATAATGGTTTTAAATTTATTAACTTTTTTTGCTAATATGTTTGTGAGAGATTAGTAAAAGCCTTTTATATTTATTTATTAAGAATAGAGTTTTATGTTATTCCACTTGCATTGCCATAAAGAAATACCTGAGGCTGGGTAATTTTTGAAGAAAAGAGGTGTGATTGGCTCATGGTTCTGCAGGATGTACAAGAAGCATGGTGCCAGTATCTGCTTCTGGTGAGGGCCAGAAGCTTCCAATCATGGTGTAAGGCAAAGAGAGAGCAAGCACATCACATGGCAAGAGTGGGAGCAACAGAGAGAGACAGGGGAGGTGTCACACTCTTTTAAACAACCAGATCTCATGTGAATTCAGAGCTAGAACTCACTCATTATCTCAAGAATGGCGCTAAGCCATTCATGAGGGATCCCCTCTTATGGTCCAACACCTTCCTCTAGGCCCCTCCTCCAACAATGGGGATTACATTTATTTTCCTTTTCTTTTTCTCTTTTTTTGAGACAGACTCTCACTCTGTCGCCCAGGCTGGAGTGCAGTGGCACAATCCTGAATCACTGCCACCTACGCCTCCTGGGTGCAAGTGATTCTCTCACCTCAGGCTGCCCTGGGACTACAGGTGCTCACCACCACGCCTAATTTTTGTAATTTTTTAGAGATGGGGTTTTGCCATGTTGCCCCGGTTGGTCTCAAATGCCTGAACTCAAGCAATCTGCTTGCCTCAGCCTTTCAAAATGCTGGGATTACAGGTGGGAGCCACTGCACCCAGCCGGGGATTACATTTTAACATGAGATTTGGAGGGAACAAACATCCAAATCTCATACTAAGTACTGTATTAATAATTTGTGATACATTCCTGTTATACTGCTCTCAAATGATTTTGAAATGAAATGGAGGATTTTATTCATCGGAATTCCTATGGCATTGCCCCTCCTAATGTTGGGAGGTGGTGTGCTTCTCCCTACTCTTCTGTTTTCATGTGGAGGGACTTCCCCAGAGTAGTAGCACTCTGACCTCTTATTCCACCTGGCTGGTGGCTGACAGCCATTAATCTACAGATCATAACCCGGTGGAGTGAATCTATCAAAAAAATCATATGCACATAAACGTTCAGTTCTGGACCAAACTGAGTCAGTTTCAATTTCTGTTCTGGGGTCTGATTTGGGGACAGAGTGTGAGTGGGATAGGGCAGAGTATGTTAGGAAACATTAGCTAGCTCATTTAGCCCTCAGCCCTAACTCTCATTCCACAAACAGTTTTATCAATAATAAAAGTGACAGTTTGACCTCTAACTTCCTAGTTGAAGTCACTAAGATTCCTTCCAGTTCTGAAATTCCATGATCTTAAATGAGATTAAGTGGGTGGGTACACTCACTGAGCATATGGGTTCAAAACCCAGTAGAAAGCAATAGGCTTATCAAAAGTACATCTACTTCTTGATTTAAATTGTAAATTGTCCCGGACACTTTTCTTTCTCTTAAGGGAGAATAAAACTTCATAAATTTGACATGAAATGAGTAGTTTTGTTTTGCTCCTATCTTCAGCCAGAGACAACCTGGCATGGATTCTTTTTCTTTCCTTTCCTTTTCTTTTTTCTTTTTTTTCTTTTTTTTTTTTTTTTGAGATGGAGTTTTGCTATTTCACCCAGGCTGGAGTGCAGTGGCACCATCTCGGCTCATTGTAACCTCCGCCTTCCGGTTTCAAGCTATTCTCCTGCCTCAGCCTCCCGAGTAACTGGGATCACAGGCGCCCGCCACCACGCCAGGCTAATTTTTATATTTTTAGTAGAGACGGGGTTTCACCATGTTGGCCAGGCTGGTCTTGAACTCTTAACCTCATGATCTGCTCGCCTCAGCCGCCCAAAGTGCTGGGATTACAGTGGTGAGCCACAGCACCCAACCCAACATGGACTCTTAATATGACAAATCCAGACCATCAGGAGATAGGCCTGAGGGAGAGGGAGTTGTAGAAAGAGAGATCTTGATTCCTTCTGAGTTATTCTAGTTGTTCACCAACATTATCTTGCAAAGGTGGGACCTGGCCACCTTGCAGCTAGGAGAAGGACAAATACATGGAGTTAGGATAAAAGTGTCTGGCTTGGGTTGGGCGAGGTGGCTCAGGCCTATAATCCCAACACTTTGGGAGGCCAAAGCGAGCGGATCACAAGGTCAGGAGATCGAGACCATCTTGGCTAACATGGTGAAACCCCGTCTCTACTAAAAAATACAAAAAAAAATTAGCCTGGAGTGATGGGGGCGCCTGTAGTCCCAGCTGCTCAGGAGGCTGAGGCAGGAGAATGGCGTGAACCTGAGAGGCGGAGCTTGCAGTGAGCCGAGATAGCGCCACTGCACTCCAGCCTGGGTGACAGAGCAAGGCTCTGTCTCAAAAAAAAAAAAAAAAAAAAAAAAAAGAGTCTCTGACTTGTTCTTCAGGACATTTTTATGCCTCAAAAAGCCTAGGATAGGAACTGAAAAAAACACTTATCCTTAATGTACTGGGTAAAGTATGGTGCCACCCCTGCTCTAGATATGAAGGGAATAATTCAGCCTGATAAAATTTCATAGTCACAAGCACATTACCAAGTGAAGTATCATCTAGGATAAACCTGGTTTTAAATGAAAAGTCCCCCCTAGAGGCAACTATTTCAATTCAATGCCATTTTTTCTCAGTCTATCACATGTAGTTTTCTGGTAATAGAAGAAACATGGAAATAGATAATTGAAAGAACAATGTGAAACTAAATATAAAAGCGTGGCATTTAATTGTCAGTAATGTTAAGTACATATCTAAAACTAAACACTGAAATTGTGTGTTTTCATGTTCCGTAACTTAAATTCCCAAAACATATCTGAAAATGCCCTACATGTAGTAGAACACTGAATTTCATACATGGTGAGTAAAACTGAGGAGAGCCAGCCCTAGTTGTAGCCTCCTTAGTAATAATAAATAGGTAAGTTAATAGGAAATAACATATTGTTGTGTGTGTCTGTTTTGTAAAAATAATGAAACAATAAATAAATGTGATATTTAATAGCTTTCTATATTTTTATATAATTTTTGTATTAACAGCCATTAAAAAGTACCCCAAAAAGCCAGAAAAATAAAGAGGTAAGGGTTACAGCAGATGGTAAATGCTGGCCAATTATGTAACTGACTACTCAAAGTTACTTAGGTAGAGAGCCAAAATTTTCTACATTTGGAGTATGCTAGTTCCGTATTATTTAACAATATAATATGGTAAGATGATACTTTTTGGGTTTACATTATACAAATTCTCCCAAAAAGAAATACCATACCAGTTTTAGTGGGTATTCCATATGTTTATTGCAAGAAATAAATCCAATAATCAAATTTTTTTTCAGTGTTAAAATAGATTTTTCCTTGTATGTTTAAAATACACAGGTCATACTTAACAGCGTTGTCTGCCTTTAGGGTTGGTATCTCTGCCAGAGTATGAATGTCAAAGTGAAAATGTCTGAAATCTCATGAGTCAATTTCATAACAGCTTAATGATTATTCATGATAAATACCTATAGATTGAAAACAAATGCTTGTGGGCAGGCATGTGTTCCTCTGATCACCTGTTTGAGGTGTCTGTGTTACTCTGTATATAGCTTTCAAGGTTTGGGCCTGTGAAATGTCAGGGTCTCTAGAAATGCTATAAATGAACTAACTACAAAATGAAAACCTTGAACTTTTTGTATTATTACAATGTAAAAAGGATTCACTCCTTGAACAGGTGCAGTGTTTCAGATGGGTAGCATTTGAATAATGCCCCAAGCTATATGTGTACAGTAATGTCCCAAGTTACTTCCAGTAATTGGTTTAAAATGTCCTAAGGAAATCTAAGAATTAGAATTCTTCAGAACTCTTGCTGTTTCTCTTTTGGTGGAAGAAACATAATACATCTCCATGTGTCTTTTTTTTTTTAAAGCTCTACTAAATAGACTAACAGTAATACAGACAATTTCCTAATACATTTTCCGGGCTAGGTACAATGCAGCAAAATTCTTAGGTGAGATGTTGTGAATTCTATGCAATTAAAAAAAATCATCATCTGTAGGAAATGTTCCTTTAAGAAATTCAGTCCAAAATTCTTCACAATTTTTTTTTATCTTCAGTCACAGCTAGAAAAAATCCAGCAAGATAGTTCTTTAGGACAGTACTATACCTTGTGACATCTGTAAACCTTATCATGAGACTGAAATATCACTGGAAATATTGTTATATGGAGAAAATTCTGTAAATGGTATTTGGTATATATGGGTTAGAAGAAATATTTTGGTAAACTACTTGAGGCTGGTGAGTGGGACCTCCTTCCCATAGGGCATGCTGAGAATAAGAAATCTTTTTTTTTTTTTTTTTTAAGAGACAGGGTATCATAATGTTGCTCAGGCTGGTCTTGAACTCCTGTATTCAAGTGATCCGCCCACGTTGGCCTTCCAAAGTGCTGGGACTACAGGCGTGAGCCACCACACCCAGCCTACCTTTAATGATGATGTTAGAATATGCAAGTTTGAGGTTAAAGCTAAGTCATTCAGAAAAAATAGAGGAGAGGCAATGTGCACATTCTTTGCTATTTGTTGTGGTTAAGATGTGTCCACAAATTCTTTGATACACCTTTCTTGAAGAGGTGGTGCTTACTGACCCTCCTCTTGACTTTATGAACTTGCTTTCCCCTGCTTGACTTTATGGACTGCATGGTTTGCTTCTTACAGATAAAATAGGGCATAAGTGACAATGTGTGACTTCTAAGACTCCTAAAATACAATGTGACTTCCTCTTTGCTCTTTCTCTTGGATCACTTGCGTTGGGGGAAGCTAGCAACCATGTCATTGAGAGGTGAAGCCAGCTGGACTTCCTGAGTAGAGTGGGAACTTGGGGAACTTTCCTGTCTTACAAGAGGTTTGTAAAATGCACCAATCAGTGCTCTGTAAAACGCACCAATCAGCGTTCTGTAAAATGCACCAATCAGCTGGAGTCTAAAAGTAGCCAATTGCAAGGAGGATTGAAAAAAGGGCATTCTGATAGGACAGAAGTGGAACATGGGCAGGGACAAATAAGGCAATAGAAGCTGGCCACCCCAGCAGCAGCAACCCGCTAGGGCCGCCTTCCACCCTTTGGAAGCTTTGTTCTTTTGCTCTTCACAATAAATCTTGCTGCTGCTCCCTCTTTGCGTCCATACCACCTTTAAGAGCTGTGACACTCACCAGGAAGGTCCGTGGCTTCATTCTTGAAGTCAGCGAGACCACGAACCCATCAGCAGGAACCCACTCCCGATACACCATAAGACACTTAAGGAGCACTATGGAGGGGCTCACATGGTTGAGGAACCAATTTCTCTGAGTGAGCCATCCTGGAAATGGATTTTTTAACCTGAGGCAAACCTTCGTATGATTCCTGCCCAGCTGACAGACTGACTGCAAAGTTATGAGAGATCCTGAGCTGGAACCAACCACCCAGCTAAGATGCTCATCAATTCTTGACCTACAGAAATTGTTAAAGAATAAATGTTTGTTGTTTTATTTTTATGTATTTATTTATTTTGAAACATGGCCATACTCTATAGTCCAGGCTGAGTATAATGGTACAATCCCTGCTCTCTGCATCCTTGACCTGCTGGGCTCAAGTGAGCCTCCCACCTCAGCCTCCGGAGTAGGTGGGACTACAGGAGCACACCACCATGCCTGGCTAATTTTTAAGTTGTTTTTTTTTGTTTGTTTGTTTTTGTAGAGATGAGGTTTCTCTCTGTTGCCCAGGCTGACCTTGAATTCCCGGACTCAAGCAGTCCTTCCACCTCAGCACTCCCAAAGTGCTTGGATTACAGGCGTGAGCCACGGTGCCTGGCCTGTTTGTTGTTTTAAATTGCTGAATTTGGGGATAATTTGCTATGTGGCAGTAGGTGCACTCTTTTCCATGAAGCATTTAGTGTTACCTATAAGTAAATGTTGAGCATTTATTTTTTAGATATTGCTTTAAAAAATGCCAAATTATTACTCTGCCTAGGGGACCCACATATTTAACCCTGGAGTATTCCTCAGATTTCTCCAGGTTCATATCTGCTATGGGCAGTAATCTTTCCAACATACTTCTGAACTTTTGATTGTTTTATTTTGTTCATTTATTTATTTAATTAGAAAAAAATACAAGTTGCCTATGCTTGATGCTGTGGGAATATGGAAACATGGAAAAAATATGGTCTCTGTCTTTAAATAATTTACAATCACTTTTCTTATGTGGCGCCATAATAGGAGAGACAGGTCCTGAAGAAAGGCTATTTCCACTATGCAAGAACCAGAAATGCAGCTGGACTGAGCTCCATTACTCACTATACAAAGTAACATTTTATCACACAATAAAAGGAACTCAAAAGTTTCTCAGTGGTTCTGAAATAATTGCCAGACTTCCATTGGGGTTTTTTTTTAGAATTAAGTTATATGTTGCCATTCAGTTTTGAATCCCATTTGGATACATTCTAAAAGCCTAAGATGCCTTATTTGGAATCAGTGAATATTCACAAAGACTCTTAGATGTTGAGATTTCAGGGAATAATTATATATATGTAATTTCCAATTAGATATGTAGACCAATAATTTTTTTTTAACCAAGGAAGAACATAAAAAACAGGACAAGCAAAATCTTACTATCTATGTCATCACTACTGCATACAGGAGAGAACATTTTAATGCTTCTCCATCCTCCAAAATGGAGGAAGGGCATGATTTCAGAACAGAGGGTAGTCCTTTATACTGAATGGATTTAGTTCACTACATTACCCTTACTTTTTTCATTTTGCTGGGCTAATGAAAACTTTACTGACCAACACACTCTGACATATAACAGGTATTGAAAAACTACTAGCCTAGGGATAAGTCTGGCTTTCAGCCTATTTTTTTAACTAGAACTCAAGCTAAGAATGGTTTTTATATTTGCAAAGGGTTACAAATTTAAAAAAAAAAAGGAGTATGAGACAAAGACTTTTTGTGTAAAATATTTACTATCCAAGCCTTTACAGAAATGTTTGCGGATGTCTTGCCTACATCACCCTAGAATTATATCCCTTGAGGAAAGACTCTGATGTTGGTACAAACCATTGAGGCTACTACTGAGTAGTTGTCACCATCAGGGCTAGTGTTAAGGAAAGACTGAAGTCAAGGCTACTTTGGTATATTCCAAAAAGTGCCACTAACTCTGAGATCTTGGGCAAATCACTGAATCTCAGTAAGCTTCAGTTATCTCATTTGTAAGTTGATAATAGTTGAGGTCACTTCGAAATCTAAAAGTCTGTTTCTAGAATACTAATTATCTTCTATGGTTCACTCTCCTTTATATTCAGTTTTTCCCCCTGAATTCAACAACTAACAAGATATTGGTGATCCCTCTTAATTTCCTCATAGGCTAGATTTCTTGGACTTTACTGTTCACTTTGAACAACGTAGCTTTTCAGAAATGTAGTTGATTTACGTAATACGGAAAATTCCAGGAACAGAAAACTATTAGTGGTATTGGCAGATTCTAAAGTATGAAACATTCTTAGTAGGTATGGGTAATTAAGCAAAGGTAAGAAACACACATTTACTCACTTCTAAAGTATTTCAGATCACGAATAAATCTTAGATGTAGGAACACTGATAACCTACCAAAATTCAAAATAAGTAATTCTTGAAATCCATTTTGTTTGATATAAGTATAGCTACTTCTGATCTGTTTGTTTGTTTTAATTGGCATGGAGTATATTTTTCCATTCCTTTATTTTCAGCCTATGTGTGTCATTTTAGGTGAAGTGTGTTTCTTGTAGGCAACAGATCATTGGGTCTTGATTTTTGTTGTTGTTGTTGTCATTGTTTTTTATTTGAGACAGAGTCTCACTCTGTCGCCCAGGCTGGTGTGCAGTGGCACAATCTCAGCTCACTGCAACCTCTGACTCCCCAGTTCAAGCAATTCTCCTGCCTCAGCCTCCCAAGTACCTGGGGCTACAGGGGCCCGCCACCACACCCGGCTAATTTTTTATATTTTTAGTAGAGACAGGGTTTCATCGTGTTAGCCAGGATGGTCTCAATCTCCTGACCTTGTGATCCTCCCGCCTCGGCCTCCCAAAGTGCTGGGATTACAGGTGTGAGCCACTGCACCTGGCCTGGGCCTTGATTTTTAATCCATTCAACCATTCTCTGTCTTTTGATTGGAGAGTTTAGTCTATTTACATTCAGTGTTATTATTAATAAGTAAAGACCTACTCCTGCCATTTTTTATTTATTTTCTGGGTTTTTGTGTGTGTGTGTGTGGTGTTTTTTTCTTTCCTTCCTGTCTTCCTATTAGTAAAGGTGTTTTTCTCTCATGGTATGATTTAGTTTCTTGCTTTTTATTTTTTGTGTATCCATTATATGTGTTTTGACTTGAGGTTACCATGAGGCCTGAAAATACTGTCTTATAATTCATTATTTTAAGCTGATAATACTGTTTGCATAAGCAAACCAACAAACAAGCAAAAAGAAAACTAATGAAGACTATGCCTTAACTTCTTCCCTCTGCTTTTTAACATTTTAACTGTTGTTTGTATTTATATTTTATTGTACTATGTCTTGAAAAGTTGTTTTTTTGATTGGTTATTTTTGATTGGTTCATTGTTTAGTCTTTCTACTTAGGAGTAGTTTACACACCACAGTTACAGTGTTACAATAGTCTGCATTTGTCTGTGTACTTAATTACCAGTGAGTTTTGTATCTTCAGATGATTTCTTATTACTCATTAACATTGTTTTCTTTCTAATTGAAGTTTAACATTTCTTGTAGGACAGGCCTTGTGTAGATGAAATCCCTCAGCTTTTGTTGGTCCGGGAAAGTCTATTTCTTCTTCATGTTTGAAGTATAATTTCACCAGGTTTATTATTCTAGGGTAAAAGTTTTTTTTTTTCCTTTAGTACTTTAAATATGTCATGCTACTCTCTCCTGGCCTGTAAGGTTTCCACTGAAAAGTCTCTGCCAGACATACTGGAGCTCAGCCCATTGTATGTTATTTGTTTCTTTTCTCTTGATGCTTTTAGGATCCTTTCTTTGCCCCTGACCTTTGGGAGTTTGAGTATTAAATGCCTTGAGCTAGTCTTCTTTGGGTTAAATCTGCTTGGTGTTCTATAACCTTCTTGTACTTGGTATTGATATCTTTCTCTAGGTATGGGTTAGTCTCTGTTATTCCTTTGAGTAAACCTACCCCTGTCTCTCTCTGTATTTCTTCTTTAAGGCCAGTAACTCTTACACTCACTCTTTTAAGCCCATTTTCTAGATTTTCTAGGTGTGCTTTATTCTTTTTTCTTTAGTCTCCTCTGAATATGTGTTTTCTTTTCTTTTCTTTTTTCTTTTTTTTTATTTTATTGAGACTGAGTGTCACTCTGTTGCCCAGGCTGGGGTGCAGTGGTGCAATCTCACCTCACTGCAACCTCTGCCTCCTGGGTTCAAGCAGTTCTCCTCCCTCAGCCTCCTGAGTAGCTGGTACTACAGATGTGCACCACCACACCTGGCTAATTTTTGTATTTTTAGTAGAGATAGGGTTTCACCATGTTGGCCAGGATGGTCTTGAACTCCTGACCTCAGGTGATTCACCTGCCTTGGCCTCCCAAAGTGCTGGGATTACAGGTGTGAGCCACTGTGCCCAGTCCTGAATATGTATTTTTGAACATCCTGTCTTGAAGCTCACTAATCCTTTCTTCTGCTTGATCAATTCTGCTATTAATAGAATCTGATGCATTCTTCCGTATGTCAGTTGCATTTTTCATCTCCAGAATTTTTGCTTGATTCTTCTTAATTATTTCAATCTCTTTGTTAAATTTATCTGATAGGACTCTGAATTCCTTCTCTGTGTTATCTCAAATTTCTTTGAGTTTCCTCAAAACAGATATTTTGAATTCTTCTTCTAAAGGTTACATATCTCTGTTTCTCCAGGATTGGTCCCTGGTGCCTTATTTAGTTCATTTGGTGAGATCATGTTTTCCTGGATGGTCTCGATGCTTGTGGGTATTCGTCGGTATCTGGGTATTAACAAGTTAGGCGTTCATTGTACTTTTTTTCAGTCTGGTCTTGTTTGTACCCATCCTTCTTGGGAAAGCTTTCCAGATATTTGAAAGGATTTGGGTGTTGTAATTGAAGCTGTATCTGCTTTAGGGTGTACCCCAAGTCCCATAATGCTGTGGTTCTTGCAGACTTGTAGAGGTACTACCTTGGTCATCTTGGATAAGATCTGGAATAATTCTTTGGATTACCAGGCAGATACTCTTGTTCTCTTCCCTTACTTTATTCAAAACAAACAAAGTTTCTCGCTCCCCCCACCCCGGCACCCCCGTCTCTCTTCTGAGCTGCCTGAAGCTGGGAGAGGGATGACATAAATACCCCTGTGGTCACCACCAGATCTGAAGCCAACACAGCACTGGGTTTCACCCAAAGCCCGCAGTAATCACTGTCTGGCTACCACCTATGTTCACTCAGGGCTATGGAGCGCTACAGTCAGCAGATGGTGAAGCCAGCCAGCCAGGCTCATGTTCTTCTCTTCAGGGTGGCAATTCCTCCTCAGTCCCAGGCAGGCCCAGAGATGACATCTGGGAACTAGAACCTAGAGTTGGAAACCTTAGGAATCTACCTAGTGCTCTATTTTACTACAGCTGAGCTGACACCCAAGCCACAAAAGAAAGCCCTTCCCATTCTTCCCTCCCCATTCCACAGCCAGAGGAGTCTCTCCTCATGGCCACCACTGCTGCAAGCCTGTGGCACATATTCCCTGGCTATCGTCAATGTTCAGTCAAGGCCCAATAGCTCTTCAGTCAGTTTGTGGTGAATGCTGCCAGGCCTGGGACTCTTCCTTCAGGGTAGTGTGCTCCCCTCTGGCCTAGGGTATGTCCAGAAATGCCATCCAGGGGCCACGGTCTAGAATCAGGAACCCCAAGAGCCACTTGGTGCTCTGTCCTACTGTGGCTGAGCTGATACATAAGCTGCAAGACAATGTCCTCTTTACTCTTCCCTCTCCCTTTCTCAAGCAGAAAGAGTCCTCATAGCCACTGCAGCTGGGAATATTCTGGGTTACACCCGAAGCCAGCACAGCTCTGAGTCTCACCCAAGGCCCATGGCAAGTCCCACCTATGTATTGCTGCTGATTATTCAGGATCCAAGGTCTGCTTAGTCAACAGGTGATGAATCCTGGCAAGTCTGGCTTCTTCCCTTCAAGGCAGTATGTTCCCTTCTGGCCCAAGGCATGTCCAGGAGCTAGGGCCTGGAAGAGAGCCTCAGGACTCTGCCTAGTGCCCTATCTTTCTGTGGCTGAACTGGTATCCAAGTGGCAGGACAAAGTCCTCTTTAATCTTGCCTTTCCTTTTCTCAAGCAGAAGGAAGGAATCTTTCCTGGAGCTGCAAGCTGCACTTCCTGGGTTGGGAGAGGGGTGGTGCAAATGCTCGCTTGGCCACCCTGGCTGGTGTCTTACTAGATCTTGTGCCCCCCAAGTCCACTGGCTTCAAGCCCAGCACAACACCAGGACTTGCCCAGGAATTGGAGTCCTTGTGGACTAGACTGCTTTTCAAGTTTATTTAGGATCACACAGCACTTTATCCTGTGGTGGTAAGAACTCAGTCAGTTAATTCTCCTCTGGCTAGGGCTGCTCTCCTCTGGCTGGGGCTGCTCCCTCTGTGGGCTGGCTGAGTTCTGCCCCATGTTGCTTTCCACCATGACAGGGCAGCACTGAGTTCCAGTGCAATGTTTCACAGTCATTGTGGCCTCCTCCCAAGCACACACATTATCTGTCTGTGCCACATGGCCATTGCCAGGGGATGGGGGTGGGAATAGCACCAGCAATTCAAGACTGTCTTACACTCTTCAATGCCCCTTTCAATGATATGAAGTTAAAGCCAGATACTGGCTCACCTGATTTTTGGTTCTTATGACGATGCCTTTTTATGTGGATAGTTGTTCAATCTGTTGTTCCTGCAGAGAGGACAATTGGTGGAGGCTTCTATTTGACCATCTTGCTGTACCTCCTCCTGCTCCAAGACTGCTTGATTCAATGTCTGAAGAACACCGTTTCTGTTGTTTTCCTCTTCTTAGCATGTCAGCTTTGTACTTAGTATAAGGGTCTCCTCATGGTCACCAGATAGCTGCAGCAGGTCCATGTGTCACAACCTGACATGATAAATTACAGCACACAGAGAGAAGCTATAACTCTCCTGTATCTTTTTTAAAAAGTAGAGAAACCTTTACCAGAAGTCTTCTAGCAGACTTCTCATATCTCCTTGCTCAGCACAACCATGTCTAAAACAATTACTAGCAAGGGGAATGGGAGAATCATGATTGGTCTAGACCAGTCAGGATTTACCTCTTTGGAGAAACCAGTCTCTCCTGCTGCACATGGACACATAGAAGGGAGTGGGTACCTGAACAAAAGTAAAATTCCTTAAATAAGGAATAACAGGGGATGGATGTGTAGTAGATAGCCAATAGTATCATATATGGTTAGTAAAGTTTCATTCCACACACACTTACTGTCTTAAAAAATGCCCAGCCAGGCACAGTGGCTCATGCCTGTAATCTCAGCACTTTGGGAGGCCAAGGATTCTTGACCTTCTTTCCTTCTTTACTATGGGTTTTTAGTGAAAGCCCTAAGAAATAGCCAGTACATACCAATGTTTTCTCTCTCTCTCTCTCTCTCTCTCTCTCGACAGGGTCTCACTATGTTGCCCAGGGTGGTCTCAAACTCCTTGGCTCATGTGATCCTCCTGCCTCAGCCTCTCGAGTAACTGGGATTATAGATGTGCACCACTGCACCTGGCTCAACATTCTTATTCTTACCATTTTCCCTAATACTAGAGTCTCAGAAGGCTGTGCTCAGGTACAAAGTGAAATGTTGTTCACCCACAGAACAAGAGTGACCATCCTCTCAGCGTGAAACAGTGGGATCCTCATTGTTGTTCCGCTCATCCAACTCCACAGTTTTAGGGTTGCTATTTGCAGAATTCCATATTCTGGTAGCAAATTCTTTATCATTTAGGTTATTTTCAAATACAAACAACAGAATGCCCTAACTCAAATTGTCTTAAACAATGAGAATTTTTGTTAATAAGATAATAAGAAGGCTGGAAGTAGAGTATTCCAGCAGTTAAATGACTCAGAGCTTTTTCCACTTTTCTATATTGTCATTTTCAGCATATTGACTTTGTCCTCAGGCAAGCTTCTCTCTTGGCTACACAAGGTTCAAATAACCTGTCCTATGTGATAATGTCTAGTGGAAGAAGCTATGAACAAATATGGAGTAGACAACAAACAGTGTTTACTACAAATGACTAGATAGAAGAGTGCTGGTGATTAGAGCTAAGAAAGCCAAATGGTGCACCTCATTGGAAGCAAAGATGGTTGTCAAAAGTGGTAGGAAATTGCATCACTTAGAATGCTTTCAGCTGCAAGTAACAGAAAACCCAACTCAAAGTGGTGGCTTAAACAGTAAGGAAATGTAGTGGTGCACACAACTGGAATTCTAGAGGTAGAATAGGCCTCGGGTTTGGCTGAAATGCAGTTCAAGAAAGTCATCAAGAACCCAAGATAATATCAGGCCTATCCTAAGGTAGTTTCCTACTGGTCATAGGATGATAGTAACAAATACAGCTACATGCTTTGCTCATGCCAGCAGGGGAAAAATTCCATCTCTTTTTAAGAGTGAGGAAACTTTTTCCTTAGCAGTCTTTTTGACATGGCTCATTGGCCTAGATACTATTACATATCTGTTCCTAAGTCAGTTAACTTTTTTTCTAAGGGAATGCCATGTGCTACTTGGTTTAAGCATGGGTTCCTAGACCAGTTACAGGCAAAGAAGATTTTCTTGATTGAATCAGACTTATCTGAGGCTGTCTCAGTTGCTGGGGTCAATTCCTTAAAACATATGGCTACTGTGCAATGTTGGAGGGGTGGAATATATGTTGAAGAGATGACCTCAGTGTCTACTACACAAGTAGAAGCCAACATTAAGGAAAAAAGGAGAAATGGCAAAGTACAAACATGAAAGAGAGCAATTCAGAGTGCGGCTTTGACTGGAATATGCCTTTTTTTGCATGACATAGCCGGGTTGACCCCATGCAAAATAGAGGTTTCAACAACCAGTATCTAACATCTTTCACCTAATATTTTATCTGTATATATGATTCAACAGTTGTCTTTAATTATAATTCAGTTTCTGTAAGTTCTTCTATAATCACTTCTTAAAAATTAAATTTCCTGCCAGCATTCTAAAAATGGCAATATGATACTCACACACACACTATGCAAGTACTAAGTATTTTACAAAATTAAGATTTCTTAATTTAAATGTCTTAATATAAATTGTCAATAATATTTATAGAGAGTTCAGTGTAGACATAGGTTTACCCTGGTCCCTGAAAGAATAAACATTTCACATTAATTTCCATTCATAGTAATTTTCAGTCAGACCTGTGACTATCGGGGATGCATGTACAGCTATTAAGATCATAGATTTGGGAGCACATGTAGGGATCCTGATATTTCATTTTATTATTTTATTATTTTAACTTTCTTTTTTGAGACAGTCTTGCTCTGTCACCTGGACTTCGGTGCAATGGCACAATCATAGCTCACTATAATCTTGAACTCCTGGGCACAAGCAGTCTTCCCACCTGGGCCTCCCAGAGTGATGGGATTACAGGTATGAGCCTCCACACCTGGCTAATTAAAAAATTTGTTTTTAATAGAGATGGGATCTTGCTATTTTGCTCACGCTGATCTTGAACTCCTGACCTCAAGCAGTCCTCCCACCTCAGCTTCCCAAAGGGTTGCGATTACAGGTGTGAGCCACCATGCCTAGCCTCATTTCAATCATTTTGGAAAATGTATAGTTTTGTTCTTAAAAAGGATCAAGAAACTCAGCCTGTGGTCCCAGCTACTCAGGAGGCTGAGGAAAGAGGATTACTTGAGCCCAGGAGTTTGTGGCAATAGTGTGCTATAAATGTGCCTGCAAATAGACACTGTACTCTGGTCTGGGCAATATAAGAAAAGAGGTTTAATAGAGTCACAGTTCCACATGGCTGTCTCTAAAAAAATCAAGAAGCTCAAACTGAAAGACTTTTTATTCTAAAAATGTTTTATTGTCATTATCCTATTGTCTTTGAAAGTATTCTGTGATGACATTTACATTTCAAAATTAAGAAGAGGAGAACATACCTCTTGAGTAGCACAAGAAGGAGAAACTGTCAAACACTGATGGGCTTCTACCATGGTAGTTCTGCCTTTTTTTTTTTCAGTGTTATTTGAATCTATGATGTTGTTCATGAGGGCTTTGGAGTGATTTTTTTTTCTAAAACACAAATCTGATCATCTTGTTCCTCTGCTTAAAACGCATCACCTGCCACTCACAGCCCTCAGGTTTGATCCCACATTCCTTTGCCCAGCCACAAGGGCTATGGTGAGAAACCCCTACTTAATTTCCACTTCGTGCTCTGACTCACCTCCCTGCTGTCTGTCTGTATTCCAGCCACCTTGATAGATTACTTGCAATTTCTCAAATGAGTCAAGCTCTTTCATGCTCTCCCAGGAGCACCTTTTATCCCTCTTTTCTCCTAATCATCTCTTTTCTTTAGGATACTCTTACAGTATTGTCTCTCCTGGTTTAGACACCCCTCATATGTATAGCCATATCACTCAGGGCTGACGTGTTGATATGGTTTGGCTGTGTCCCCACCCAAATCTGATCCCAAATTATAATCCCCATAATCCCATGTGTGGAGGGAGGGACCTGGTGGGAGGTGATTGGATCATGGGGGCAGTTTCCCCCATGCTGGTCTCTTGATAGTGAGTGAGTTCTCATGAGATGTGATGGTTTTATACGTGTTTGACAGTTCCTCCTTCACATGCCCTCTCTCACCTGCTACCATATAAGACATGCCTGCTTTCTTTTCTGCCATGTTGTAAGTTTCCTGAGGCCTCCCCAGCCATGTGGAACTGTGACTCTATTAAACCTCTTTTCTTTATAAATTACCCAGTCTTGGGCAGTTCTTTATAACAGTGTGTAAATGGACTAATATGCATGTCATTGCACTACTCACAGCACACTGTTTTGAAGATGTCTATTTACTGATTCTTTTTCATGTCCTTGCCTTTGTGTCTCCAGAGCGCAATACAATAATTGGCAGCAAATAGGCAACTAAACATTTATTGGATGAATGAATATAGTTTTTTTCTTACATTTGCTAATAACTAAATAGCAATGATTTGTTAAGCAGCTTTTACATGCAGGCACCATAGTAAATGCTTTATATTATTTATCTCATTTAATTTCATAGTCGTTATGTGAATAGGAATCACTATCCTCATTTTTGCAGATGAGGTAATAGGTCTAGAAACATTCAGTAATTTATCTAAAATTAAGTGACAGAGCTAGGATCAACCCTACATCTGTTAGGTTCCAAATCTTTGCTTTTATCCTCCATGCAACACATTATGGAGATCCTTCCTGATACCCTAGGTGAAGAAAGGGACTGGAAACTCTGGTCTGATGGCCTCCAGGATCAATATTCAGTGGACTCCATTCAGTGTCCAAGGGTGGGATGGTGCTAATCTCAGTGTTATTCTAGGCAAATATTCAAGCAATAAGCAGTGCTCTAAGATAAGTAGGCACCATTTCCATGGCTTTAGGGTTATCATTTACCTTCCAAGAAGAATGCTAGGTGGAGGCTATGGGTATAAGATGCAGTATTCAGTCTTTTAGGAGACAAGATCCAGAGCTAACAATGCATCAGATGCCCAACTAGGAAGACTAGGTCTTAGAATAAGTCTCCATCCCAAAAAGAGTTGGAATACTAAGTAAGGAACTGAGGTTGCGGCACAGTGATAGAAACTTAGCCAACATGGCAGCGTTAGGGACTAATATGTGGTCATCCTGAACTTGTCACACAGCAAGTCTATGCCAACAAGGAAAATTCTAAATTCTATTTATAATATATTGAATACTCTAAAGTATTCCCTACCCTAGACCCAGGAATTGAGCAATTATATGTGGGGGTAAATGACCGACCCCAGTGACGTCCAGAATTGGAAACAGCCTATCTCCCTGGTGAGTCAGGCAATGAGTCAAGAGAAAAAATATGCTGAGCAGCTTCCTAGGTGAAGAATTCATGTCAAACAGTTGCTAAATCAGTATTAGAAAGAGAAAGCAGCTTTATTTATCCTAACTTAATCCTTCCTGAATTTTTAGAAAACAGTCCTTAATTACATTCTATATTGACACTTACTTTCTTGCCTTATTATATGTAAAGGAAAACTAAAGAATGTGTGTTTTAAAAATCTGATTATTTCTTTCTCTTACTAAAAATATTTCCCCTTACTAAGAGGTCTTCTCTTTCTTAGAAGTAGCAAAGAAGATTCAAGTTATTTTCCTTATGTCATTAAGTTTTGTTTATGTGTTCTCTTTTGATGTTTTATTTCGAAAGTCCTGTACAGAAATAGGACTTTCCTTTACTTCATCATCAGTTAGTTCTTGCCTGGCTCCAAGTTTCTGCAATTCCCTTCTTCCCTCATCAAAGGCTTCATGGTCCTAACCATGAGCTGAACTTATCCTACTGTCTAATACACAACTTGAACAGAAGAGATTTAAGGGATTGTAGCCCAATACTATGGGATTCAGCATCAAGTCACCCATGTTGCCAGGCCAACTCTAACTACCTGCTCAAGTTCTGATTACAGTCTGTCTCATCCTCCAAGACCCACTTGTGTACCTGCTTGTGCTTCAGTTTAGTTAACGGAGTTTCTGCCTTGCTTCCCTGTGGCTGGTACTGACTCTGTTATTGGTTTGGTTTCCTCTCAGATTCATATTTTCTCCCATTTGGGGCACCCCACTCTGAGTATCAGAACCCATAGCATCAACTGTGTGAATTTATCGATTGTTATACTCTTAGGTATCATGCTGCCCTATAATTTCCCCCAGCACCTTGAGTGAGGATTGCCTACCCCATCTCTCCCATCAGGCTCTGGGTGATCCCACCTGGTCTGATGGGTGGCTCTAGTTCTAAGTGCTGGTGCCTCAGAAGCAGCTCCATCATGAAGCAGTTAACCCAGCCCCTTATCTAGATTTGACTTTATCTTTAGTTAAGGGAGCTTCCTGAACTTCTAGCACTTGATGAAGCAATCTAGAAAATTTGAGGTTAAACATTATTTTAGGGTAGAAATAGTACAAACATAAATAGAATAACAATATCACAATTCACAATTCACATGCTAATTTAAGTAAAGTATTTTAACTTGGAACTCTATGTGGAAGACTTCAGTCACTTCCAAACACTGATATCTTGGGACTTGATGTAATCCTACTCACATATGTTTCACATTATACAGTGTAAAGGGAAGGGCGAGTAACCATTTTCTTCAAATGAGAAACATAACTCAAAAGAATAAATTTCCAAGCACATGAAAATTAATTTGCATACTCTTTGGAGACAGAAAGAGTTTCTTTTCATTAATTCCAGTACCCTTCAAAAATGAAAGCATAAGGAAAAATATTGTTTCTTCACTGTAAAACAACGTGACAGTCTTCAGCCTCATTTTCGCTGCCTCTGCTATCTCAGCTTCCCACTAGCTGAGTTCAGGATCTCTGCTGGCAGGTGTAGTACTACCACTCTCCCCAAACTGGTCCAACCTGGAGGCTGGATATGCTAAAGAGCTCTCAGCACAGGCTGACTCTACCTTCACTAAGCTGAGTATCAAGTCACTACCCTTGGGTTGGTAGAAACAGAGTGTTCCTTTCAACAAACACCTAATGTGCCAGGTTCTGAGCCAGGCACTGGGCAAAGGCAGATCCAGGTTTTGTGTGGCCTGAAATCATGTACTTTGGAGGCCCTTACTAAGAAAAAAAAACACTTAATTGCAGACCAAAATTGGTATGAAAATGAATAGGAGAAAAAAATTGTAACAAATTTAATTTTTCAAAAACTGACAAATGCCACTAAAAATTACAAAATCCAGAAAAATGATATAATGTTTTTATTAACTTATTATCTGGCACATCTCTGTTACATTTTTCTATATTTTTGTCTGCATATTCTTTAACCATCTTTTCATATAACAATAATTATGTAAATTTTTTGTAGAAATAAAAATAGTTATAAGAATGACAATGTTAAGCCAGGTACAGTGGTGTTTACCTATGGTTCCAGCTACTAAGGAGGCTGAGGTGGGAGGATTGCTTGAGCCCAGGAATTCAAGACCAACCTGGGCAGCATAGTGAAGATCTATGTTTAGGGTTCAAATGCTCAGAATTATAGGCATACTCTACAGATAGATGTGTGTGATACTGAAGTCTGGCAATGCCAGGAGCATAAGGTGATATCAGTGGATAGGTAAAGAAAGAAAAGGGATTTGAAAATGTGAGGTCAACCAAGGCAGATAGAATTTATGTGCACCTAATCATAGTTTTTGAAAACCATTTGCAGAATTGGTGCAAAAAAATTAAGGCAAGATTTTTTCTTTGATTTATTTCTTTTTTTAAATCAGTAGCACAAGGAACTTTGGCAGTTTGTTTCTCTTGGTAAAAATAAAAATGTCCTTTAGATAATATTCATGTTGATTATAATGAATGATACAAGTAAGTAAAATAGAACTAAGTCTGTATTTAGCATTAGAAAAAGAAAAAGTCCTTAAAAGAGTTCTGAGAGAAGTCTTAAAGATGTGCTCCAAGTTGTAGCTGCAAACAGTTTTCACAGGCCTCCCACTACTGCTAAGTCTGTAAGTACTGAACCATATGTTTCTCTCAAGTATAAAAATATGAAGTTGTAAATTTTACTAAGAAAAATTCTGTTTATCGTTATATCTGTTGAGTAGACTCCCTATTGGAAAATTGCATTAGCTAATGCCCTGCGAGTCATACCCACCAATGACATATTGCTCATTTTGTTTTTTTATGGTACTTGACTGTACTGGAACATCATGGTCTGGAAAATTATACTACTTGTTTGTACATGTGTCTTGGGCTGTGTAGTCATTCTAGCTACAAAACGTTGCAACATACAACTACAAATGTGCTAGATGTCATGAGTTCTTTACAAGATTAAAATAAAAAGAGATAATATGGTATTGGACTCATTTTTTATTTTATTTTATTTATTTTATTTTATTTTATTTTCTTGAGACAGAGTCTTGTTCTGTTGCCCAGGCTGGAGTGCAGTGGCACACGATCTCGGCTCACTGCAACCTCCGCCTCCCAGTTCAAGCCATTCTCCTGCTTCAGCCTCCCAAGTGGCTGGGATTACAGGTGAGCGCTACCACACCAGGCTCCTTTTTGTATTTTTAGTAGAGATGGGGTTTCAACATGTTAGCCAGGCTGGTCTTGAACTACTGACCTCAGGTTATCTGCCTGCCTCATCCTCCCAAAGTGCTGGGATTAGAGGCATGAGCCACTGTGCCTGGCCTGGACTCAATTTTACCAATCAAATTAATGTAGTATTTTGGTTCCATAGTTTAGTAATTACTTATATTTACTATAATTTTAATTGACAGAAAGTGGATTATGGTCAGTGCTCAAACTTACCTATACTTTTAGACAATGCTGTTCCATGATGTATGTTTTAAGTGTATCTTTTTAATGTAATGTGTTCTGGAACAGCCAATAAAAATTAGTCACATTTAATTCTTCATAGTTTCAGTGCCCTTAATTAATGGGGCCCTTACATTTTTTTAAGTCAAAATTACTTTGGTCTAAGATAAGACAAACCCTCCCCCAAGGCT
This sequence comes from Macaca thibetana thibetana, assembly GCF_024542745.1. Classification (NCBI taxonomy): domain Eukaryota; kingdom Metazoa; phylum Chordata; class Mammalia; order Primates; family Cercopithecidae; genus Macaca; species Macaca thibetana. The sequence continues at coordinate 43,252,564 of NC_065590.1, forward strand.
ACATATTTCATCTTTTTGTCCAGTAGTTTTACCAGTAGGTATAAGTAGAGAAACTTCTCTATTTTTTCCACTCTACTTGCTTAAGCACACTTTGCTTGTGGTGTAGGAATCTGGTTGACCCTGGCAAAATTACAAAGAAGAAACATTTGTCTTAGATGCCTGTCTCTTCTTTCCTAGAGGCACACTTCCCCACAGGGGCCCATCTCCAGCACTCTGTCCTTCTAGATTCTTCCCTTCAGTTCCTAATACCTTATTCTGTAAAATCACAAATACTATACTTTCTTTCTCCATTTAAGGTTTAGTTATTCTGTGTTTATTTTCTTAGGATCCAAGGATATCCTAGTTTATGTAATTTTTTTAAATGTCAAGGCAGATTTACTCATAGGAGAGGGTTAGAATCGTCATGATCAAGGAATGTAAGAATCTTCTAGAAATAGTACCCTTTCCTCATTCGTTTTGTCTCAATCATTCATTCATTTGACATATATTTATTGAATGCCTATTGTATGCCAGAAATATTCGAGGCACTTGGAATACATCAAATAACAAAACATAAAATTCCCTGTGTTTGTTTTTCATATAACAATAATTTTGTGATTTTTTTTCTATGTGCTCACATTTGTGCAATTTTATCTCTCTTGAGAGTATGAATCATTCTTTTTCATTTTGTAAGTTGTTACTTCAGTGCATGCAATTTGGATTTTTTGCAGTCTGTTTCTGCGGATCATGCTTTACGTATGTCTGTATTACTTGATGAAACGCAATTTAGTGTCTCAGATGTGGCCATGTAAGTGGCCAAGTGACATACTTGCTTCTCACCATATTGAAAACAAAGTGAGAGGCTGACACTTAAAGGTCACCATTTTCATGGAGGTAAGAATATAGATCAGAATTTAGCGAGAGGCTGTGCTCAACACACATATGGCACTGGCAGTATCGTGAACAAATCCTAGACATTAAAATTTTTCCAGGACTCCTGTAACTTTGGACTAAAATGATTACTTAGATGCTCTCTTCCATATTGCATAGAGCCATTCTCCTAAAGACATTCCATAATGGGACTTTTAAAAAAAATTCAAATGTTTCACTTTCTGCTTAGTTGAATATCACATAAAAAAAAAAACAAAATGAGGCCGAGTGTGGTGGCTCACACCTGTAATTCCAACACTTTGGGAGGCTGAGGCAGGAGGATTGCTTGAGCCCAGGAGTTTGAGACCAGCCTGGGCAATATAGTGAGACCTCGTGTCTACAAAATAATTTAAAAATTAGCCAGATGTGGTGGAGGCTGAGGTAAGAGGATTGCTTGAGTCTGGGAGGCAGAGGTTGCAGTGATCTGTGATTGCGCCACTGCACTCCAGCCTAGGCAACGGAGAGAGACCTTGTTTCAGAAAAAAAGAAGAAAAAACAAAAGGGAAGCATAAATATTTTGAATGAGGAATTTATCTGTGGAAAACACATAACTCTTTTTTAAAAGTTTAGCTAAGCCAGGTCAATGTGGTTAATCTTGTTTGCAATACAAGAAGCTATGCTACCAAATGTGTACTCTCTTTTTCGTAGTAAAAATGTGTCAATTGTTATTGTGATCATTCTGTCTCAATATAGTCTTTTAAAAAATATCTTTGTCTTGCTACACAGTCATATAAAAACTAGATGTTAAATCAGGTTTCTCCAGATGACCTAATTTAAAACTGGTAAGGCTCCAATTTGGGGACAGAAAATGAATCTAAGAAAATTGTTGTGGTTGTTTTGCTTCAGTTAAGTTGAAGACTGCGTGCATTTATAAGATGCCTGATTTTCACCTAACCAACTACAATAAAATATAGAATATAATAAAGAGAAGAACAGAGAGGGTTTATCATATTTCCTAAACCTTTCCTAAAATATGGCACTCTAGGGAAAAAATTTTCTGCTGGAGTGTTACATGAGAACTTTATAAATATTAAAGCAGAAAAGTAAGTGTATATAATATAATATTTATGGGTTCTTAATTTATAAATGCCAATGTAGTATCTTTTCAAAGTAGCTACTAAAAAAAATGACACTACCCTTCTTCAATAATGAATGAGTTCAGCTCTCCACATCGCATAGAGGGAAAAGCAGTGAATGCGAATGCATGCTAAGTAGCCAGTCTAGGTGTGTACGAAAGAAGCAGAGAGGGAGAAGGGAGGAAGGAGGAGTAACTCCTCTGGTATGAAAAGAACCTGGGAACAAAAAAAGACATTTTCTCTCCTTTGTGCCTACGGAACATATTTTCACTAGCCTTGACTAGGAAGAATAAGAGTATGCTTAAATACTCTTCTTATGGTTGAGGGAAAAAACTGACTCAGTGTAATTAAAGAGCAAAGCCAATGGAGAAAGACTTTTAAGAAATATTTTTAGGCCGGGCGCGGTGGCTCAAGCCTGTAATCCCAGCACTTTGGGAGGCCGAGACGGGCGGATCACGAGGTCAGGAGATCGAGACCATCCTGGCTAACACGGTGAAACCCCATCTCTACTAAAAAATACAAAAAACTAGCCAGGCGAGGTGGCGGTGAGCCTGTAGTCCCAGCTACTCGGGAGGCTGAGGCAGGAGAATGGTGTGAACCCAGGAGGCGGAGCTTGCAGTGAGCTGAGATCTGGCCACTGCACTCCAGCCTGGGCCACAGAGCGAGACTCCGTCTCAAAAAAAAAAAAAAAAGAAATATTTTTAAATGTTTGAAGGAGATAGTTTCATTTATTTAACAGTAATTGTCATTTATTGAACTCTCACAGGGTAAGTGTAGCCAAGCGCTGTGTATATTGTTTCATTTAATCTTTATAAGGTAGCATGATTATTTTCATGGTCCATATTAAGAAACTGAAGTTTTCAGAGATGAAACCAACCTAAAGCATTAAGATTTATACCCAGGATTTGCCAATTTTAAAGCCTGTGTCCCAAACATAACATTGGTTCCTCATACAGTTTCAATACTGAGATTTGATTTCAAGTACTGCGATACAATTGCATACGTGGGTTGTGATTTTAAATTTATAAGAATATAATAATCTTAAAACATCTCAGATTGCTAAATTTGTGCTGAGTAATTGGGCCTAAATTTTGACTTGTTTCTTCACTGTCTTTCCCTATTACACCAAGATCTTTGTTAGAATTTCCCTCTAGAAGTTTCATATTCTCACACACACACACACACACACACACCAGCTAGAGATATTTTTCCAAAAGTTCAGAATTTTAAAATCATCTTTGAAGAGTTGTCTTTCACATGTTGGTGACTCACATTTGTAATCTATATTATTAACATTATAGAAAGAATAAGAGCTTTTTTGGACCTGCATTCTCTATGCCCAAATTCTGCTATTAAGTGCAGGCGCATTTCATTATTTTCAAAAGGAATTTCATATGCTAGCTGACCTAAGACAACATTATTTTAGTCTTGGGCCAAAATTTGTCTTTGGGAGGCCTCCTATCTTCCTTTGAATGCCGTTCTAACTGCTTCAGAGGTCCTTTCCTGAGACCTTCTTGATGACGCTGGCTGCTCAGAGTACCCCACCCTTCCTTGACTTTTTCCTGCTTGCCCTCATTGATACACTTTTGTTCATTCACACGACAAATATTTATTGACCGTATGTCTCAAGTACAGTGCCAGATGCTAGATATACAGTGATGAGAGAAGAGACATGCTCATTGCCTTCATGGAGTTAATGATGTAAAAAGGAATTAGGTGCTAATCCAATGAATAAAGGTTGCACAAACAAAAGCAACACTGCAAATGTGAAATAGTGCTGGATATTTGGTACTGGGATTTGGCTAAGTCAGGGAAATCAGGCCAGACTTCTTTTTTTCTTTTAATTTCTATAAATTCAAGGGGTACAACGGCAATTTTGTTACATAGATCTATTGCCTAGTGGTGAAGCCGGGACTTTTAGTGTCGCCATCACTTGAATAGTGATCATTGTACCCATTAAGTAATTTCCCATCATCTAGCACCCAAACCTGCCCACCCTTCCAAGCCACCAATGTCTGTCATTCCACACTTTATGCCAAGGTGTACACATTATTTAGCTCAGACTTCTAAGTGAGAACATGTGGTATTTGTCTCTTTCTGAGTCATTTCACGTAGGATAATGGCCTCCAGTTCTATCTATATAGCTGCAAAAGACATTGTTTCATTCTTTTTTATGGCTGAATAGTATTCCATTATGTGTGTGTGTGTATATATACACACACACACACACACACACACACACTATACTTTTTTAATCCAGTCATCTGCTAATGGACACTTAGGTTGATTCCACTTCTTTGCTGTTGCAAATAGTGCTGCAATAAACATATGACTACAGCTATCTTTTAAAAGATTATTTATTCATTAAAAATTTTTTTTAGAGACAGAGTCTTCCTCTGTTGCCCAGACTGTGGTGCAGTGGTGCGATCATGTCTCACTGCAGCCTTGAACTCCTGGGCTCAAGTAATCTTCCCACCTTAGCCTCCCAAGTAGCTAGGACTACAGTGTGTACCATGACACCTGGCTAATTTCCTTTTTAGTTTTTTTTTTTTTTCCCCCAGAGACAGGGTCTTGCCATATTGTCCATGCTGGTCCTGAACTCCTGGCCTCAAGTGATTTTCCTGCCTTGTCTCCCAAAACACTGAGTTTACATGTGTGAGCCACTGTGCCTGGCCAGGTATCTTTTTGATATAATTATTTCTTTTTCTTTTAGTAGATACCCAGGAGTGGGATTTCTGGATCACATAGTAGTTCTATCTTTAGCTCTTTGAGAAATCCCCATACTGTTTTCCATAGAGGTTGTACGAATTTACATTCCTATTAAGAGTGTATAAGCATTTTCTTTGCTCCTTCTTAATAAGGAAGTGACACTTAGCTGCGGTTTGAAGGATAAATTAACACCGGAAAGGGGAAGGAAGGGGCTTCTGGGCTAACTACCCATTTTTCTCTGCATTTTCCAGGCCTGAGGGAATGTGATGGCTCCAGGTTGTCCTTTTATATATTACACACACACACACACACACACACACACACACACACACACACACACACACACATTGCCTGTGGATTGACTGCTTCAGATTAGGTGGCCAACTTTGACCCACCTTTGCCAACATTCGTTATTTTTTGTCTTTTAAATAATATAATAGAATTTTAAAATTCTGACTGATGTAAGACAATATCTCATTGTGGTTTTAATTTGCATTTCTCTAATGATTAGTGATGTTGAGCATTTTTTCATATGCTGCTTGGCCATTTGGATATCTTCTCTTGAAAAATGTCTATTCTTGACCTTTGCCCACTTTGCCCAGTTTTTAATTGAGTTGTTTTGCTGTTGTTGTTGAGTTCCTTCTAGATTCTGATATTAGTCCCCTGTTGGATACATAGTTTGCAAATCTTTTCTCCCATTCTATAGGTTGTATGTTCACTCTGTTGATTATTTCTTTTGCTGTGTAGAAGCTTTTTAGTTTAATTAAATCCCATTTGTCTATTTTTGGTTTTGTTGCTTGTGTTTTGAAGTCTTAGTCATGAATTCTTTGGCTATTCAAATGTCCAGAAGAGTTTTCCCTGGGTTTTCTTCTAGTATTTTTATAGTTTCAAGTCTTACATTTAAGTCTTTAATCCATCTTGAGTTGATTTTTTTAATATGGTGCGAGATACAGGTCCAGTTTCATTCTTTTGTATATGCAAGCCAGACTTCTTAATAAGAAAGTGATACTTAGCTGCAGTTTGAAGGATGAAACAGTTTGAAAGATGAACACTGAAAAGAGGGGAAGGAAAGAAAGGCTTTCTGGGCTACCCAATTCTCTCTGCATTTCCCAGTCCTGAGGGAATGTGATTGCTCTAAGTTCTCCTTTTATATACACACACACATAGGTTGTCTGTGGACTGACTGCTTCAGATTAGGTGCCCACCTTTGGCCCAGAGAGCTGTGGCTGGGTGAGGGAGAGCTCCTGGATCCTGGGCTCCTTAACAAGATCTGAGCTAGTGACAACTTCACTTACTAGAACTATGGCTGTAATAATGCATTTTGGGGACATGCTGCTGCCTCCAAGAAGCTTCCCTAGTTTCCCCAGGCAAAGTGATTGCTCCCTTCTCTTTTTTTCTCTTGTATCTTATACCTGCTTCTGTTGGTTGCACGTATCCCACGGATTGTTTCGTTTCTGTTGTTAACATGACTATCTGCCTCCCAAGTAGGCTGTATTTCTTGAGGACAGAAAATACGTCTTATGTACATCTGTTTTCCTAGAACCTAGCATAGTGACTGTACAGTGCCTTGAGTAAGCACTCAATAAATGATGCTGAATTAATGAATGAACTGACAAACTACCACTGGAGTACTTCTCAAAAATGAATGAAATAAAGAACAGGAGAGTAAGCACTCTATCCCTTCCTTCTCTTTCTCTTCCCAAGTCACCCCAGAAATATGTGTCCCATTCAACGTTTCTGGCACACATATTTGGCATATGTGACACATGCTATATGGACAGGAAAGTGTGATGGCAAATATATACCAGTCATGGAATGCCCATGCTCAGCAAATACCTACATGGCATTTTAGAGCCAGCCCAAGTCCTGGCATTTGGACTGGGATTGAGTATGGAAATACTATAGGAAATAAACAGCAAGTTCTTATGGTGCCCACCAGTGGTGCAGATTTGAAGTAATAATACAGGGTGCGGGAAAAGAACACTAATTAAGCTGAATGGCTCAAAGAGCAATACCCTTTCTCAAACCAATTCTGTAACGGACCTGGTTCTTCAATTTTCTATTGTTGGCTCAATTCTAACTGTGTCGAGATTCCATCCACTTCTGAAGTGGTTTTATTTGGTGAGGGAGAAATACAAAATGACTACTTGGCCTGGGTTTCAGGTCCCACATGTTGTTTAGTTTTTGTTTTGTTTTATTTTGGATTTTATTTTAAAGAGTCCAAAAGGGCTTCATTACACTGAAATCTAACTACCTATTTATTTTCTTTACTGCTTCCATTCTGCCTGAAGTTAGTTACCATAATAAATGTTGTTCTCCAAGCTGTGCATGTATTATCCATCAGTGCTAGGAAACAGAGAAAGATGTGTTTTCCTGAGAAGACTGCTGTTGTTAAACAAAGCAGCAGGTGTCTTGAATCAGACCATGTGGGCTGATTAAAACATTGTGATTCTCGTCCTGACTTTGCCTTTCATTTCTTACACTTCAGCTCCTACTTCTGATTAGACCGAGTATGTCCTTGGGAGTTACGTGCTTAGAAGGAAAAACATGTAACAGGAAAAATACCTACTTCTCTATAATTGAGGATAATAGTGTTCAGCTTGGTTCATTAACGGGGTATCCTTCTGGTGAAGAGCAGAATAATCCTTCTATCTCTTTCTTCCAGATTGTATTCTGGCAGTCACAGTCCTCGAAGACCCGCACGAGAACCCTTTCCACTAGCTTCTTTTGGTGGCTGGGAGTTTCTCTCAGGGTAGAGTGATATACACAATATGCATTCATTAAACTAAAATGTGTTGAACCAAGCCTCCTCTGGTCCAGGTACTGTACCTAGGACTCAAAGGATCATCGACTGCCAATCACTTTTTGGCACCATACATTTGTGACTTCTGCAAGATGGAAACAAACAGCTGTGCAAAGCTGAAAACGTGAGTGCAGGGCACAGAACTGGAAATAAAAATAAAAGACAACGTTCCTAGATTGTTTGGAGTTTACAAAACAGCCGTGAGGGGGTTATAGGTAGGCAGGGGAAAGACTGGAAAAAACCTGAGAACAGGAATTATGTGTTTATTCACCTTTGCATACCAAGAATCCTAACTATTTGATGAATTATTAATAAATATGTCAAAGATGAGGATGGTATCTTGACTCTAAGAACTAGTTTTTGGAATCTTTTTGGAAAAAGAAATGAAAGTATAATTTAGATCTTATGTATCACAAAACTAGATTAAGCTTTAAAATCCTTTGCTCACACAATGGATTAGAAATCGAGGCTGGGTGAGGTTTAAGGGTTTTTTCCAACAGTATTTTCAGCCCATCGGAGAAAGTGATTTGAAAAACTTTGGTGAAACGGCCTCCTCTCTTTGCACTCAAGAATGGAAAGCATCAACTATTTATTCCTCACAAGGGGCTTAATCAACATCGAGCCCTCTTCTTTGCCCCAAGGAAATACACACCTAGAGACAGATGGTGATTTAACCTTAGGAGGGAGGTGTGGGCACCCCTCCCCACCAAACAAGGTTGAACAGCCTTGCTCAACCATAGAAGTGTTGCCTCTCAGGCTCAAGTGGAATCAGAATAAGGTAGGACAAGCAATGCCTTATTTCTCTGAAATTTTATTTTGGCTCTTCCCAACTTAATATAATTACCCCAAGTACTCTAACATCCTACCTTTTACTGTGGGAATGAAAGTGAGATTCCAACATCTGTTGTTCCCTGAGTCTCTGCTGAAAGTATGTCTTATGGTTGGAGGCCATAGCAATACATCCTACCATAAAGTAGTCATTTATACAATAGGTTACACATTTTGGAAAACAGTTCCAGCATTTTCACAGTTCCTGCCAGGTCTTTCAAATTCTTGAGAGGATGCCTGCTTATCGTAGTGATTTATCTAAAAGTATTTTGTCACTTAATTTTGAACCTTCTTGTGAGTTTACTGTTATTTTCCTATTGAGTCTGTCCTCCTCAAAATATAGTTGCAATTCAATTAGATTTTATAAACCTTCGTTGAGAGTTTACTGTGTGTCCAACATTGGGATTCAAAGAAGGAAAAGATACATTCCCCTTCTTTAGTAAGGTGTTTCTCAATTGGGAGAGAGACGGATGTATGCCAAAATCTCCTAGGCAGCAGAAGGGAGGGAGAAACACATATAACTTGAAAAAAGTATATTCAATGATAAAATATTATCTTTTATTTGGAAAACAAAAATATGTTATTTTATAACACAAATGACAAAAGTAAAGCTTGAACAAAAATTTTGGACTGGCAATATTGTATAAAGGATGCAGAGATTCTCAGAACCAACAGTGAGACTAAGGGTTAAGATATGTATGTTTATCAAAAGAGAGCATAGAGTTTTTAAAAGCTGAAAAGTGCTGCTCTGGCCAGTGGTAGAGTTTAAGATATAAAAAGAACATAGAATCGGTGTGTTGTAAATTCAAAAATGTGTTTATGCAAACCGTAACAGGAGGAACATAAGACACAGGAACTTTCAGTAGGAAGTTAGGAGGCCATCTTAGAGGTCGAGACATTTTAGTTGGCTCTTGTAGCATGGGCAGAAGTTCAACAAGTGGACAAGGGAGGCCGGGTGCAGTGGCTCATGCCTGTAATTCCAGCACTTTGGGAGACTGAGGTGGGTGGATCATGAGGTCAGCAGTTCAAGACCAGCCTGGCCAAGATGGCAAAACCACTGATCTGCCTTTTGTCACTATAGATCAGTTTGTATTCATTAGAATTTTATATAGATAGACTCATACACCATATATTCTTTTTTGTCTGTCTTCTTTCACTCAGCATAATTATTTTGAGATTCATTCATATTGTTGCATATATCAACAGTTTATTCCTTTTATTAATAAGTGATATTTCATTGTATGGATATACCCCAATTTGTTTAGACATTTGGGTTTCCAGTTTAGGACTATTACAAATAGAGCTGCTGTGAACATTCAACTACAAGTCTTTGGATAGATGCTTTCAATATGGTAGTTTTATGTTTAACTTTTTAAGAAACTGCCAAACTGTCTTCCAAAATAGCTATGACATTTTACACTCCTATCAGCTGCAGAGAGTTCCAGCTGTTCCACATCCTCACCAATTGTTGGCATGTTCAGTTTTTGAACTTTAGACTTTGTAGTAGGTATGGTTTTAATTTGCATTTTGGTTTTTTAGAAGTTTTAATTGACACATAATTTTTAAAAAAAATTTTAATGGACATATAATAATTATACCTATTTATGGAGTACAATATATGTCAATACATGTACACATTGTATAATGGTCAAATGAGGATTCTTAGGATATGCATCACCTCAAACATTTGTCATTTCTTTGTGGTGGGAACATTCAAAATCCTCACTTGTAGCTATTTTGAGATATACAATACCATATTGTTGACTGTGGTTATCCTACTGTGCAATAGGACACCAAAACTTATTCAGTCTTTCTAACTGTAAGTTTGTACTTATTGACCAACCTCTTCCCATTCTCTTCTATGCACTACTTCTATGAGATCAACTTTTTTTATGTGTGAGTGAGATCATGTGGTATTTGTCTTTCTGGGTCTGGCTTATTTCACTTAACATAATATTCTTCAGATTCGTCCATGTTGTCACAAATGACAGGATTTCATTTTTTTATGGTTAAATAGTATTCCATGACACAGTGGTTTTAATTTGCATTCCCTAACAACTAATGATGTTGAACATCTTTCATGTGCTTGTTTTCTATCTGTATATCTTTTTTTTCTTTCTTTTTTTTTTTTTTTTTTGAGACAGGGCCTCATTCTGTTGCTCAGGCTGGAGTGTAGTGGCACAATCGTGGCTCACTGCAGCCTTGACCTCCCAGGCTCAGGTGATCCTCTTATCTCAGCCTTCCTAGTAGCTGGGATTATAGGCATGTGCCACCACACCCAGGTAATTTTTTGTGTTTTTTGTAGATGTGGGGTTTCACCATGTTGCCCAGGCTGGTCCCAAACTCCTGGGCTCAAATAACCTGCCCGCCTTAGCCTCCCAAAGTACTGGGATTACAGACGTGAGCCACTGCACCCAGCCTATCTTTATAACTTCTTTGGTGAAATGGCAATTCAGATCTTTCCATGTTTTATATTGGGTTGTGTGTGTTCTTATTATTGAATTTCAATAGTTCTTCATGTATTCTGGATACAATTCCTTTATCTGAGGTGTGATTTGCAAATATTTTCTTCCTGTCTGTGGCTTATCTTTTCATTTTCTTAACAGTTTCTTTCAAAAGTTCTTTTTTTTTTTTTTTTTGGAAATTCAGTTTATCAGTTGTTTCATTTGTGGAGCAACTTGTGTATGTATGTATGTGTGTATGTATGTATGTATTTATAGGCAGAGTCTCACTCTGTTGCTCAGGCTGGAGTGCAGTGGTGCAATCATAGCTCACTACAGCCTCAGACTCTTGGGCTCAAGCAGTTCTCCCATCCCAGCCTCCCAAAGTGCTGGGAGTACAGCTGCGAGCCACTGCACCTGGCCTGTTTTTATTTTTTAATACTAATGCCTGGGCATCTTCCCTTAAGATCCTCATTCAGTAAGTCTTGAATTAAGCCTGGGCATCTGGGTATGTATAAAACTTCAGAAATTATTTTGATATCAGCTACTGTTGAGAATACTGCATAAAAAAACAGAAGGTAATAGGATTTTGTATTTATTTATTTGAATGTTTGTGTATTTATTTAGTTATCTCCTTTTATTTCACCTTGTTCCAGAAAGACTCTAGATAGTTTATAAGGATCCAAGATAGCATAATTTGAAAGTAAATAGAAGAAATAAAAGCAAAGTGGGACTGAAGCTACTAATGAAGCTAAAGATGCATACTTTAATGATGTATACATGGACTCTGAACAGGACACAAATTTGCCTTTAACCTTTCCAACAATTCAATGCTTACAAGACACAAACAAGCCAACTGCTTAGGAGACATACTAGTACTAAAACTATATATGAATTTCCTCCAAAGAACTTCATAAAGAGGGAGGAGCAGTGTTGCAGACAGCAACAGTAAGTTTCAAAGGGCAGTTTGTTATAACAATGTTCAGTATGGGCTGACCGCATCACAATTGGGTGCAATTCAATAAAAGCCATTGTTTCAGAAAGCCAATACAATGAAGAATAGGTATCCAGTTCACTGCTGATCTAAATTGATGCAAGAGTGTACTTAAGACTATCTGGACTATAAGAAAGGGTAAATAATCTTCATTTCAGACAATGATCCACATTTTCTCTTAAACAAGTTTTTGAAAATATCGGTTGGGGTCTGTGAAGTTGAGCCCAAGATTATGCTCCCTGCTTTTCTATGCTGCTTGTTGAATATATACTTTATATATTAAGGGAGACAGTTGAATTTGGGATTAGCATCTCTTTGCAAAGGCTGTTGCCTAACAGAGTCATTCCACCTCTCCCAAGATATCAAGGAAATCTTATAGTTAGGGACGAGAACAATTGGAGGTCTTAAAGCATGAGATTGATGTGACTTATATTTCAGAAAGATGAGTTTGGTAGCAGTGTGAAGAACATAGTGAAAGGGGCAGAGAAGTTAGGGAGATGGGAGACTATTGAAATAGTCTAGGAAAATGAAAATGAAAGGCCTGCTCCGAGACCATTGTAGTGGACACTTAGAGGTGGGGATTCAAGAATGATTTGAAGAAGTTGAAGAAGAACTTGAGAAAGACTCCAAGATTATTCTAGGCTGGCCAACTAGGAGGACTGTTGGCCAACTCACTACAATTTAGAACGATGGATGAAGAACTGGGTATGCCAGAAATGATCATGAGTTTAGCTTTTGACATTTGGAGGTTATGTCTTTGAGTTATTCAAGTGAAAATAGCAGTAGAACATTAAAAATAAATATCTGGAGCTCAGAAAAGAGAGGTGGCTGGATATAAAGATTTGAGGACAAATATACACACATAGGTGGTGGATCAAAATCTTGGGAAGAATTGAGATTTCCTGGAGAGATTTTGTAGAGAGGGAACAGAAGAGAACTGAAGTGAGAAAATTGATACTAGGGAGTTTAGATATAAGATATTTTCTAAAATATTTTTCAGTAAAGATGAAAGCAAAAAAGGTTCTATCTGCAGCTATTCCTTCATTTTACATTTGCCCCATAATGCTGACCTGATTCCACTGATTTTCAGTCTGATTTTGAATATTTTCTGTCATAAACTTTTGTTATTAGATTTTATGGCCCTGGAAAGATATTTCCATAATTGTTTTGCACTGTGTAATTTCTGACCTACCATTTCCTAGGCTTTACTGATCTCATTTAAAATTATACCTGTTTTACTTTGCATCTAACCATGGCATATTTTTATTAGAGTAGGAGGTTTTTTAATCTGAGGTTCAATTTTTCCCAAACTTCTAAAATATTTTATATAATCCCTAGAATATACAGTGACTTACTGTATTTTGAAGTCTCCATACCATTGTTTCCTAATAATGCTCATAGTTTTTAAAAAAATCTTATTTTTTGCTGCTCCTTGTGGAGCAGGGCTAACCCATAGCCAGTGTGCCCAGAGTCAGCCAATACTCACGTTTTTAATCAAAGTTTCAAACACTAAAACAACATGATGAGATTTAAATTTTTTTTTCTCTTTTAGAATGATGTTGGACTGAATTACATTTATTAAATTATATAGCTCTTTTGGCAAAGTTTGATTTATATCAAAAATATTTTTGCATTGAACCTGGTATTTCTCAAAGACTTCTTATTCAACAGCCATTCATTTGCAGGTACAAGCAAAAAAGATTTCTTCTTTAGTATCTTGTACAAGTATCTTTATGAATTATTTTATTGAAGTATACATACAGAAAAGTACAGAATTCATAAGTACTCAGCTTAATAAATTTTTATACAATGGATATATCCATGTAATACCCACTTAGATGAAGAAATAAGGCACTACTGGAACCTCAGAAATCCCCCCTTGTGCCCTTCCCTGTCACCCTTCCCTGCTTTCTAAATGGTAATTGGTCTTCTGACTTCTCATAAATTAGTTTTGTCTGTTTCTAAGTGTCATATAAATGTTATTATACAACATTTACTTCTTATGTCTGGCTTTTTCATTCAACATATTGCTTATGAGATTCTCCATATTCTTGCATCTATCATTAGTTTGTTCCTTTTTGTTGCTACATAGTATACCATTACATGAGTATATCTCCATTTATTTTTCCATTATACTGTTGTGGGCATTTGGATTATTCCCAGTTTTCTGGCTATTATAATTAATGCTGCTGTAAATGTCTTTTGGCATACATATGTACATATTTTATTGGATATATATGTGTGAATGAAATTATATAAAGAAATGCAATGCTAATGGTTTCTCTAAAGATTCTTTTGGATTTTGTACATATATGATCATATCGTCTGTGAGTAATAACAGTTTTATTGTTTTTCTTTCATTCTAATACTTATACCTATTTTATGTTCTTCTTGACTTACTGTAGTGGCTAGGCCATTCAGAAAAATAGTGAGTCACAATGGTGACAATAGGCATCCTTGACTTGATCCCAGTGTCAGGAGGAAAACTTTCAAAGTAATAAGACATTTGTTGTAGGTATTTTGTAACTACTCTTTATCAGGTTAATGAAGTTTATTTTTATGCTTCATTTATTATGAGGTTGCTGTTGTTTTATTTTATATCATGAGTAATTGTTGAACTTTTTCATTGTTGATGCCTTTTCTGCATCTACTGAATTGAGGCTATAATTGATATCTTTTATTCTATTAATGTCATGAATTACATTCATTGATTTTCAAATATTAAAGCAATATTGTATATGAATTGTTTATTCATAGAATAAACCCAATTTGGTTTTAGTGTATTATTCTACTATGCATCCTTGGATTAAGTTTGCTAATCTTTTGTTTAGGATTTTTGCATCTGAATAATTCAGCAAACAAAAACCAAATAACCCCATTAAAGAGTGAGCAAAGGACATAAACAAACACTTCTCAAAAGAAGACATACAAGCGACCAACAAACATGAAAAAATACTCAACATCACTAAGCATCAGAGAAGTGCAAATCAAAACCACAATGAGATGCCATCTCACATCAGTCAGAATGGCTATTATTAGTATCTATAAGGAATAATTCAGCAAACAAAAACCAAATAACCCTATTAAAGAGTGAGCAAAGGACATAAACAAACATCACAGCACTATTCACAATAGCAAAGATGTGGAATCAAGTCAGGTGCCCATCAGCAGTGGACTGGATAAAGAAAATGTGGTACATATACACCATGGAATACTATGCAGCCATTAAAAAATATCAAAAGTAAGTCCTTTGCAGCAACATGGATACAGCTGGAGGCCATTATCCTAAGTGAATTAATACAGGAAAAGAAAAGTAAATACATGTTCTCACTTACAAGTGGAAGCTAAACATTGGGTACACACGGACACAAAGATAGGCACAGTAGACATCAGGGGCTCCAAAAGAGGGCAAGAAGAGTGAGGGGGCAAGGAAAAACTACCTATCAGGAATTATGCTCACTACCTGGGTGACAGGATCAATAGTACCCCAAATCTCAGTATCATGCAATGTAACCATTAACCCAGACCTGCACATGTACTCCCTGAATCTAAAATAAAAGTTGAAATTAAAAAAAAGACAAGTTGGCAAGTTTTCACTTTTAGTCTATTCTCTTGAAGAGTTTGTGTAAGATTGGTGTTATTTATTCTTTAATTGTTTAGTAGAATTCACTGGGAAAGTCATCTGGGCCTAGAGGTTTTGTATATGCCAGAGAAAGGTTTTAAATTATAGATTAAATGTTTAAATAGATATAAAACTATTTGTATTTTCTATTTTTTTGCGTGTCGCTTGAGTAAGTTTTATATTGTTAGGTATTTATCAATTTATTAAAATTTCAAATCAATTAACATAAGGTGTTTATAATATCTTATTATCTTTTTAATGTCCATAGACTATATAGTGATATCTCTCTTTTATTCTCGATATTAGAGATTCATGCCTTAATTTCTATTTTTTTCTTGATCACCATCACCCCTGATAAATCAATTTTATTAGCTCAGCAATTCTCAGGGCTCTACACTTTTAAAAATTATTGAAGACCCTAAAGATATTTTGATAAATATTTATGTTATATGTTAAAATTGTGAAAATTTTTAAATATTTATTTTTTAATTTACTTAAAACTCATTATACTTTAGCATAACATATTTTATGTTTTTAACATAATAAAGATAATAGAGATAAAATGTTTATCTCTAATGAAAACAGTAATTTTTTTTAAAACAAGAAATTGGGAAGAGTGACATCATTTTGCATTTTAAATCTCTTTTAATGTCAGGCTTAATAGGCAGTTGGGGTCTTCTACCTATTTTTGCTGTCAATCTGTTGCAATATTTGCTGTCATGCATCCACTGGAAAACTCTGTTGTATACTTGTGAGGGAATAAGGATGAAAGCGAGCATATTATTATTGTTATAAAAATAATTTTGACCCTCTAGACTCCTTGAAAGTACCTCAGGACATCCAAAAGTCCTCAGACCACACTTTGAGAACCATTGTATTAGTCTTCATAAAGAAGCAACTTTTTTTTTTTTTTTTTTTTTTTTTTGAGACGGAGTCTCGCTTTGTGGCCCAGGCTGGAGTGCAGTGGCCGGATCTCAGCTCACTGCAAGCTCCGCCTCCCGGGTTTACGCCATTCTCCTGCCTCAGCCTCCCAAGTAGCTGGGACTACAGGCGCCCGCCAACTCACCCGGCTAGTTTTTTGTATTTTTTAGTAGAGACAGGGTTTCACCGTGTTAGCCAGGATGGTCTCCATCTCCTGACCTCGTGATCCACCCGTCTCGGCCTCCCAAAGTGCTGGGATTACAGGCTTGAGCCACCGCGCCCGGCCAAGAAGCAACTTTTAGGTTGATTCACACCACTATAACTTTGTTTTTTTGTTTCATTATAGCTTGTTAAGTTCTGTGATTTGTTATTTATTTCTTTCTATTAAATTTAACAAAATGAAATTGCTGTTTTTGTGGGTAAAAAATAGTTGAATACAGATAATTTAATATGCTTCATTTTAACACTTCCTTTAGGTTTAATTTGGTACTCTTTTCATGACTTTTTCAAATGATTTTCACCTTCTTTTTGAATATATTCATTTAAGGATACAAATATTCCTCTGAATATAACTTAAATTGCACTCCAGTTTGAATATGTTGTATTTTCCTAATCTGAAACAAAATATTATTTTCAGATGAGATTGGGCATGTTCAGGGTGGTATGGTGGTAGACTGAAATATTATTTTCAGCTCAAAAAGTTTCCAATGTTTGTTGAAGTTTCCTCAGAACTACAGGTTATCTAGAAGTGTATGTGTAATTTCCAATGACTTAGCAATTTTAAAATTATCCTTTATTATTGATTTCTAGCTTAATTCAACTGTAGATTGAAAAAATGCTTTGTATAATTTCAATCATTTGAAATTTGTTCAGATTCACACATGGCATTTGTCTTGGGGTGGGGGTTCTACCTGCTTAATGCTCCCAAAAGGAATGAGCCATGTTGAATAACAAGGAATGATTGAAGGAAATAGTGACTCTGAACTTAGAGAAAAACTGAGAGAAACTTAAAGAAAAACTAACATAATTCTGTATCCCTCACACAGAATTAGTTACCCACCAGCAATGTATTCATTTTTTCCCCATCAACCTTGAAATATGAATTATAATAAACCTACAGTTGTGACCCAACAGTATAATGTAGCCATTTCATGAAAGTTTCATGAAAAATTTTAAAGAAGTATTTCATGGAATCAGAAACACAGAGTAGTTACCAAACTCAGAGTAGTTCTTGCTTGTTGAATTATTCTGTATAGATTCTGTATATAGAGGTCTAATAGACAACTTGTTTAATGAGACCACATAACCTGGTACCAAAACCTCACGAGCCCAATACAAGAAAGAAACACAGGCCAATCTCTTCTATGGTTCAGAATATGGTCCATTTTGGTCAAGATTCCATATGCCCTTGAAAAAACTAATTATATTTCTAAATCTGTCAAATATTTTAACTGCTACTTTAACTCCGTATAAACTATACTCCATATAAACTTTACATTATCCTGGTCATGTGATCAATGCAATAGCTTTACCCCACATATTTTATGTTACTGAAATTTCCTGCCCACAGAAGTTTCATAGTTCTGAGCTTCTTTTTCCAGTGAGACTGTCTCATTATTACTATTTCTGTTCTCTCTCCTACATAATGCTGTATGCCCCTGTGTGTTCTTATCCCTCACACAGAATTAGTTACCTACTGCAATGCATTCATTTTTTTCCCCCAACAACCTTGAGCTATGAATAATAATAAAGCCTACAGTTGTGGCCCAACAGTACAAAGTAGCAATTTCATGAGAATTTTATGAAGAATTTTCAAAAAGTATTTTATGGAATTAGAAACTCAGAGTAGTTATCAAACTCAGAGTAGTTCTTCCAAGAACTCTTCTGATACTGAAAAGCCTCTGCAACTTTCTTATCAGTACATTGTAGGGAGTTGGTAAATGTTCAGTGAATGAATCCCACTAATCTCTAGAACCAAAGAGATCTCCCCTCCTAGAAAACTCATTGTTTCTGAGGACATCATTGACTGTTGAAAGTACCTCCTTGGGCTAAGATAATGTCTGATTCCCTGAAGTTTCTGTCTGTTGGGTTTGCAAGAATCTAATTCCTCTCGTATATGATAACCTTTCAAGTCCATGTCTCCTTGAAAGTTTTTCTCTAAGCTCAGTGTCACTATTTCCTTCAATTATTCCTCGTGTTGTTCAATATAGTTCATTTCCTTTGGGAGCATTAAGCAGGCAGAGCCCCCTGCAAGACAGATGCCAGAGCTCAGTGTTCACAACTCTGGCTGCACATTAGAAGCACCAGGGGAATTTCTTAGAAAATGCGATGGCTTGTCTCATCCCCAGAGATTCTGATTCAATTGGCTTGGAGTAACCAATACCCAAGTGATTGAAGACTTAATATTTTTAAGACATCAATTATCCCCAAATTCATCTATAAATTCAATGCAACCCCTATCAAAATTTCAGCAGATTTTTAAAAAGTTGACAGATTGACTCTAACTCTCATAAAAATGCAGAGGACCTGGAATAGCCAAAACAATTTGGAAAAAAAAAAGGAACAAAAATGGCACACTTATACTGTCTGACTTAAAGATAGTGGCATAAAAATAGTCAAATAGTTCAATGGTATAAAATAGAGACTTCAGAAATAGGCCTACACATGTATGGTCCATTGATTTTTAACAAAAGTACAAAGTCAATTCAGGAAAAAAGCATAGTTGTTTTCAACAAAAGGTACTAGAACAATGGGACATTTATATGCAAATAAATGAACTTTGGTCCATACTGTGGAAGGTAAATAAAATCAACTCAAAATTGATCATAGAACTGAATATAAAACCTAAAATATAAAACTTCTTTTTTGTTGTTTTTAAATTTTTTCTTTTTTTCTTTTTTTGTTATTTTCCTAGACATCAACCTCAACTGAACTAAAGCTATAAAACTTCTGTAAGGAAAAATTAGGAGAAAATCTTGGTAACCTTGGGCTAAACAAAGCTTCCTTAGATACCACATGAAAGAGATGATACATTTAAAAATTTTGATGAATTAAGCTTTTATCAAAACTGAGACATTTTGCTCATAGAAAGACATCAAAGAGAGTGAAAAGTCACACAGACCAAGATAAAATATTTGCATATCACATCTCAAATAAAGGACTTCTATCTAGAATACATAAAGAATTCTTGAAACTCAACAATAAGAACACACATACACAAATAAACCTATAGATAAGATATTTGAACAGACTTTTTGCCAAAGAAAATATTCAGATGGCAAATAAGCACATAAAAAGATGTTCATCATCATTGGTCATTACAGAATGCACATTAAGACCACAATTATATACCTATACCAACTAGAATGTCTAAAATTAAAAAGACTAATCATACTAAGTTTTGGAGAGGTTATGGAACAACAGGAACTCTCATACAATGCTGATGAAAATGTAAATGTTATTGTTGTTTTGGAAAATGGCTCAGCAGCTTTTTAAAAAGTTAAGCCATACATCTACCAAATGACCCATTCAACTCCTAGGTATTTGCCTAAGATAAATGAAAACTTCCATCCACACAAAGACTTATACATGAATATTCACAGCAGCTTTATTTGTAATAGCTCAAAACTAGAAACAACTCAAATGTCCATGTACAATGAATGAATAAGCAAATTAAGTATATATACAATGCAATATTACTCAGCAATAAAAAGTAATAAATTATTGATACAAACAACAACATGGAGGAATCTCAAAGTAATTCTATTGTATGAAAGAAGCCAGACTTGACAGAAAGTGTACATACTTTATAATTCCATTTATGTAAAATTCTAGGGAACAAAAACTAATCTATAGTGATATAAAACAGATCAGTGGTTGTCTGGAGGATGGGGTGAGGGTGGGGCAAGAAGGTAGCATTAGAAAAGGACAAGATGAACTTAAGTAGTCAAAATCATAGAAAGTAGAATAGTGGTTTCCATGGGCTGGGGGTAGAAGGGAATGGGAGTTATTATTTAATGGGTATGGAGTTTCAGTTTTACAAAATGAAAAGAGTTGTGGAGTTATACGGTGGTGATGGTGCATAACTTTATGAACATATTTAATAACACTAAACTGTATACTTAAAATGGTTTGGATGGTAAATTTTATGGCTATGTGTATTTTGACAAGAAGAGTCTTCTGAGAGTGATCCATATATTCACTATCTTGATTGTGGTGATGTTTTCACAGGTGTATTAATGTGTTTAATTTTTTCATAGTGAGACTTTAAACATATGCATTTTATTGTATGCCAGTTAT
Organism: Macaca thibetana thibetana; assembly: GCF_024542745.1. NCBI lineage: Eukaryota > Metazoa > Chordata > Mammalia > Primates > Cercopithecidae > Macaca > Macaca thibetana. The sequence continues at coordinate 43,273,166 of NC_065590.1, forward strand.
ACTTCAGTAAAGCTGTTTTTTTCTTAAGTAACATTCCTACCTTGGAATACAGAAATCCAACAGAGTAAGATAACTATACTTAATCCTATTGTCAAAAAATTAATATTGGCTAGGCATGGTAGTACGTGCCTATAGTCCCAGCTAAATGGAAAGCTGAGGTGGGAGAATCTTTTGAACCCAGGAATTCAAGGCTTCAGTAAGCTATGATTGTGCCACTATACTCTAGCCTGGGTGATAGCTAGCACAAGATCCTGTCCCAAAAAAAAAAAAAAAAAAAGTTAATATTTAGGCATATTTACTTCCAGCCTAATTTCTTTATAAATATAGTTTTAAAACATATCTAAAATAAAACTGTATATGTATGTAATATATATGTACAGGGAGGGATGAGACTCACTGATTTAGCTGCTGGCTTTTCACATCTCTGCGAGCAAAGAATGCTAATCTTTTGCGTTAGCTGGGGACTGCTTTAGCAGAACTGCCTGCTCTGTGCTCTGCCTCCACTCATCCATTACAATGCTATTTCTTGATTTCCTAAAATGCACCTGTGCTAGGTGCTAGTGCTCTAAACAAGATGGACAACTTTTGAGGCTCCCTGGGGCTATGGATGGTTGGAGGTGCTATCCCTACCCATAGTAGTTCTGGCCAAATATCTGATAGGAAGCCTGGCCCTGATATGACTGAGATATTTATGGCTCTTCGTGCAGCTCATTCCTGGTAAAATGTTTCTGCTAGGTAAAGCACAAGCATGGCTGCATCCTTCCTACAACAGAAGAGTCAATGTTGTGAGGGGTTTCCCATGCAGATGAACAAACACATGTGCCCCTGAATTGAGCCAAAATTGTTAACCAGGCAGTATGCCAACCCTGTCAGCACCACATGCCTTAGCTGTGGTTCCTGGTCTGAGACTTGATCCAGAGTCTAGAATAATTTTGGAGTTTCTGGAAGGGATTGAATCCATGTCTTTGGGACAATGTTGCATAGAAACTAGAGGCATGTGACATGGCCACACAAAAGGCCCAGTGCATCTAGCTAGAGGGGTAATGAGACACCTGCCTAATCCATTTACCAAGCTCCTCAAGGCCCCAGTTCAGTTCATACCCCACAACCTTACAACAGTGAAGGTCTCTCTGCCCTGCCTATGGCTGGTTTGCTTGCTGGCAGGACACTCCACAAGTGCAGGGAAGTAGCCAGGCCCTTCATAAACTGTTCTGTTGCTTTTCTAGTTGGCCCCTATACTTAAGCCTACTGGCCTCAAACCGAAGCCCCTCCCACCTCAAAACATTTACACACACTGTGCCTACTGTTCCCACCCTCTTGCCTTCCCCACTCTTTATTCTTCAGATCTCAGCTGAAATGTCTGCTTAGGGAAGTCTTTCCTGTCCTTCCAGACCGGGTTAGATTTCCGCCATTAAACACTGCCATTGCCTAGTGAACTATTCCTTTGTAGTCTTTATTGTAATCAATATTTATGTAGTCCTATTTTAAATATCTGCCTTTAGATTGTAAAATTCTTGGAGACAGGGAGTGTATCTGTCCTGTTTACTATTGTATCTTCCATGTTTAACAAATTCCCAGCACATAGTGCTTTCCACACATCTTTGTTGAGTGGATAAGCTACCTTAGCCTAGTTCAGAACTCCTTCTTAGATAAGTAGCTCTTTCCATTTTCAATTTTTTATTTACCATGTTCCTACTCTACCCCATTCAAACATGACCTCAAAGAGAATCTGGGCTAGGAAAGTAATCTGAATGACAATATAACCCTGGAATCAGAAAGATCACACCCCTTTGGTGACTTAGCCTTTGTTTCTAGCCCAAACTCTTCCTTCATGGTCTTACTTTAACGTAGATTTTTTCCTCAGGAAGCCTCTCGGTCCCTAAATAAACGTAAGCCCTTTTACCGGCACACATTCCTCATCAAGAAAGTCAAGGTTGTGAAGAGGCATTTCCTAGAGTCTGTCAGTGTGTAGTGTTTGTGGCTTTTTTCACATTCCAATCCATTTATATTTAATCTGCTTTTTAAATCACTTACCATATCTACTCTTTGCCTGGTGTTTGACAATTCAAAAATCACATAAGTCTGAAAACCTTAAATACACTTAAAAACTCAGTTGACATTTTGGCCTTCCAGGATCATCCCAGGTAGCTTTCTCAGAGGCCTATGCAGAGATATACCTGCTGCCCCTCTGGAGGTCAGACCGTGCCCATATGTTCAGCATCAGAGGTCACTAGGGCATCACTCGAAGGATCACAGGCTAGCCCTTGACTGGTCTTGTGAACCCTATTATTAAATTTACAATTTTTATACTTTTTGGAGGAAAATACTTTTCCTGTTATTTTTCTATTATAGAGCTGATAGGACTGGTGCTTATTATGTGGAGCCAGAGGTTAAATAATTCTCAGGGTGACTGCTTAATGGGTATGAGGTTTTCTTTTGGGGCGATGAAAATGTTTTGAAACTAGAGAGAGGTGATAGTTGTACAACATTGTGAATGTACTCAAAGCCACTGAATTGCACACTTCAAAATAATTTTATCTTATGTGAATTTTACCTCAATAAAAAGTAATAATAATTATCAGGGAACAATAATTGATAATTATCAATACTTATCAATTGTAGAATTCCTCTCACAAGAAAAGTCCAGGAATTTTAGTCAGTCATCACTGAGGTCATAGAATTCCCTAGAGATCTGGCCATCTGCGACCCTCCCCCCAACACCACCACCCTGTACCGTTTGAAGCCAGCTGGACTGAATCTACCACTTAAAGATTCTATTTTTTAAAACAACTTCTAACAGCAAATTTTTGGCACAAAGAAATAGCCATAATGGAAGAAAATGAAAATAACTCCTGACAAATCTCTGAATATATCCTTTTTAGGTATATTTTTCTACATAATTTCATTAATCAAAGCACTTTTTTGGTGCTACATTTCAGAATATATGAGAAGAATCTTGGTTTCATGAAGTTTTAGTCATACTAAATTAACAACATGTGTATTTTGGATGCATTTCATGAGTTATGTTATTCTTACTGCAAATGAATTCATTTATTCCATCAACAATTTTTTTTTTTTTTTTTTTTTTTTTTTGAGACAGAGTCTTGTTCTGTCACCCAGGCTGGAATGCAGTGGCGCAATCTCGGCTCACTGCAACCTCTGCCTTTCAGGTTCAGGTGATTCTTGTGCCTCAGCCTCCTGAGTAGCTGGGATTACAGGTGTGCCACCACACCCAGCTAATTTTTTGTATTTTTAGTAGAGATGGGATTTCACTGTATTGGCCAGGCTGGTCTCAAACTCATGGCCTCAAGTGATCCACCCACCTCAGCCTCCCAAAGTGCTGGGATCACAGGCATGAGCCACCGTGCCTGGACCATCAACAAATACCTTTTTGTACTTTCTGTGTGTCAGTCAGGGTATTAGGTGCTAGGAAAACTGAGAACAATAAAGCATACTCCCAACTCAAATACGTATGGTTTTGATAATCACCTTAAATATATAGATGATCATGTTTCAAATATAGAGAGAGCTGTATCAGAAGATGAAGGTGAGCTTCAAGATATCAAGACTCTGTTTTTCATGGTCACTGCTGCATCCCCAACATATACAACAGGTCTGGTATACTGGAGGAAATCAGCAAATATTTTTTTATAAATGGATGAAGCTTTCCACAATTATATACCACCTTTATTATTTTACATAGTTCTTACTGCTATGGTTTGAATAGCCCCTCCAAAATTCATATTGAAATTTAATCTCCAATGTGGCAGTATTGAGAGGTGGAGTGGAGCCCTTAAGAAGTGATTGGATCATGAAGGTTCTGCCCTCATGAATGGCTTAATTTATTCATGGATTAATGTGTTATCATGAAAAGAGAACCAGTGGCTTTATAAGAAGAGAAAAAGATCTGAGCTAGCGTGTTAGCACACTCAGCTTCCTCACCAGATGATAACCTCCTTTACCTTGGGACCCTTCAGAGAGTTCCCACCAGCAAGAAGCCTCTCAGTGGATATGGCCTTTCAACCTGGGATTTCTCAGCCTCCAGAATTGTAAGAAATTAATATATTCTTATAAATTACCCAGTTTTAGGTATTCTGTTATAGGCAACAGAAAATGGGACTAAAGAGCCTACATTGTCCTGCATTGACTCAAACCAAAAATGCCCAGTTTATTGACATAATCTGAAATGGGTAATGAGTGCATTTTTTCTTACCCTCCTCAGTGTACAAATGTCATTTCATTTTAGATTTTCAGATTGTCTGATTTTAATTCATTTAGCTTGCTCACATAATGATCAAAGGGCCACAGAAAAACCCCTTATAGAAAAAGGCATCCATCCTCCTCTGCAGCCTCATTGGTCCCCTCAGCCACCAACTCCTCTCTTTTCCCCAATGATCCAGACTCCCACATTAACCTCTTCTCTCTGCCCGACCAGTTGGACTTAGTGGTTTGGTTTGGGGCTATATGCACTGATTTGGGCCATAATGCCCCCACTCAAGGCAACTTTTAGTATCTCAATCCTGTCCTGAACCTTGACCAGAAAGACATGGCAATCTTGCAATGGTCTTGAAGAACCACGCTAAGATTTTTACTAACATCTCTATTTATCTGATGCACATTTTTTTTAAATGTAAGTATTATTGTCCAGGAATTAGCAATTAGACCCCCAGCCCAAAAGAAGATGTGTTTAATACTTGAGAGTATTAAACTCTCAAGCAAGGCTTCCTACATGGGCACAGTCTCATAAGGCCTCATGCTCAGAAGAGGGCTTTATGCTTGGGGTTTAATATTCTGTTGTCACCATCTTAAAGTTCTTAATACTTTAATCTTCAAATTTGTGTTTGGTAAGTGAAGTCTGAAAAGACAGTGGAGCATGTACCTGGGGCTTGGAGCCTAGGTTCATGCCCAGTCCTGCCTCCCACCACCTTCCCAAACAGCTTTTTCACTGCCCACTCCCTATTCCCTGAAGCCCAGAGACTCATCCAGCCTCCCTCTTACTGCCCCTACCCAGTGACAGCTATCACCCATCACCCCTTGGGTGTAGGCATGGGGAGGGTTGGGACCAGTTTGGCATGGGCAGTGCCATCTTCATCCTGTACTGACGGTGCCACAGTATATTAGGCAAGAACTTGGCCGAATGAGCCTCTAGCCTCACCCTCATCCAGGTATCTGGTATACCTGGAGGTTCTCCTGTTCATTGTGGATTGTGGCAGCAGGCCGGTGAGAAGGAGAAATGCTTGACTTAAATTTCTCACCCTGACTGTGGGCAAAGCATTGGTTTAGTGGTTGGTGGGAGGAGAAGCCCAGTAGTTGGTGTATCGTGTTGGGGCAGGGTCCCCCTGGCTGCTTGAGAAGATCTCCATTCGCACCAAGCCTGCAGGAACATAACATTAAATGGCAAATTGAAAATACCATGACAGGTTGAGAGAGAGAAAGTGGAAGAAAGGAAAAAGATTTATGTATTAGTTCCTGTAACAATGCATGTTTCCTGCTTCCTGGACAAAAAGCCTCACATTTTCGTTTTGTACCAAGCCTTGCAGTTGTGTAGCTGGTCCTGTGCTCAAGCTCCCTTTCCCCAGGGAAGGATTAATTTCCTAATATGGAGTGTCCTCTACTGGGCTCCCAGTGCCTGAAGCTGTGACAAGACTTTCCATGCCAGCTTACTGCCTCTATACAGAGGCGACACAGGTTGCATGGACCTGAAGCTCATATAATTTAGGGGGCAGTCCTTTAAAAAATTACAATTACAAAATTGCTAGGTCCCCTCACAGGACCTTAGAAAGGACCTGTGCAAGTGAGGGGTCCTAAAGCTTATGCCTTATGAGCTTCATGGTAACTCCACCCCTGCCTTCCCAGCATGCCTTCTATTCACTCCTGGGTCCACTTTAAGTATCTGGAGCTTTTTTTATTGGCTGGGCGTGGTGCCTCACGACTGTAATCCCAGCACTTTGGGAAGCCAAACCGGGTGGATCACCTCAGGTCAGGAGTTCGAGATCAGCCTGGTCAACATGGTGAAACCCCGTCTCTACTGAAAAAATGCAAAAAATTAGCCGGGCTTGGTGGCTGGCACCTGTAGTCCCAGCTACTCGGGAGGCTGAGGCAGGAGAATCGCTTGAACCCGGGAGTCTGAGGTTTCAGTGAGCCGAGACTGCGCCACTGCACTCCAGCCTGGGTGACAGAGTGAGACTCTGTCTCAAAAAAAAAAAAAAAAAAAAAAAAAAAAAAAAAAAAAAAAAAAAAAAGAATCTGGAGCTTTTTAAAAAAGATTCCAGAACTGGGCTCATGCCTATAATCTCAGCCCTTTGGGAGGCCGAGGCAGGCAGACCACTTGAGCCCAGGAGTTTGAGACCAGCCTGGGCAACATGGTGAAACCCTGTCTCTACGAAAAGATACAAAAATTAGCCGGCCATGGTGGTATGTGCCTGTAGTCCCAGTTACTTGGGAAGCTGAAGTGGGAGGATCACTTGAGCCCAGGAGGTCAAGGCTACAGTGAGCCGAGATCGTGCCACTGCACTTCAGCCTGCGTGACAGAGCCAGACGCTGTCCCAAAAAGCAAAAACAAAACAAAACAAATATATTCCAGAACCTCTCCTGGTTACTCTGAAACCCACAAATTAAAAGCTAAGCATTTTTTTTTTTTTTTTTTATAAAAGACGGGGTGAACTTTCATTGAGGCCCTCATAATTTCAGTGTTTTTCTCTTCTGTCTTTCACTCTTCTTTGCTGCCACAGAGGAGTTACTCGTGGCCTCCTCGAAGTGCCTCTTCTGCTGAACCAACCCTAGACTTCTCTATGAAACTCTTTCCAATTCAGTGGTGCTGGGCTGCTGAGGTGAGATAGTTGACTTTAATAAATTTTTGGTCAACAATTTTACCTATTACTGGGAAATACAATGTATTAGGTTGGTTATAGAAAAAAAAAAACCAATAACACTTTATCTCAGGTTGATTGACATTGATCCTACTTATCTTTGTGAAGGAAATAATTTCAATGAATTAATAAAATGTGTGCTTGTATTAATAAAAGTCTACTGCCTTTTAGTGCAGTAACAAACAACTTTCATATCACAGAGACTTGATCACAATAAATATTTATTTCTTACTCACTCTACATGGAGAACTCAGGTCAGCAAGGAGGTCTCTGTTCATCTTAGTGACTCAAGGACCCAGGCTGAAAGAGTTTCCATCTATACATGTGTTTCTGTGATCACTACGGCAGGAGAGAAGAGAAACGTGTGAATAAATGAATTTTGCCTGAAAGTGACACATATCATTTCCACTCACATTTCATTGGCCAAAGTAAATTACCTGTCTATGTCTAAATTCAAGGGGCAGGAAAGTACAGTCTCATCATATCCCTGGAAGAAGAACTAGGATATTTAAAACAGCTCTAATGGCTACATGCCTTTTGGTCACCAAATGTTTGATTTGCTCTATTTCTGAGATGCAAAATATACCCATCCACTCCCCAAGGGAGAAAGCCCCAAAGTCCTAGGCAAGCACAGCATCAAGGTCATAATCTGTGACATCTGGGTGAGGTATGGTAGTTTCTAATCATGATCTGCTTCTCTAGATTCTACTTACACCCGTGAAATAAAAAAGAAAAATTTTCTGCCTTCTCTCACCTGATACATAAGGGCTGATAAATGCACAGGATAATTGTAATATTCTCCTTGGGGAAAATGGAAAACACAGCAAATACATGTCTATAGAATTCTGAAATCCTGTTGGGAACAACTTTTGAGGGCCCCCTACCTGTGTTTGAGGAGTGTTACCTGATTAATTCTGATTTTGAGATGCTCCTTTTACTCATTGGTCTCTGTAGCCCCTGGATCTGCCTTCTGAAAGTTTTGTCCTTTTTCATTTTCCTCTTTGGCTGAATCTAAAGTGGACATTGGGAAATATGCCTTCTTTCAGGACTGAGCAAATTTCTCATATATAACCAATTTGGACTGAGCTTTTCCTCAGGGTGCTAAAATACTCCACATTGTAATATCCCCAGCTCCCACTACACATGTATAACCAACCAGTTAGGTCCCATACACATCCTCTTGCAATTAATTGGTTCATATGTCCCCTGCAAGAGACTTTGATATGAGCACAGTGTAGTGATAAGTGCACTAGAACATTTCTTGGATATGTGATCTTAAGCAGGTTACTTGACTTCTCTGTCTGAATTTTCCTATCTATGAAATTCTATTTTTAGATTAACAGGATTAAAGGACCAATAAACAAAACCTTTATGTACCATATCAATGTTGGCTAAGTTCTTTTACATTTTTGCCTCTTTTAATCCATACACAGTCTTCGAAGGTTATTAGTATTTGTTTTTATATAAGGAAACTGGAACTCAAATAGACTAGATGACTTGCCCATGTAAGAAATTACAGGCCGGGCGTAGTGGCTCACACCTGTAATCCCAGCACTTTGGGAGGCCGAGGTGGGTGGAGCACGAGGTCAGGAGATCAAGACCATCCTGGCTAACACAGTGAAACCCTGTCTCTACTAAAAATACAAAAAATTAACTGGGCCTGGGTGGCAGGCACCTGTAGTCCCAGCTACTCGGGAGGCGGAGGCAGGAGAATGGCCTGAACCCAGGAGGCGGAGCTTGCAGTGAGCCGAGATGGCCACTGCACTCCAGCCTGGGCGACAGAGCGAGACTCCATCCCAAAAAAAAAAAAAAAACCAATTATATGGCTTGCCCATATAATAAATGATACGATAAAGCTAATAAATGATAGAGTCAAGATTCCCAACTTGATATCTTGTGTACATTCTACTTGCTCACAGCTGCTCCTTGTTTTGAGGTAAATGTTACTAAATTCTATAGAAAATACATAATGAATATTTGGCTTTTTATCATGAGTCAAAATGTCACAGAGTGATCATAATCATTGACAAGAATTTTGCCACCTGATTTACACATTTCTCCATTACAAAAAACTGATAGACCCTGAAATAAGTCTATTGCTTTCTTAAATTGTTATAATAACAATGTAGGACGCAGCAATTCAGAGGATACAGAATTTTTTACGATGTGCTACTTCTATCATTCCAATCAAATGTAGTCAAGCAAACTTACTTTAAAAAGAATGAATATATACTATCTTCAGTGGAAATGTGGGCAAGACTAGCTCTGAGTTGTTAAATGTTTAGGAAAAATCAGTGACATTCTGAATTCTAGTTCATTGACGCAGAATCTGACTTAAAGCCAAAATAGAATGTTTGGAACAAATTAGGAAGAAAAATATTTTTCACTTGAGGTTCTTGTTACAACTGAGATTATCTCTTTCTCATTAAGCAAAACTAATTAAAAAAATCTTTTGGTTCGATATTTAATCTTCTATCTCAGATTTTACTGTTTTAATAGGAAATGCAATGAGAATTACCTGGTCTCTGACATATGTCAGTGCGTAGGAAACATTTCTGCGGGGGAGATTCTCAAAGAAGGGGTAGAATATTTTGCACCTTGATTATTAATTTTCCAGGCAGCGAGTGTGTAGACAAATTATATTTTCCCTGTTGTATATGTGTCTGTGATTTCACTAATGGACATTAGTATTTTTTTGCACTATTTTTAAAAAGTCAGTTACTTAAAGTAAATTGAAAACATTTGTTAAGGCCATGCATGACTAAGATGTTGGATTTTTAAAAACAATCTGTCAGAATTTAAGAGCTTTTGCCTGTGAGATTCTATAGACAAAAACAATTTTATAAAATCAGAAAAAAAAATTTAAGCATTATGGAGGTTTGGGTACACACAGAAATTTGCTCACTAACGTCAACTTTTGTTGTTGTTATTTTAGTTATTCATGTCTTGAAGATTTTTTCTTCCTGTTTCATTTTCCCAATTGTAGCAGAAACTGCCAGATGTGCATTTAAATACTTCCCTCCTCCTTCCACTGTAATAAAAGGCACATGACTAACCAACTATATAACATGTCCTTGCTTAAATCCTGCTATTAGATGTAGCCATGTGAGTAAGTGTACTCCAATGGAATGCAAATAGGATTTGTCCTTAAAAACCTCCTACACGTGCTCTTCTAAGATGATAGCCCACCTCCAAGATGGCTCTCAGTGATTCTTGGCTCATGGTATTTATGTCCTGTGTAATTCCCTCCTCCACTGAATATAGCAGACCTGTGTAACGAACAAGATAGTGCAGAAATAATGGAATGTGATTTCCAAGTCAAGGTCATAAAGGACATTTAGGCTTTTATCTTGGTCTCTTAGATTACTTTCCTGAGGGAAGTCAGCTGCTATGTCATGAGGACGTTCCAACAGCCCTTATAAAGAGGTCTGAGTGTCAAGAAACCAAATCCAGCTGCCTATAGCCAGGACTAAGGAAGCCACATTGGAAGCTTCAGCCCTAGTCAAGCCCTCCTATGACTGTACCACAAAACACACCTGATGGCAAACTCATGAATTACCTTGAGCCAGAACCATTCAGCTAAGCCACTTCCAAATTTCTGACCCAAAATTATAATGAGATAATAAATATTAATTGTTGTTTTAAGCTGCTAAGTTTGTTATGCAGCAGCTGATAATTAATACCCCAGCCAGCTGGATGGCAATACTCATGAGAGTCTTGGAAATCATGTCTTGAAGATTGCAGGCTGCAGTCAGCTCAGGTGCATGAATGATTGTATAAAGGAGGGCCCTTTCCTCTAGTTTCTCCACTCCCCACATCAACCTGGACTGTTGAGAGAGAAGTAAACTTTAGAGCCATTACATGTTTGGGGTCTAAAATTTATAATAATATAGCCAGCCCTAACAAATATACCAACTTTGTATTCTATTTCTTCCTTATATCAAGTCTTATTCATCTGTGAGGGTATTATTCCCCTGAACAAGGATTATTATTGGCATAGTTCTTCAAACACTATCGAAAATATTATATTGGCTACAAGGTATTATATTATATATTCAAAGCACTTCCCTCACCTGCAAATTCTATTTTATTTGCCTAGGACTCTATGTTTACTATCAGAGTTATGGTTGATACTATGGTGCCCTGCCCAGATCCTGTTCACTTGGTTAAAGCTTCTACCCCCGAGGTCCTGTGAGTGGTGGCTGGTCATAGCTTACAGCTAGTCCTCTTCTCCAGAGAATTGCCATCAACTGATGGGAGCCAACTCACTAGGGAAGTTATGCTCCCTCCATAGATGACCCACAACAGTGGCCAACTGACATGATGGCATAGAAGTCCAGCCCTTGCCACCAGGGATGACAACTCTGCTGTGCTGTTTATATTTCAGATCCCTCCCTTCTGTGGATTGGGCCAGGACTAGACTTTACCTAAGACCAGATCCTTGCTTGGCAGCTCTTTTCCCTTCCCTATCATGCTCCTCACTTACAGGTTTTTCCCAAGGAGTCCCTCAATAAACCACATCCACCCAAATCTCTGTCTCAGATTCTGCTTCCAGGGAATTTTATCTAAGGCTACCTACTTCCATAATACTGAACACAAGAGGTGAGATCCTCTTCTCAGGTACTTACATTACTTGTATGGTTTGGATCTGTGTCCCTAACCAAATCTCATGTCGAATTGTGATTTCTAATGTTGGAGGTGGGGTCTGGTGGGAGGTGATTGGATCATGGGGGTAGTTTCTCATGGTTTAATACCATCCCCCTTGGTGTTATCATAGCAAGAGTGAGATATTGCAAGATCTGCTTATTTAAAAGTATGTAGCACCTCCCACCTCTCACTCTTCCTCCTGCTATGGCCATGTGAAGTGCTAGTTCCCCCTTTGCCTTCTGCCATGATTGTAAATTTCCTGAGGCCTCCCTGGAAGCCCCTATGCTTCCTGTACAGCCTGTGAAACCAAGAGCCAATTGAACTTCTTTTCTTTATAAGTTACCTAGTCTCAGGTATTTCATTTGTTGTTGTTGTTGTTTGAGATGGAGTCTTGTCGCCCAGGCTGGAGCGCAATGGCACGATCTTGGCTCACTGCAACCTCTGCCTCCTGGGTTCAAGCAATTCTTCCACCTCAGCCTCCCGAGTAACTGGGATTACAGGCACCTGCCATCATGCACAGCTAGTTGTATTTTTGTAAAGAGGGGGTTTCATCATGTTGGCCAGGCTGGTCTTGCACTACTGACCTCAGTGATCCGCCCACCTCAGTCTCCTAAAATGCTGGGATTATAGGCGTGAGCCACTGCGCCCAGCCCCTAGTCTCAGGTATTTCTTCATAGCAGTGCAAGAATAGACTAACACAATATTAATATATTTTATGCATGATAGGAAGAATATATATTCAGTCCAAAACTTTGAAAAAGACTTAAAAACAGAAAAACAAAGAATATTCAGAAATCCAAAAGTTGGCCGGGTGCGAGGGCTCATACTTGTAATCCTAACACTTTGGGAGGCTGAAGTGGATGGATCACTTGAGATCAGGAGTTCGAGACCAGCCTGACCAACATGGTGAAACCCAATCTCTACTTAAAAAATACAAAAATTAGCGGGCTGGTGGTGGGCACCTGTAATCCCAGCTACTCAGAAGGCTGAGACAGGAGAGTCACTTGAACCTGGGAGGCAGAGGTTGCAGTGAGCTGAGATTGCACCACTGCACTCCAACCTGGGTGGCTGGCTGAGTGAGACTTTGTCTCAAAAAAAAAAAAAAAAAAAAAAAAAAAGCAAAAAAAAAACAAAAAGCAAGAAAGAAATCCAAAAGTTGACTATCTGAAGTTATCAACAAAATCGATAAATCCTAAAATGGATTAAGAATATAACATAAGGATACATTCGTTAGCTTACTTCTTTCTGCCCGTGGTCACCACCAAGGAAGAATTGCTAAAGTCTCTCTTCCCACCGCCACCGTCATGTCTAAATCAGTCTCCTAAAGAGCCTGAGCAGCTCTTCACTGGAGTGTTGAGCTTTCATATGACTGATGAGAGGCTGAGGAGCCCTTCTGAGCAATGGGGAACGCTCACAGGCTGTGTGGTCATGAGAGATCCCAACACCAAGAGCTCCAGGGACTTTGGGTTTGTCACCTATGCCACTGTGGAGGAGGTGGATGCAGCCATGAATACAAGGCCACACGAGGTGGATGGGAGAGCTGTGGAACCAAAGAGGGCTGTCTCAAGAGAAAGTTCTCAAAGACCAGGTGCCCACCTAACTGTGAAAAAGGTATTTGTTGCTGGCATTGAAGAATACATTGAAGAACATCACCTGAGAGATTATTTTGAACAGTATGGAAAAATTGAAGTGATTGAAGTTGTGACTGATTGAGGCAGTGGCAAAAAAAGGAGCTTTGCCTTTATAACCTTTGATGACCATGACTCCGTGGATAAAATTGTCATTCAGAAATACCATTGTGTGAATGGCCACAACTGTGAAGTTAGGAAAGCCCTGCTAAAACAAGAGGTGGATAGTGCTTCACCCAACCAAAGAGGTTGAAGTGGTTCTGGAAACTTTGGTGGTGGTTGTGGAGGTGGCTTCAGTGGAAATGACAACTTTGATTGTGGAGGAAACTTCAATGCTGTGGTCATGGTGGATATGGTGGCAGTGGGGATGGCTATAATGGATTTGGTGATTGAAGCAATTTTGAAGATGGTGAAGCTACAATGATTTTGGCAATTACAACAAATAGTCTTCAAATTCTGGACCCATGAAGGGAAGAACTTTGGAAGCAGAAGCACTGGCCCCTATGGTGGTGGAGGCCAATACTTTGCCAAACCATAAAACCAAGGTGGCTATGTCAATTTCAGTAGCAGCAGTAGCTACGACGGTGGGAGAAGATTTTAGTTACTACCAGGAAACAAAGCTGAGCAGGAGAAGAAAGCCAGAGAAGGGACACAGAAGCTACAGATTACAACAGGTTTGTGAACTCAACCAAGCACAGTGCTGGCAGGGCCTAGCTGCTACAAAAAAAAAGTTGCATTTTAGATAAATACTCGTGTATGGGCAAAAAACTTGAGGACTGTATTTGTGACTAATTGTATAACAAGTTATTTTAGTTTTTATTCTGTGGAAAGTGTACAGCATTCCAACAATGGGTTTTAATGTAGATTTTTTTTTTGTACCCGTGCTGTTGATTGCTAAATGTAATAGTCTGATCATGACGCAGAATAAATGTGTCTTTAAAAAAAAGAATAGAACATAAATCACCAGTATCAGAAACAAAAGAGAGGTTATCACTATAAATTCTACAGGCATGAAAAGGATAATAAGATACCATTATTAATATTTTATGCTAAAAATATGGCAACTTAAATAAAATGGATAAGTTCTTTGAAAAATGCAATGTACCAAAGTCAATACAGATTAAACAAAAATATGAATAGTCCTGTATCCATTTTTAAAATTAAAATATTCCACAGTGTAAGTCTAGATTCAGATGGTTTCACTGATCAACATTCACTGAAGAAATAACACTAATCTTACACAAACTCTTGTAAAAAACAGAAGGAGGGAACACTTTCCTACTTGTTCGTGAGGCCACCATAACTCTGATACTAAAACCTAACGAAGAAATTACCAGAAAAAATTTGCCTACCAATATTTTCCATGAACATGGACATAAAAATCTTTGAAAACTTAATGCATTGATTGCAGCAATATATATCAGTAATAATATACAGTGACCAAAAAGGGCATATCACAAAAATGTAAAATTGGTTTAACACCCACAAATTTATCACTATAACTACCTTAACAGAATAATGAAGAAAAAAAATAAGATCATTTCCATAGTTGCAAAAATAGCATTTTTCAAAATACATCACCCAATTATAAAAACACTTTTAGCAAACTAGGAATAGAAGGGAACTTCTTCAATTTCATAAAAGGCAGTTACGAAAACCCAGAGCTAACCTAACACTTAACGATCATACATTGAATGCTTTTCCCCTAAGATCAGTAACAAAGAGTGAAGGCCCACCCTTACAACTTGTGCTCAGCAGTGTAACGAAGGTCCTAGCTATTGCAATAAGACAAAAAACAGGCAGCAGTGGGGAGAATAAAAATTTGAAGTAAAACTATCTCTGTATTCAGGTTTTTTTTAAAAAGTATATGCTTTCCTGTTTATTTTACCAAGGTTGTGCGTGAAATAAACCAAAATATTTCAAGAAACCTTGAGTTTAGATAGGCTTGCCTTCTGAGTTAGAGTTTTTAATTTCATAGGAATTCTGTTGTAAGTTATTCTAATTATGCTTATATAACTAAACCTAGGCAAAATTGTGAGGCAAGAGAAATTTATTTTAGTGCCTTCCTATCTTTGGGGGTTTTAAGAATATCTCTCATCCATTCTGATGCCTCCCTGTGTCTCCCAAACATCTATTGCCCAGAGGTAATATACCATTCCAGTCTATTTTTCTTCAATAATATCTCTTTCTTCAAAATCACTTCTCTTTTCTTACCTATTTTTATCACAAATATATATATTCTCCCACTGTTTCAGAGTTCTAGTCACAGTTGTCAGAGGAATACATCTCAAAAACTATTTCTTTTTTTTTTTTTTTTTTGAGACGGAGTCTCGCTCTGTGGCCCAGGCTGGAGTGCAGTGGCCGGATCTCAGCTCACTGCAAGCTCCGCCTCCCGGGTTTACGCCATTCTCCTGCCTCAGCCTCCCAAGTAGCTGGGACTACAGGCGCCCGCCACCTCGCCCGGCTAGTTTTTTTGTATTTTTAGTAGAGACGGGGTTTCACCATGTTAGCCAGGATGGTCTCGATCTCCTGACCTTGTGATCCGCCCGTCTCGGCCTCCCAAAGTGCTGGGATTACAGGCTTGAGCCACCGCGCCCGGCCTCAAAAACTATTTCAAACAAAAACTAAGTTCACAGTTAATGTGTTGTCCCTCCCAAGGATATTTGCATTGGAAGAGCATATTTATAAACAATAATAGCAAAATGAAGATAACAGCAAGAGTACAGGATGGGGATATAAACATTTAATATAGTAATTTCACATAATATGGATGACTAGGCACCTAGTTTGTCCTTTTTTAAGAAAACAACAAGAAATTCTAGATTATGTGTTCAAGAAATCTTAAAAGCGTCAATGAACTACAGATGCTTCTTATGATGGGGTTATTCCCTGATACACCCATTGAAAGTTGAAAATATGGTAAGTCAACAATGCATTTAATACACCTAACCTACCAAACATCATGGCTTAGCCTAGCCTACCTTAAACAGCTAGGTGGGTGCTAAAACACCTGCATTAGCCTACAGTTGGGCAAAATCACCTAAGACAAACCTATTTTATAATAAAGTGTTGAATATTTTATCTAATTTATTAACTCGTGTACCGACTATGAAAAACAGAATGGTTGTATGGGTACTCAAATGGTTTCTACTGAATGCACCTCACCTTTGTACCACTATGAAGTCAAAAATTATAAGCAAACCATTGTAAATTGGGGACTGTCTGTACAAGAAAGTAAGGAAGCCTCAGACCAGGGACTAAAAGAGGAAGGGAACTTGGAGAAGTGTAGCATTTTAGCCAGTTTTCTTTCTGAGTCCATTTGCTAACTTGTGTAAATTTGAGCCTTGGTTATCCTGAATCTTCAGAGCCCACAGAGCAGGAAACAAAGACAAGGTAGCTCATCCCCTACTTCAAAAGAACTGAGATGTCCAAGTTCTAAATAGTCAGTGTAAGCATGAGCTGAAAATAAGCCCATCCCTTTCCTGTCCCTGAGGTCTAAAAAGAAAATATCCTTGACCTTTAGCAAAGAGTACAGGAGGTAAAAATAGTTGCTGAAAATTTGGAATCACAAGATGGTCCTCACACAAATTTGTAGCACAAATTCACAGAAACTGTGTGTTACCAAAAACCGCAAGTTAAGAATTTAAATTAGGGCATCCCAGACTTGTATTGCCTTCATATGGCTGGTCAGAAACAAATGCAAATTAATCTATAGTATCCCACCATCATTTCAGTTTTCAAAGACTTCAAAGAAATGAAACTCTAGCCGGGCGCGGTGGCTCAAGCCTGTAATCCCAGCACTTTGGGAGGCCGAGACGGGCGGATCACGAGCTCAGGAGATCGAGACCATCCTGGCTAACACGGTGAAACCCCGTCTCTACTAAAAAATACAAAAAAACTAGCCGGGCGCAGTGGCGGGCGCCTGTAGTCCCAACTACTCGGGAGGCTGAGGCAGGAGAATGGCGTGAACCCATTCTCCTGGGTTCTAGGAGGCGGAGCTTGCAGTGAGCTGAGATCCGGCCACTGCACTCCAGCCTGGGCGGCAGAGCGAGACTGCGTCTCAAAAAAAAAAAAAAAAAAAAAAAAGAAATGAAACTCTAAGTAAAATGAACAACTTACAAGAAAAAAACAACAAAATATACAAGTGAACAAAAGCACCATGAGTGATAAACAGCAGAAGCAAGAGCTACAAGGAATATGTCCACATGTATTTCACATACCAGCTATAAAATTAAAATGTTTACTATGCTTAAAGAAATAAGGGATAAGCTTCAAAGTATATACCGGTAATAAAATATTACCAAAAACATACCCAGCAATGGGTATGAGATAATATATCAAATTAGGTTTATCCTAATAATTTGGGATTGGTTTATATTAAAAAATTAGTAATGTCATTCACCACATTAACATGTTAAAGGAGAAAATTTAAGTGATCATCTCAATCAATAAATGCAGAAAAGGTGTTTGATAAAATGTAACATTCATGTATAATAAAAACATCTAGTTAACTAGGAATAGAAGGAGCTTCCTCAGTCTAATTTAAAAATAAATAAAACTAAGGAAAATATTATATCTTGTGGTTACTTATTCAAATAATTTTATCTAAGATTAGGAACAAAACAGGAATTCCCATTTCTATTTAACATTACACTGTATGTACTAGTCACTGAAGAAAAGCAAGAAAACATATAAAAAGAATAAGGATTGAAAGAGGGATAATACCCTCATTGCTTTCAAATATACTGTTAATATGTAAAAAAATTCAAAATGAACTACCAATAAATTTTTTAAATGAATGTAAATTTAATAAAAGTTGCCAGATACCAACTGAATATAAAACTGTATTTCATTTCTGTATAGCAGCTAGAGTTAGCAAATAACACATACACTCTCTCTCTTTCTCTTTCTCTCTCCCTCCCTCTCTCTCTATATATTCATTCCATCCTTATGTATTTTGAATGGAAAATACCTATGAATTAATCTAACAAAATATACAAAACTTTTAAGAAACAATAGAACTAGAAGATTCTATATTATAAAGACATCTGTTGACCCAATTTGATGTACAGAATCAATGCAATCTCAATCAAATCTCTGATAGATTTTGTTTAAAAAGTCAAACATTACCATCATGTTCTAAAATGTATATGGAATAACAAAGGACCAAAAATAGCCAAAACACTCTTGAAGAGGACAAATGAGTTTGGGGGGCTTGCCCTACCAGCTTTCAAGACACTAATAAAGCTGTGGTTCTTAAGGTAGTATAGTATTAGTGCTGGATAGACAAATAGATCTATGAAACAGAATTAAAGCCCAGAAATGGACACTGACATATATAGATACTAGATATGTGGCAGAAGTGGTATTGCAGATGACAGGAAAATGACGAATTTTTCAATAAATGGTACTGGATAAAGATATCTGTATGGGAAAAAATTATACTGAGTCTCTACCTCACACTATAAACAAAATAAAATTTTGGGAGAATAAAGACCTAAAAGTAAGAGGCAAAACCAAAACATTTAAAAGATAATATAGGAAAGTATCCTCATGGCAACAGAGTACAGAAGGATTTCTTGAACAAAATACGAAAAGACAGGCGAAAGATTGAAAATTTAAACTAAATTAAAATTAAGAATTTTAGATAATTTTCAGATCATCAAAAGACAACATAAAAAGTGCAAAGACAAGTTACAAATTAATAGAAAATATTTGTAGCATATGTTACTAATATCTAACATCTATAGTATATAAGAGCTGCTACAAATCATGGGAAAATGACAAAATAGTAGATAATTGCACAAGACACTTGACCAGACATTTCACAAAAGAAGAAACTCAAATGGCCCATAAACATATGAAAACATGCTCAACTTCATTAGTGATTAAGAAAATGCAAATGCAATGAGATATGTCCTATCAGATTGACAAAAATTTTAAAATAGCCAATACCATGTGTTGATCAGCATTTGTCTTAATGGAAACTCAGCTGTGCTGGTGGGAATGTAAATGGGCACAAAAACAATTTGGCAGTACTTCATAAAGAAGAAAACACGCATACTTTTTACCCTAGTAACTCCATTAACTCCCTCATACTCATCAGGAGACATACGGAACATTCATGGAAACACTGTTAATAATAGCCCCTATATTAGTCAAGATTCTCCAGAGAAAAGGAACAAATAAGATGGAGCACAAGTGTGTGTGTGTGTGTGTAAGTGCATACATGCGCATATGATTTTAATCATAATGCAGAGCTATAAGACCAATACCCAGACTGTAGGCCTTCCAGATGAAAGGGCTATAATCAAACAACAGTTGAAAAATCATTACTTTGTCTAATTAAAAATATATAAAACCAACAACTATGAGTTCTAGCTATGCATGTAGATACTATATATATGTTTTTAAATTTAATAATGAGAGTAATCAACCAACAGTGTGGAGAAATTGGTACTCATAGTTACTGGCAGCATTGCCAGTTGATATGATCATTCAGTGGAACAGTTTTAACCATATTAGAAATATGAAATGAGATATTAAAACATTGCCATTCTTTGACTCAAGTTTCTACTTTGGGAAATTTAAGGTTATTTAAGAAAATAATTTTTAAAGGGCAGAACAAACCAATGTGTAAAATAATGTTTAAGGCAGAAATATTTATAAAGACAAAACTTAAAACAATTCAAATTCCTTACTCTTTATAAATCCTCAAAGTAGAGTACATTACTTACAAAAATAACATTATAAATATATACCTTGTGTTGGTATATGGATATATTAACACCAAATGAACAACCAGACTAATCGTAAATTCACATGTTGTTTGTATGATTGAAAAGATCTGCAGAAGCACTGAAAATATCAGAGAAATTTAAAGTAATATAAATAGTTGTGTTAGGCTTATGGGAATGTTCGATGACGTGATTATTATTTTTAAAATAAGTGGGTATATATTTAATCTGAAGGAATATATTTAATGATGGAATTTCAGGCAGTGTTATAGACAGATGGTGAAACTATTTGTGCAGGAGGTGGGGTGGGTAGGGGAAAGGGGGACCTAGAATCTCACCACATGGAAGTTTCTATAATCAGAGGGTTTTCTCTGGGTTGTGCAGACTGTGGAGCCAAAAGGCAGACTCATACAGAAGACTTCTCAAAGGGGAAAAAAGAACTGAAAGGACTATAATTAGAAAAATGTGATTGTAAGTTAATTTCCCTTTAGGATGTAAGCTGCTTTTCTTTTGTTTCTTTTATTTATCTATGTTTAAAGCAATTGCAACTTAGTGATTTACTACAATATATGAGAGAGGCTGTTTTCCAGAGAGTCTGAGTTCTGTGTCCTTGGTCTGACTAATTTGTTTGATTTCAACATTGAGAGAAGTATGGACAGTGTAACTATGGAAGAAGCTTATCCATTAACTGGCATATCCAGTTCCTTTGACGGCAGCAACATTAAGGTGGTTCTCTTCTCAGAATCTTATCTCATTTACTGAAGATAAAAACGAGGAATGATGTGCCATTCTGAACCAAAGGCCAGCATAAAAGAAGTCAGGGAGCAAGAGGAGAGGACTGCATTGTTGTTGCAGCTTTCAGATTAGAGTATATTGGAAACAAAGAAGAAGGCACTATTTCCTTAAACTGAAGCTATAAAGTATGAGTGTTCTGCTAGAGAGAAAGTGCAATGCAGCTAAAAGTGTGTTGTGCGTCCAAGAACACTATGACCTCAACAGATCACTTCTCTATTTTAGTTTCTCCAGTTATAAAACAAAATGAGAAATAACTCCCTCTGTCTACTATCCCTCCACACCCCCACCGTTCATACATCTGGAACATATTATGACAGATTAGAGAAATCAATACTATCTTTTTAGAACATGATGTGTATAAGTTGTCCCTGCCATTAAGGGGCTTATTACACTTTAATTAGTACTGCTTTCTGTTTTGTGCATTAAGTTATGTGATTTCTACTCAAGTGTTTTGTTGAGAGATCTTAAAGTCACAAAGAGTGATAAGTAGTGAATAAATTTTTAAACTTAATTTTCCATGTTATTAAAGTTGCAATAAATATATCACAATCAGTTGTTACTTTTAAGCAGCTCCTGATTTTAAAAAGCTTTTAGTATCACAAGGTCTACAATGTAATCTCCCTAATAAGATCACTTGATATCAAGTTGCTCAACTGTGCACATGGCCTTTCAAATAGAATGCCATCTCTTAATGCTGTGGACTGTCATGCGAGCATTCATAACTTAGGATTAAATTTCATATACATTATTTGAGAAGTCTAGATAATGCCAACAAAATAATTTTCTAAAAACCTCATTATCTTATTTCCAGGTATATCTTGATGTATTTTTTAAAAAAACTATAGAATCAACAAATCCCTTGGGAATCTAAAGTTTAGATAATGTCACAAACTATTCAAAGGAATTAGCAAATCTTTCCAGCAGCTCTTCTTCCATTTTCCCTGGCAGCATCAAGTGACAAGGACAGGCAGTAACCAAATCCATTTAGTGTTAAGTGTGACTCTAACATTGATGACCTTACTGAAACAGTTGGGTCTGATGTTCTGAAGAATGATTAAGTAGGGAAGCCACGTAGCAGGCTGCACATACCACCTTATCACAGAGCTCATTTAGAATATAGTTTGAAATTTTGCTGGAATAACAACTTGCAGGTAGGAAGAACAGCTCAGGAAAAAGAGCACTGGAATGGGGCATATCTGGATTCAAATTCCAGCTCACCACTTAAAACATCAACCCCTCCAAGCCTTGTTTACTCATCTGTAACATGAAAATACAAGCAATATCAATTCCATGGGGTTGTTTGGGGATTAAAAAGATGTAAACATCCCTTTTGGGATAAAATAGAGGCTCAAGAAATGTTAGTTCCCTTCTTTCCGTTCGCCTGTGTCATGTGTCATGCTGGCCTTTCTTATTAAATTTTCAGTTCATTTTCAATTATAGCACCCCTAAATTCTTTACAGGCTAGTAATGAGATGCAACTGATAACATTGGGCTCTGTGTTACTGAGGCAAGGACTGGGTATAGAGTTTCCCTGGTGCTGCTTGGCACATTACCCAGACGTCCTACAAGGTCATGGTCTGTGGCATTGTGTGGAACATACAATAAACAATCCACCAACGTTTTTATGTCATCTCGTATGGGTCTTTTGTTTTTGTTAGTTATCACTGCTCTCAAGTTTTGTGTTGATAATCTACAGATAATCTCATTAGAATTTATAAGAAAAAAGAACCCTCGTAGCCATGGCAGGCTGCATAAAATAGATTGAACAAGACGAGGCTTTTTAATGCAATCTACCTCATTAGTGAGAGGATAGGGATCAGGCAGGGCACGATAAATTCTGATGACCATCCCAAAATGATCCTTGGGACCTATTCTGTAATGAAGTAGGAAGGCCAGACCTAGCTTACAAAACACTAGGTCTCCCTATAATGCTGGGTATCATCCACAAGTTACATGGCACTTTAATTAAGACAACCACTAAAATTATAAACTAGAATATAGACATTGAAATAAAAACTTTCCTTCCTTTCTCCCTTCCTTCCTTCCTCCCCCCTTCCTTCCTTCCTTTTCTCCTCTTCCTGTTTCTTTCTTTCCATTTTATCTTTTTACAGAAAGAACAACAGGCTACTGACAAAAACACACATACTGTAATAAGATGAACTATTAGAGATAGAAGAGACTAATATTCCTGGACGTACAGTCAAGAAATTCCTCTGAGTTTATGCCAAGAGATAGACATTAGACTGAGTCAAGCCCAAGTGCACATGATTGAGATCTCCAAAATATGCCTGGCATGTGAGAAAAAATTTATCTGGAGTTCAGCTAATCCATATCATTCAGTTTTCTTTTTCTTTTATTTATCTTGCTTTTTGTTTGTCTAATCTTTTATCTGTATATAGGCATAGAGAAGTCTGGAATAATATTCACCTAACGTTAGCAATAGTCATTTTCTGAGTAGTAAGAGGAGGCTTTATTTGTTGTGCTTTTATGAATTACTTGAATTTTTAAAAGATTTATTTAAAGAAATCAGAGGGGCCGGGCGCGGTGGCTCAAGCCTGTAATCCCAGCACTTTGGGAGGCCGAGATGGGCGGATCACGAGGTCAAGAGATCGAGACCATCCTGGCTAACCCGGTGAAACCCCGTCTCTACTAAAAATACAAGAAAATTAGCCGGGTGAGGTGGCGGGCGCCTGTAGTCTCAGCTACTTGGGAGGCTGAGGCAGGAGAATGGCGTGAAACCGGCGGGGCGGAGCTTGCAGTGAGCCGAGATCGCGCCACTGCACTCCAGCCTGGGGCACAGCAAGACTCCGTCTCAAAAAAAAAATAAAATAAAATAAAATAAAAAAAAAAAAAAAATAAAGAAATCAGAGGGTTTTTTAAATAAAATAATCCACAACACTGATTTTTCACTTACCCAGTTTCTGATTAAAAGTGGCAAATGAGGAATGAAGTTACATTGTTAAGCCATTAAATTTGAAAAAAAATGCAAATACTGTAATCATGCAGGTGAACCAAAAAAATTTAAGATGCAATTTATCAAAGCCAGAAATCATTCAAAGTAGGCAAGCAAAGAAAGTAAACATTAAGCATAGTGAAATACAAGAGACCAACTCTACTTAACCCATTTTCCACTCAATTAAACAATTAAATAAAACATTTATTTATAACAGCTGGCTACCAGAGATGCCCACGAGAAACCCAGCTCTGTGTAGGTGCCTTAACTCAGGGTGTACAGCAGATAAATGAGCCTGAAAAAAAATAAATAAATCAAAGAAGGTCTGAGGGGCCTGAGAGTGACTCCCTAGCTAGTGCTTGATGGTGCCACAAAAGATGTCTTTATTAAGTGCTCTGTCTCTGTATTTTTGAAGGATCAGCTTACAGCAAAGTAAGAGACATTGCACAACATCAAAAATGTGTTACTGATCATTACAGTCAACCTTTGTCCAGAAAATTCCAGCTTTCTTCCCTAAGGACAGACATTATCCAGAAACATCTGACTTCCCAGATATCTCATTAAGAATATAAAATTTCTCAGCAATAGCTTTCCACATACCACAATTTTGGTTAATACCAAAACTGGTTAATACCAAAATCATCAGGACAGAATTTCACAAAATAGATGTGCCAAGAATGCATAAGCAGAAGGAACTAGAAGTAAAGCAATTATACATCCCTCATTCCCTCATGGACAGGAGAAAGAACTATGTTTTTATACCAAAAGACAATTAACTGCTCATATGTTTGGCATGGCTCTGGGCCGTAGGAACTAGGAGCAGCAAATGGACAAATTACCTTGTACAGTAAGACTAGAGTGAGGTCTTAAACTTACTATATTATGGAAATTGTGGTTTGAAGAAGAGCGTCACCTGCAGGAAGAGTTGCTACAGATAAAAACTGCCTGTTACCAAATGCAAAGTAATGTTGGTTACACATTTAGATTACAGCTGCAAACACAGAGAATAATCATATCTTCCCATTCAGAATATACTCTGTGGCTTAAAAACAAACAGATAATTTATGGCAGGAGGAATATTCACTAGACAGCAAATTCACTAATTAATGTATCTATTTACAAATTGGTTGCAAAGCCCAATCATTTATTAAAGAAAGATGTATGCCTTTATTGCTTGAGAGTGATAGAAGTTGTGCAGTGAACTTAAGATGTATGAAAATTAGATAAAGACACTGATAACTTAAATCTAGTCAGAACTCTCTTTAGAGTCATAAGTCAAATCCAAAGTGTTGGAAGCAATGTGGAGAAACTGGAACTTTGATACACTTCTAACGGAAGTATAAATTGGCACAACCACTTTGGAAAACTTTTGGGCAGAATCTCCTACAGCTGAATATACATATATCCTATGACTCAGCAGCAATTCTACCCCTAGCTATATACTTAATAGAAATACACATATATGTGCAGCAAAAGACATATGTGAAAATGTTTGCAGCAGCACTTTTTCTAGCCCTACGAAAATGTAAATAATCCAAATGCTCATCAATAGTAGAATGGCTAAATTGTAGTGTAATCACATAATGGAATACTATACAGCAATGACAGTGAACAAACTATGATTATATATAACAATGTTAATGAACATAATGTTCATTAATGATGTTAATGTTTATTAGCAATGTTAAATTTACGAGAGAAAAACAAACAACCTCATTAAATAGTGGGCAAAGGACAGGAATAGACACTTCTCTAAAGAAGACATACATGAGGCCAACAAGCATATGAAAAAAAAAGCTCAATATCACTGATTATTAGAGAAATGCAAATGAAAACCAGAGTGAGATACCATTTCACACCAGTCAGAATGGCTATTATTAATACAAGTAAAAAAAATAACAGATGCTGGCAAGGTTGTGAAGAACAGGGAACACATACACTGTTGATAGAAGTGTAAATTAGTTCAATCATTCCTCTTTGAGGAATCACCACACTGCTTTCCACAAAAGTTAGATTACTGCTTTCCACAAAAGCAGTGTGGTGATTCCTCAAAGAGCTAAAAGCAGAACTACCATTCAACCCAGCAATCCCATTACTGGGTACATACCCAGAGAAATATAAATCATTATACCGTGAAGACACATGCATCCAATTGTTCATTGCAGCACTATTCCCAATAGCAAAGACATGGAATCAACCTAAATGCCCATCAGTGACAGATTGGATAAAGAAAATGTGGTACATATACACCGTGGAATACTATGCAGCCATAAAAAAGAATGAGATCATGTCTTTTATGGAAACATGGATGGAGCTGAAGGCTGTTATCCTCAGCAAAGTAACACAGGAACAGAAAACCAAACACCACATGTTCTCACTTATAAGTGGGAGCTAAATAATAAGAACTTATCAATGCAAAGAAGGAAACAACAGACATTGGGGTCTACTTGAGGTTAGGAGGGTGGGAGGAAGGAGATGAGCAAAAAATATAGCTATTGGGAGCAAAGACTTGGAATCAACCCAAATATCCATCAGTGACAGACTGGATTAAGAAAATGTGGCACATATACACCATGGAATACTATGCAGCCATAAAAAAGGATGAGTTTGTGTCCTTTGTAGGGACATGGATGCAGCTGGAAACCATCATTCTCAGCAAACTATCACAAGAACAGAAAACCAAACACCGCATGTTCTCACTCATAGGTGGGAATTGAACAATGAGATCACTTGGACTCTGGAAGGGGAACATCACACACCAGGGCCTATTATGGGGAGGGGGAAGGGGGGAAGGATGGCATTGGGAGTTATACCTGATGTAAATGACGAGTTGATGGGTGCTGATGAGTTGATGGGTGCAGCACACCAACATGGCACAAGTATACATATGTAACAAACCTGCACATTGTGCACATGTACCCTAGAACTTAAAGTATAACAAAAAAAAAAAAGAAAAGAAAAGAAAAAAAAAAGAAAATATAGCTATTGGGTACTGGACTTAATACCGAGGTGATAAAATAATATGTACAACAACCCCTGTGACACGTGTTTACCTATATAACAAACCTTCACATGTACCCCCAAACCTGAAATAAAAGTTAAAAAAAAGTTAATAAACATAATGTTGGTCCAAAAAAGCCAGACATATGGAGTACATATTGTATAAGTTCATTTGTACAAATTACAAAAATAGGCAAAACTGATCTATGATGTTAGAAATCAGCATAGTAGTAACCTTGGGAGTTAATATTTGAAAGGGTTGTTGGGGGGATTTGGGGGGGCTGGTAATGGTCTCTTTCTTGCTCTGGGTGGTGATTACATGAGTGTGTTCAGTTGTGAGAATTCAGTGATCTGTACATTTATGATGTGTGTACAATTCTATCTGCTATACTTCAATAAAAAGTTTAAAAAACGTAAGTATCCTTTATAACAGATTTAAATTATCTGTAAATACATATTTACAGATAAAAATACATATTTACAGTAAATCACATATTACTATGCCTATAGCTATGAATATAATCAGCATTTGGTTTTCAGGCAATGTTTAGTCTTTGACCAAGGTATAGATTAAAATTTCAAATACAGATATGCTTGAAAAATCACCATTTAATTCTAAAAGTGACATGATCAAACACAGACAAAAATGAAATTGCTTTCTCATTTGGCATAAGCATTCTGGCCTTTCTCATTTTCCACTTCTGGATTGAGCTGATATCAAGCAGATCTATGTGTACAGGAGAAGGAGTGGGAGTGGTCTCTGGAACAAGCAAATGTCAATAGTGGACTTGATAAAAAATAAGACCCCATTTACTGAACATTCTGTTGTGAGGTCATAGATAAACCACGTATTACAAGTGAAATAAAGTGGATAATATTAACACAGTCATCTCCATGAGTCACGCTGTAAAAGGGATTTCACCTGAAATATTGAGACTCGCAGACTTTTCCGACTCACAGGCCAAGCAGTTAGTAATAGAAATGAATAAAACGGGTCAGATGAAATGCAATGGGGGCTGGTGGGGGTGTGGGAAAACTACAGAGCACCTAAGCACTGGTTCTCATAACATGTCTCCAGATCCTACCTAATTAGGAATTAGGTAGACATTCAAGTTAACTGGCCCCCAACCCAGAGCCATGGAATTAGAAATGCTGGGGGTGGGGCCCAGCAATCTAAGTTTTTTTTGTTTTTTTGTTTTTTTGTTTTTTTGAGACGGAGTCTCGCTCTGTTGCCCAGGCTGGAGTGCAGTGGCGCAATCTCGGTTTACTGCAAGCTCTGCCTCCCAGGTTCACGCCATTCTCCTGCCTCAGCCTCCCAAGTAGTGGGACTACAGGCGCCTGCCACCACGCCTGGCTAATTTTTTTGTATTTTTAGTAGAGACGGGGTTTCACCATGTTAGCCAGGATGGTCTCCATCTCCTGACCTCGTGATCCGCCCGCCTCAGCCTCCCAAAGTGCTGGGATTACAGGTGTGAGCCACCGCGCCTGGCCCAATCTAAGTTTTAACAAGCTTGATTCTGAAGCACATTCAAGTATGAGAACCACTGATCTAGATGTGTACTAACTCAAACAAAAATTTTTTAAATCATGTGTGCTTAAAAAAAGTCATCTGGCCAGATTCAGCCTACAGGCTGCCAATTTGTAAATTCAAATGAAAAACAAAAACTTGAATTATTTGTATAATTATGTCAGTTCTGTATTTTCCTTTTTTTAAGATGAAGAGAGATAGCATGTGGTAAAGTTTGAGCCTAAGTTTTATCTTCCCCAGGATTCAGGCATATCTGGACTTGCCTGGTATCTAGTGGGATGGGCCTTCTGGAATTCTACTTATAAGACAACTCAAGTAGCCTCCAGGAAAGAACTCATCCCAGTGGAAGGAAGAACCAAGTACAGAGATTGTATTAAGACAGCAGATGGGGTTGAACATGTCTGAGTACACATGATGTCTGCCACTCAGGTTGCTTCTAGCCCAGCCAGGAGGACTAATTCATTCTTTCAACAAATAGCTATTGAACACCTACCTCATCTGTCTCTGAGTTCTGTGACCCCAGAGTGTCTGTAATATAAGACCTGGTAGAAACTAAAGGAGTTGGTGATTGCTAATCTTCTTAGGACACAGAGTGCAGCTTGTTTGTGGCATGAATATTGGTGCCAGCGGCAGCAGCCTTGGCTCCAGGACCATCAACATCTTTGATGCCCTTGAAGTTTAACTTTGAGCCTTGGAGGCCTGCTCGCACACATCAGCACCTGCAACAGTGGTGGCAGTGCTTTTCGTGGGCAGTCAGACATGGCTTGAAGGATTGGCAGCAGCTGCTTATCTCAGGCAAGGAGAATTGTGAACCACATGGCAGCCAAGAGAACTGTTTTGGGAGCACACATGAGACATCCCTATGCATTTTTGGAGGATGAGAGCCCCCCAGGAGAGGTAGAGAAATGCTAGTTTATAGCTGTGGTTTTTTTACTGTCTTATGAGTTGCATATAGAAGAACTTTTTTTTTTTTTTTTTTTAAGAAAAACAAGGATTTCTTAAATTTGAGTCTATAAGGTAATCTGTGACTTTTTTTTTTTTTTTTTGACTTTGTCTTTGGCAGCATTTAAAGAAATTACATGCTGCATCTTGTAATAAGATTGATGTAATATGCCTGCAGTGAACATGGTGGACTCAAAATCAAATCTCAAACATTTGGTTTTGTTTTTTAAAAATAAAAAGCAGCAAAATTATTATAGATTTTGGTATGAGGTTTAAAAAAATCACAGCATTCATTCCTTTTTTTTTTTCTCTTTCAAAACATCCCTATAAAATCAAACAACATTGCTGATGAGCTGTTCTTTGGCACCAGCAAGCAGCTTGTTCCAAAGGAAAAAGAACTTTGGAAATAGCCACTCCTTTCCTGCCAGAATTTTGAGAGATTGATGCCCTTTTCCTTCATTTCTGCAATGCCTATAGGCTGCAGATTTTCAGTTACTTCCTGAAATCCTAAATTGAATTCTATTAAAAACATATTTGGTGTTCTCAATAAAAAATGTTTGGTATTATATTTTGGAGACCACAAGTTCTCTGTAAGACCTAAAGAATTCCCGGCCGGGCGCAGTGGCTCAAGCCTGTAATCCCAGCACTTTGGGAGGCCGAGATGGGCGGATCACGAGGTCAGGAGATCGAGACCATCCTGGGTAACACGGTGAAACCCCGTCTCTACTAAGAAATACAAAAAATAGCCGGGCGAGGTGGCAGCGCCTGTAGTCCCAGCTACTCGGGAGGCTGAGGCCGGAGAATGGCGTGAACCTGGGAGGCGGAGCTTGCAGTGAGCTGAGATCCGGCCACTGCACTCCAGCCTGGGCTACAGAGCGAGACTCCGTCTCAAAAAAAAAAAAAAAAAAAAAAAAAAAAAAAAGACCTAAAGAATTCCCCTAAGTAATCAGAGTTTTCCACAGAGTCAAGTGGTTGCTACATTGCATTTAAGCCAGTATTTTATGATGCCTGATAAGTAAGGCATGTGGTGCATCAGTATTCCATCCAGACAGCAATGCCTTGCAGATTTCCAATTTTCTGATGGAGTCATATTTTTTGTTTGCTATTTATTTGAAAACAATTTTTTAACCCCATGTGAACTAAAAGAGTTACTTTATTTTGATACCTCAGTTCTAGCCAACATAGAATATCCGCAGCAGAATATGCATTAATGAGATGAGGGTCAGAGATCAGGAGATTTGTGTTCTAACCAGCAAGTCAGTTCCTCTATGGTGCTCAGTTTCACTGTCAGTAAAACTGGAGGTGGGCAAACTGGCCTGCAGCTCAGTGTCTAGAATTCACATTCCTTAACTTCTGGATTATGAGAACTCTCCCTGCAGAATCCTAATGATGGATTAAGTATTTGAAAAAGAAAAATTTAACTGGAATAGGATTCTTGAAACCACTGGTGTTATAAGTTTCTTTTTTTTAACAGAGAACTAGGGTTATTTTCTGTGTATCTTTGGGTACAGGTGCCTGATATTGTCACCAGTCAATCAAAGTTTTTTTCTATATTAACTTAATAGGATTTAGCTTTCTGGAACACAATTAACAACAAGAATATGAAACATTTATTCGATTCTGATTTCGTAATATTTCTTTCTTCCATGCCCCTAGTCTGACGGTGTCTCTGTCTTGTGGACCATTGTAATAGACTCCTAACTGGTTTTCCCACCTTGGGCCCCTTCCTCCAACCCTTTTTACATGATTTTATATTTGGATTACAAGTTAATGTTTCCCATATACAGCTCTTCCCTATTACGTTCCTGCTCAAATACCTTAATGGCTCTCTGTTGGCTACAGTATAAAATATGAACTCTTTCTCATGGCATCCAAGGCCTTGCACTGTCTGACCCAACCCCGCTTCCCATCCTGTGGCCCATTGCTCCTTGTCCCACAGCCTTCTGAGCTTCCTGTTCTTCCTTCACATGCCCAGAAATGCTCTGATTTTGTCCCTTTGTCCCACTGGTTCTTGCTCCCTGTTTCTACCTGTTCAGATTCTACCTCTCCTTACAGTTTAAGGCCATCGTTCTGATATCACCTTCTCTGCCTGCCCAGCTTTTCTTGGTCTTTCTTAACTGCAAGGGACCTATAATTCTTCTGAATTCCTGTGACAATTTATTTGCATCTCTATCATGGGAGCTATCACTTCCACTCTATATTATAGATATTTGTATTCATATCTTATTTTTTTCACTAGATACTCATTTTCATGAGGTCAGAAGCAATATTGTTCTCTATTTGTAGCCCTCAAGATACCTAGCACATAGTAAGTAGTTCTTCTACAAATGTTTGCTTAATGAATAAATATCAGAGTTACCATGGAAATCTGAACTTACCCAAACTCCTTCAACTAAATTAGAACCACTCACAGGGCATATTTTTTAAGTGGGAAATTTCATCTATCTATCTATCTATCTATCTATCTATCTATCTATCTATCTATCTATCAATCATCTATCTCCATCTATCTATCCTTCTGCAACTTAAAATTTCTGAGCCTATGTTTGGTTTCAGTGAGGAAAATTAAGAAAAAAAAATAAAAAGGTGCAATAACTTAAACTGCAGGTTTAGCAAGTAATTTATATCCAGCTCCTTTCTTTCATGAATTTTGCTGTGGTCAGCTTTCAACAATGGTTTAGGTTCACATTTGTTTGCATACTGTGATGTTCAAATGTTTGTTAAAGCTGATGCAACTCTGTGAGAAAGATCAACACTAACTCTGTAGATGGAACATACAAGTTTTAATCCAGTGAAGTGAAGATTTACTTGAGATATTGTTTCACGTGGAGCACTGAGAAAAGTCATGGCCTTTTAATTAATTAATTAATTTTTTGACAAAGAGCAGCCATTCACTGGAAAATGTGTACCTAAATAGGGAAAGTTAGATGTCAGATAGGGCTCATTAGATAGGCATTATATGCATTACATGTATAATAAAGTGGTTATATATGTAAATACATACAAAAAGCCACTTTATTCATTTCTAGACCATTTGTGATGTTTGCCAATTTTTGTACAAATTCTTTATCTTAAAATTAATCTTAAGAACCTTATATCACATACTTGGAATATATCTAATTGAATGTAAGAGTAATTCCCAAATATCTGCACAGTAGAAAAGAATTAAAGGAAATAAAAAAACTGAAAATGTCCATCAACTGGTGAATGGATAACAAAACGTAGTTTATCTATACAATGGAATATTGTTTTGCCATAAAATGGACTGACTATTCGTACCTGCTACAACATGGATGAACATTAAAAACACTAAGTGAAAAAAGCCAAACACAAAAGGTTACATATTGTATGATTCTATTCCTGTGATATTTCTAAAATAAGCACATTCATAGAAACAAAGTAGATTCTTGGTTGCTAGAGGCTGGGAAGAGAGGGAAATGAGTGGCTACTTATGGGTTCACAGGTTTTTTTTTTTTATGGTGATGAAAATGTTTAGCATGACATAGTGGTGATGGTTGCACAACTTTGTGAATATACTAAGAGCCACTGACTTGTACACTTTAAAGGGGTGAATATTATGGTAGGTGAATTATATCCCAATTAAAAAAAATACAAATTGAAGATTCTGCACAAGAAGATTTTCCGGAGGGTTTTTTCCAGCCAGCGCTGAAGAGTACAGAGATGACAGTCATTGGCAATCCCAGTCTTCAACACACTTGCCCTTGCTGGTCACTGTGTTTTATGGTAACTGAACAGGACCAGCTAAATGCTTCTGCCCTCCTTGCCTGGGCTGTGTGAAAGCCCATCACTGCTATGCTCCAGTGAGATAAAATCATTTATTTGTATATTATCTTGTAATTTTTAAAGTACTTTCACTCCCACTAACTCATTTGGTTCTCAAATGTTTTCTTTCCTAACATACTTATATTTTATACCCATTTATAGTTGTTCATCCACCAAAACAGAAAAGCTTTATTTCTTATCAGTGTAATAGATTTCTCTTGGCTGTCTTTGCTGACACTTTTGTTTCACTCTCCTCTTTCTTCTAACATATTTTGCTCAGTTCTCCAGTACTGTGCATATATGTCCAATTCTCCTGACTTTTTACATATCTATAGTTCTTCATGTTTCTGCCTTCTGAGTCTTTATTTTCAAGTTGGTGATTTACTCTTCATCATTCTCCCTTCCCCTGAATAAGACCAATAAGCTTTTTCTTCGAAACTATAATTCACTTCTTTCCTTCCCTTAATCTTGGCTGAGGAACTCCAAAAATAATGTCATATCTCATGCAATGGTATTTGCTGCCCCTATCGAATATTTTTATTGTAGAACCGTCATTTCTTAATTAAAGAAAACATTTTGTAAGATATTTCTGTTTTATATTTACTATTAACTGGTTATACTTATTCCTTTATTTCCTGTAGACTCCTGTATGTTATTTCAATATAGTACTCCGGTTTATTATTTATTCTTTAATAAGTGTATATCTCCTTTAAGAGTAGTTTGATAATTTCTTATCATAGTTTTTAGGTCCTCAATATTTACATTCCATTGATGATCTTCTTCATTTTATCTTATGGAAATATACCCCTCTTCTCTATTTACAAATCACCTTTCTTTATAGCATGATTTGCCATTTCATCTTGGTCAGGGTGGAATTTGAAGTTTAGTCTCCAGCAGTTGCATTTTCTTCCATCTTGGAGCATAAGCCTAGTCTTTATAGCTTCAATGCCATGGTATTCCTCTTTATGTTCCATTTTTATTTTGTTGGCATCCATAGCAGCTTATGTTGCTCATTCTTGATATGTCCTAAATGCACAAATGATGTCTTGAAAGCTATAATTGCATAGCACCCTCTTTTCATTTTCCCCCATCTGTGTCTTGGATTTGGCTTGTACTTTATTGTAAGAGTGTCTACGTACCATAACACCATAAAGACCAATAGTCACATGGAGCCTTAACTATCTCCCCTCTTTCCTCATTTATTCCTAGGGAGTGGGGATTCACGTCATGTGCCCATGTAACATTTGCCTTGATTTTAGCAGTTTGTCTGGCATTTATCCTCTCTTCATAGTCTTAAAGAGAAAATCATCATTGGCTCAAGCACTAGACTTTGCTTAATCTAAACAGAACGAATATACTTCTTATCACTTTCCTTTGGTATCTTATCCTTTCTCTATCCAGTCCCTTGTCTCTTGCTTGCCTTGTACCATTGATGATATGTCTGAATTCATCTTGAGATTACAAGCTCTTTTGTAGACTAAAATCAGATTGCATTCATATTTGCTACCTTCCCTAGCCTCCTTCCAACCACAGTATCCAACAGTCTGCACAATACATTGTACATTATAATGTTCCAGCAAAAATTTGGTAAACACTATTTTTTAAATATTTATTTATTTTATGTTAATCCTTAAGCCACTTCTCACTTATTGCCATACCACTGGAACTTAGTATCTTACTTTCCTCCATTTTGCCAACTTTCCTAATAGTATTTCTGCAAACCGCATTATTATGGGTACAGGGTTACCTTCTGGGATGATGAAAATTTCTTGGGAGTAGTTAGAGGTGATAAGTTGCACAACATAATGAATATATACCAAGTGCCACTGAATTATACATTATGGTTAATAGGTTAATTAGGGTTATGTGAATTTTACCTCAATTTTTAAAACTGCACTACTATGAGTTAATAATACAAAAAAAAAAAAGACAGTTTATAACCAGTCTCATTCTTGTCTTTTTTTTTTTTTTTTTTTTTTGAGACGGAGTCTCACTCTGTTGCCAGGCTGGAGTACAGTGTCAGAATCTCGGCTCCCTGCAACCTCCGCCTCCTGGGTTCAAGTGATTCTCCTGCTCAGCCTCCCGAGTAGCTGGGACTACAGGCACATGCCACCACGCTCAGCTAACTTTTGTATTTTTAGTAGAGACAGGGTTTCACCATGTTGGCCAGGATGGTCTCGATCTCCTGACCTTGTGATCTGCCCACCTTGGCCTCCCAAAGTGCTGAGATTATAGGTGTGAGCCACTGTACCCGGCCTCATTCTTGTCTTTTAAGATAGTGCTTGTATTTTTTTTTTTCATGTACTTGGCTATTTCACCTTTCTCCCATATATCATTGAACATAACAGCAAAAGGTGAGTCCAGCCAACTTTCTAAAGGTTGGAACTCAGCAGTGAGGACATCAACATTTAATCACTGCTTATTTTTTGGCTGTAATTTCTGCTAGTAAATCATTATCTTTTCACTCTTTTAATGATACTTTCCTATTAGTGCCCATTCTTTCTTTTCTCTTTTCTCAGTACCTTTTCTTGCTCTTGAATTTAACTTTGCCTTACCACAGTGGTCATGTCATATCTCCTGCGGATGTCATAAAGAAGACAGTAAAATAAAAAAATTAGCCAGGCATGGTGGCGGGCACCTGTAATCCCAGCTACTTGGGAGGCTGAGGCAGGAGAATCACTTGAACTCGGGAGGCAGAGGTTGCAGTGAGGCGAGATCATGCCACTGCTCTCCAGCCTGGGCGACAGAGCGAGACTCAGTCTCCAAAAAAAAAGAAAAAGAAGAAGACAGTATTACTAGAGAACTTCAGTCATTAAGAGATTACTTGTCCCTGATAAAGGCCTGACCATTTTCACTCCTTTCTATTTTGATGGTGAGGGGTAGCAAATCAACCTCCAGAAATCGAAGGGAGAAAATTTTCCTCCCTGTGGGTTTTTGGAGTCAGATAGCCCCAGTTCAGATCCTGGCTCTGTCACATAGTAGCTGTGTGATCTTGGGTCAGTCACTTCGTAAGTCAGATTCCTCATATTAAAAAAAAATGAGAAGAACAATAGTACCTACCTCCTAAGGTCCTTGCGAGGGTTGCATGAGATAATGCATATAAATGTCCCTTGGAATTACACACTTGCCTGTGTATCAGTGTCCATGTTCACACTTACTCTTTTTCTACTTGTCTCCTAGTATCTGAAACTACTCTTTGCCTTCCTTACAACAAACACTGAGCTACTTATGCCCCTGCCTGGGGAATGGCTCTTTCGCCCATTCTCACTATGCATAAATAAATGTCAGCCAAGGAAGCACCAAGTAGAAAAATGAGCATGGACTGTATTTGATGAATTTCAGCATTATAAGAAAATAATACAGGAGCATGTGTCAGGCACAGGAAAAACAAACAACCTAATTTCTCTTTGTGATCCTTACTTTTGACTGCATTTTTTTTTCACTACATAAAGTAGCATAAGAAACATAACTAGTATGCAGAAATTTGGTTAAAACTGCTGTATCCCTTTAGTCTGGGGGAGAGAGTAGCCTTAAACTATAGATGAAAGTTATTCCACATGTTAAATAAGAAAATAGAAAATTGAGTTGTGCAATATTTTTGGGGTTTTTTTGTTTTGTTTCGTTTTAGCATGAAAGTGAAATCACCTGACGTGCTATCAGGAGGCAGCAGGGTTCAGAGGAAGAGCTTTGAATTGGGGATTAGGAGATGTGGATCCTGGCCCTGCCACTAACTAGATGACCTTCAACAGGCTACTTCTCCTAACTGGGGCTATGTGTTTCTGAAAAATACAAGCTGAATCCGCAACCCCTACCACCACCTATTCTGTTATTTATTTTTACTCCAAAACTACTTTCCACAGAACAACTCCACTTCTTAGGAATTAAAAAATATATATAAATATTTTTTAATCATTTTTTGTGGTGTATTACAAAATGGTTTTAGGTTAAAAATTTTTTAGATCAGATTTAATACAGCATCTATTAACATAATTTTAATACAATCATTAATGTATAATCAGAATCCTATATTTCCTTTTGTGACAACAATGGGTTAAAAAATACTGAATCATATTATCTCCAAGTCAGTGTTTTATGTAAAAATTTTTTTTAAGAATAATTTTGTTTAGTGACATATGGCACTATGATTGATATTTACTTGGACGTTCATACTGAAGAAAATATCATGAGTGTGGATAACATGAAGTGGTCTCTTTGAGGGGTATAATTAACTCTTGGTCAAAAGCCATTGAAAGTGTCAGTGTATGTTCTTAGAAAATATGAATCAAAGATTCTTTTTGTTAGAAATACATAACTCTTTAGTGCTGGTCCTAAATAGCGATTGGATGAATAGTTATATGAAGAATGAGTTTATTTTAACTTCTCAAATATTTTCAGTTCATGTTCATGAGATTGTGTATTGAAAATGTCCTTGATGCCTGCTGGAAGGAATCCCTGTGGAACTCAGAGAGAAGCAGTCTGTGATGGCATGGGAATGGAGCACTGAGTGGAAGGATGCCAGTGCTAAAGTCACAAGGCCCATGTTCAAATCATGCTATTCAACTTGCAGTGGGATAACCGGGCAACTCACTTAACCTTGAGCCTCAGTCGCCTCATCTGTACAATGAGGATAATTTTATATTTACTTCCTAGGGTTATTATAAGATGTAAATAAAGTTTAGTATATGGCATTACTTTTAAAAAGTATCACATTTGTCAAAAAGCATTTTGACAGGACAAGGGTGAGGTGATTAAGATGCCAACAAGCCTAGCGGTCAGAATTTAAGGAGACCCCTTCACTCTCAGGATCATA
Organism: Macaca thibetana thibetana; assembly: GCF_024542745.1. Taxonomy (NCBI): domain Eukaryota; kingdom Metazoa; phylum Chordata; class Mammalia; order Primates; family Cercopithecidae; genus Macaca; species Macaca thibetana. Next base: position 43,310,858 of record NC_065590.1, read on the forward strand.
CAAGTGCAAAGTCAGCCTTGAAGGTGAGCACCTACTCAAAGTTCGAACCCAGGCTCCTCACTTCTCTCACCCTCGTCCAGGCCCTGGTGTTTGGCCAAGTAAGCTCCTTTGAATAGGAGCCATACAGCTTCAGATGTGGGTCCAGTTTCTGAAAGACCATTTTTGTTCACATACACTTAGTAGATCAGGAGCAACTTTTCCTGACAGTTTCCAAAAAATATAATGCTGCTGCTTGTATGAAACAATCTTCCTCTAACCTTTTTTTCTTTCAATTCCCTTATTATGCTTCTTATATCTCTGTGTATAGTTAGATGTTACAAGATACATTAATTTTGTCTTCAGATATTCTCCTGGAGGTAGATTTCATTATGACATATTGCTAAACAATACCACGTCTGCATTATTATTTTCTGAAATTTGTAGTACTGAGGGGGAAGATCTTTTAGCTTTAGTTTCTTTAAATTGCTTGCTTTCAAAAAATAAGATTGATAGACTGCTAGCTAGACTAATAAAGGAAAAAAGAAAGAAGATCCAAAAAGCACAATCAGCAATGACAGAGGGGACATTGTCACTATTATGAGCACCTCTATGCACACAAACTAGAAAACCTAGAAGAAATGCATAATTTCCTGGAAATATACAACTTCCCAAGACTGAACCAGGAAAAAATTGAAACTCTGAACAGACCAACAATGAGTTCTGAAATTGAATCAATAATGAAAAGCCTACCAACCAGAAAAAGCCATGGTCAGACAGATTCACAGCTGAATTCTACCAGACTTATAAAGAAGAGTTGGTACAAATACTACTGAAACTATTCAGAAAAATAGAGGTGAAGGGACTCCTGTCTAACTCATTCTATGAGGCCAACATCATGCTGATACCAAAGCCTGGCAGAGACATAACAAATAAAGAAAAATTCAGGCCAATATCCCTGATGAGCATAGATGCAAAAATCCTCAACAAAATACTAGCAAACTGAATCCAGGAGGACATTAAAATGCTAATCCACTACAATCAAGTAGGCTTTATTCCTGGGATGCAAGGTTGTTTCAACACATGCAAATCGTTAAATGTGATTCAATACATGAACAGAACTAAAAACAAAAACTACATGATTATCTCAATAGACTCAGAAAAGGCTTTCAATAAAATTCAATATTCCTTTATGTTAAACACCCTCAACAAACTAGGCATCAAAGGAACATACCTCAAAATAATAAGAACCATCTATGACAAACCCATAGCCCATATCATACTGAATGGGCGAAAGCTGAAAGCATCCTCCTTGAGAGCCAGAACAAAACAAGGATGCCCATTCTCACCACTCCTATTCAACATAGTACTTACTGGAAGTGTTAGCTAGAGCAGTCAGGCAATAGAAAGAAATAAAAGACATCGAAACAGGAAGAGAAGAAGTCAAACTTAACTCTTTGTAGACAGTATGCTTCTGTACCTAGAAAATGCCATAGTTTCTGCTCAGACTCTCCTAGATCTGATCAACAACTTCAGCTGTTTTAGGACATAAGATAAATATACAAAAATCAGTAGTATTTCTCTGCATCAATAACATTCAAGCTGAGAGCCAAATCAAGAACTCAATCCCATTCACCATGGCCTAGGAATACGTATAGCTAACCAGGGAAATGAAAGATCTCTACAATGAGAATTACAAAACACTGCTGAAAGAAATTAGAGACAGCACAAAGAAATGGAAGAACATTCCATTCTCATGGATAGGAAGAATCAATTGTGTTAAAATGGCCACACTGCCCAAAGCAATTTACAGATGCAATGCTATTCCTATCAAACTACCGATGACACTTTTTACAGAACTAGGAAAAACTATGCTAAAATTCATATGGAATGAAAGAAGACTAGACAAAGGCAATCCTAAGCAAAAAGAACAAAGCCAGAAGCATCACGCTACCCGACCTCAAACTGCACTAGAGGGCTACAGTAACCCAAACAGCATAATATTGGTACAGAAACAGTCATATAGACCAATGGAACAGGTTAGAGAACCCAGAAATAAAGCCACATACCTACAACTGTCTAATCTTCAACAAGTTAAACAAAAACACGCAACGGGAAAAGGACTGCCTATTCAATAAATGGTGCTGGATAACTGGCTAGCCATATGTGGAAGACTGAAACTGGACCACTTCCTTTCACCATAAACAAAAATCAACTCGAGGTATCAAAGACTTAAACGTAAAACCTAAAACTATAAAAACCCTAAAAGAAAACCTAGGAAATATTAATACTATTCTGGACATATACCCTCGCAAAGATTTCATGATGAAGCCCCCGAAAGCAATTGCAACAAAAACAAAAATTGACAAGTGGGATTAATTAAGCTAAAGAGCTTCTGCACAGCAAGAGAAACTATCACTGGAGTAAGCAGACAGTTTACAGAATGGGAGAAAATATTTGCAAACTATGCATCCAGTAAAGGTCTAATATCCAGACTCTATAAGAAACTTAAAAAAATTAACAAACTAAAAGAAAACCCATAAAATTAGCAAATAACATGAATAGCCACTTCTCAAAAGAAGGCATACACGCAGCCAACAAGCATATGAAAAAATGCTCAACATCACCAATCATCAGAGAAATTTAAATCAAAACCACAATGAGATACCATCTCATACCAGTCAGAATGGTTATTATTAAAAAGTCAAAAAATAACAGATGCTGGCTAGGTTGTGGAGAAAAGTTAACACCTACACACTGTTGGTGGGAGTGTAAATTAGTTCAGCCACTGTGGAAAGCAGTTTGGAGATTTCTCAAAGAACTTAAAACAGAGCTACCATTTGACTCTGCAATCCCACTACTAGGTATATACCCAAAGGAATAAATCTTTCTACTGTGAAGACACATGCATGTATATGTTCATTGCAGCACTATTCACAATAGCAAAGACATGGAATCAACCTAAATGCCCATCAATGGTGGACTGGATAAAGAAAATGTGGCACATATACACCATGGAATACTATGCAGCCATAAAAAAGAATGAAATTATGCCCTTTGCAGCAACATGGATGCAGCTGTAGGCCATTATCCTAAGCAAATTAATGCAGAAACAGAAAACCAAATACCACATGTTCATACTTATAAGTGGGAGCTATATTGAGTATACATGGACACTAAGGGAACAACAGACATGGGGGCCTACTTGAGGGTGAAAGGGTGGGAGGAGGCTGAAGATCAAATAACTACCTATCGGGTACTGTGCTCATTACCTGAGTAATGAAATAATCTATACACCAAAACCTTGTGACACACAATTTCCCCAGGTAACAAACCTGCACATGTCTGCTCTGAACCTAAAATAAAAGTTGGAAAGAAAAAAAACTGCCTGCTTTTAAGGTAGAAGCCATTTACTTGCCAAGTAAAAAGATGTCACAGGTTATCATTTTTAAAAATCCCAGAGGAGAATGGATATGAAAGCAGTTCTTCCAGGCTCAGAGCCAGAGTTCAAGAAACAAATATGAGTTGCTCCTCTGTACAAACAGATTTTTCAAGAGTTGTTCACATGCCCACATGTGCTGGCAGAGGTGGGCTTTTCAGGGTAACTGTTCAGTGACAAACCTTTCAATGAGTTATTTAAACAAGAGAGGCTAGTGTTACTAGTTACAGTTTCAGAGCTTTCTAAATTGCTTGCTAGTAGAATTTTAAACTTTGTTGCCCACTTTTCCATTTGGGTTTCCTCATGCTGCTGTTAAAAGGTTTGACTCACTCTTAAATTTTGCTTTATGATGCCCCATACTTGTCTTTTAAATCTTTGCAGATACCCAGGTTTTATATCCTGAAATTTTATATTTGTCTCTGATGCTCCCATAAGCATTGGTGTGATTTTATTAGTGATATTTTGAAACTAAATCTGTCAGAGATGAATTATGATTTTTTTTTTTTTTTTTTTTTTTTGAGACGGAGTCTCGCTCTGTCACCCAGGCTGGAGTGCGGTGGCCGGATCTCAGCTCACTGCAAGCTCCGCCTCCCGGGTTCACGCCATTCTCCTGCCTCAGCCTCCCGAGTAGCTGGGACTACAGGCGCCCGCCACCTCGCCCGGCTAGTTTTTTGTATTTTTTAGTAGAGACGGGGTTTCACCGTGTTAGCCAGGATGGTCTCGATCTCCTGACCTCGTGATCCGCCCGTCTCGGCCTCCCAAAGTGCTGGGATTACAGGCGTGAGCCACCGCGCCCGGCCGAATTATGATTTTTTTAAAGAAAAGACTATTTAGGTCAGGCTCAATGACTAGCAAAATCCATAGAAGCAGGAGAACTGGCAAGTAGGTTCCTCAGAAAATGTGATCAACAGTGTAAGTATTGATGAAATTCTTTCAAAGACTGCATTTTTTGCCCTTCAGTAGTTTAGAAGATGGAAAAAAAAAAAAGGCTGAAGACCATTTTTTAAGTCTATTAGTTTAATGGAAACTTAGGACATAGATGAAATGTGGTACTTTTAGCCCATTTTTGTTCTGTTGTTAAAGGTAGATATATATATGGGTAAGAATTGCAGCATAGCAATGAACAACTATTTATCTACATCAAACTAAATATTTATCATTCCGGCATTTTCCTTTACTACTCAGCATTCTGCATGTTTTGGTTTATAAATTATCTCTCATACAAACTGCTCAAATTGGGCAGGACATAGCTATATGCTAGATGTGTAAGTTGTTAGTTAAAGATGAAAAAATTTCAAATTGAAACTTAGGTAGCAAATCTGCTGAAATGGGTATGAAAGCAGTTCTTCCAGGCCCAGAGCCAGAGTTCACGATGAGTTGCCCCTCTGTACAGATTTTTCAAGAGTTGTGAATACCACACAAATTTATCAGAGGTTTAAAATGGACAATGTCCTGGATGTGAAAGTTACGGGAAATTTTTCTTCTCCTTTTTTTTTAACTTTGGCAAATTTTCAAAATAAGAATGCCATTTAGTAAGGATTTATAATGCATGTTGCCTCAGCTTTGTTGGAGGTGTGCTAAGATCTCAGTGGTGCTGCAAACCAGCATTGGGTGGGGCCAGAGGTGTCACGCATCAGCAGTTTCAGTTGTTGGGGGAAAGGTAAACTTGAGTACTGTCCAGACTGGCATTAATATATATTTACTTGTCCATAATTCAACAACTATCTGTAGAACACCAACTATGTGCAAAGCATCATGTGAGGGGTTAGGCAGCCACTGATGAGCTCCAATATGGAGATTCTGTTCTGGGAGAATTCTTTAGATGGCATTATGATAATTTCTACAAAGAAATTATAAGATTCTAAAAGAGCTTGTAATAGCAGAATCTGACCAGGGAAAAGGGCAGAGAGACACTGGATGGTGACGGTGAAGAAGTGACATATACTTTGAAATCTGAAGAGTAAGCAGAAATTAGCCAAATATGAGGGTAAGAAAAAGTGAGCATTCTAAGTAGGGGGAATGGCTTGTGGGAAGGCCCAGAAATAGGAAAAAGAGTGTCAAGGCTAAAAAATTGAAAGGCCATTATGGCTGGAGCCAGCAGAATGAGAAAGTTACTGGTTATGAGATTTTAAAAATTTATTTATGTGTTTTTTAAAAAGACTCTCTGACTGCTCTATGGAGTGAGACTAGAAGGGGTAAGAGAGGTACAGGGAGGAGGAGGCTATTGCAGTGGTCCAAGTGGGAAAGATGGTGGTCTGTGTGGCAGTTGGGGCATCAGGCTTGGGGCGTAATAGACAAGTTCCAGAGATAACACAGGAGATAGAGTTGACAAGAATTGCTGCCTGGTTGGTTATGGGAAGTTGTCAAGAATGACTTCCATCAGCTGGCATATACAACAGTCAGAGCACCTCCCCTCATGACACCCCTCTGAAGTGGACAGATCAAGAACACTCACTGTCATTTTGTAGATTTGCAAAGAAATAAATCAAACAATTGAGTGGTAGCCCCATTTATACAGTCATGACAATTCTCCTTGACTTGTGTATCTAAATCAGTGTTTGAATTGTGAAAACAAAAGTTGTCAATGTAGGTTCTGCCTTGTATAAGGAAGCCTGTTAAAGAACTGTTGCTTGCTTCAGAGTTTTCTATTCAAATGTTCCTATTAACACTTGAAATGTCAGATGAGGTATTGCTTTGCTATTGACATTTCAGGCTCCAGGTTAATGACTATTTGTCAGGTATGGCAACATACTCAGAGAGCTGCTAGCTGTTTCTGACTGGGGGAATTTGGCTTAAAAATGTATAAGGTAATTTAGATGCTCCATTCTTGACATTCATTTCAGTGGACTGTGTTAATACTTAGTTTCTTGTTCTGATGATTTTATTTCTCCTCTGTATTGTTTCTGTTTAACTGCCATATGAGTGACTGCCATTCCTGGCAGGAATTCCCAAAGAACGAGACAATATGTATATGCAGAGATCACAGGAATGTTGTTTGTGTTCAGAAGTTCAGCTTTTATTTTTTCAGATATCACCTCAACCTAGGGGTCAATGGAAAGAGACACATTAGACTTATAATGTTATTTTCTATGTAGGAAAAAAAATCAATGGGGAGGGTAAGTGGAAATTTGGCAGAGCACCAGGTAAGCCATGGCAGCTCTTAATCATGCTACAAAACTAGCTAAGGCTTCTGCCTTGAGAATTGATTATTTTAAATTGAAGATAGTATATCTCAATTCTATTTAGCTTTTTGTTTTGTTTTTTGTTTGTTTGTCTGTTTGTTTTTTTGAGATGGAGTCTCACTCTGTCGCCTAGGCTGGACTCGGCTCACCGCAACCTCTGCTTCCCAGGATCGAGCAATTCTTCTGCCTCAGCCTCCCGAGTAGCTGGGACTACAGGCGCACACCGCCATGTCTGGCTAAAATTTTTGTATTTTAGTAGAGGTGGGGTTTCGCCGTGTATCCAGGCTGGTCTCGAACTTCTGAGCTCAGGCAATCCACCCGCCTCAGCCTCCCAAAGTGCTAGGATTACAGGTGTAAGCCATCGTGCCAGGCCTATTTAGCAATTTTTAAACTAGGGCTTTATTTGTTGTTTTCTGGGGATTTTTTGTTCTTTAGTAATGATACAAATATTATAAAAGATTCAGAATACCAAAAAGAAGAAAAAGGTAAATTACCCATCTACCCCAGAGGCAACCACTGTTCATAGTTTCTTGGGTATCCAGGTATTTTCTGTGCATATATAAGTAGAGATAGATGATTGCTATATAAATACCAGTGTAATATAGGTAACATTCCACATCTTGTTTTTTTCGCTCAGAAAGGCTAATTTCTAAGGCTAATTAAGGTTAATTTCTGCATTTGATTTTCTAGCCTAGTATATGGTAAACTTTTATAAATTTTTATAACTTATAAACTTTTACAAATTATAAGCCTTGTGATTTATAAACTTTTATAAATATTTCATTATGCTCTGAAATACTTCATACACTCAGAAAGAATGTATGGGAACATACATTCTTGGACACAAGTTGTCTCTCTCCACACAGCGCACCTGCCACGCATTTTTTAAATCAAACTTGTTAATTGTATTGAACAAATATTCTGTATCTGCCTAATTTTTGGTCACTTTGTCTATCAGTTTCTGACAAAGTGATGTTAAAATCTCTCACTATGATTGTCATGCCAGTTATTCTACGTTTCTACATCAGATCCATTCTCAGCCTTTCTCTACCCACCTCTTTTGCCCTCTGATTTTCAGCTAGGTTTTGTTGATGGGCTTGGTACCATCAAATCAGAGAGCAGACAGAAAAATAAGTCAGGGGATTTAACCTCTCTACTGTCACTTGCCCTGTCCCACATTCCCTCCCTGCACCACCCAGGTTCTGGCTGCCATCCTCTATGGCTGTAACTGATTCTGAGTAGCCCCTCCTCCACATTCCCAGTTCTCTCTGGCTCCAGTAATACTGTCCCCACCTCTTATACTCTCATGCCTGAGGGAGTAATGTCATGCCACTCTTGCTAGTTGTTTGGTCCCTCATAGTCCCTCTTGTTCCTTCAACCTATACCCCTCTGTAAATAGTCCGTTCATTACATTATCTTCAGTTAAATCTCTTAAGCTTGATAACTGTTTCCTTGTCAAGACTCTTGACTAAATTTTCCAGATCTTCTTTTAAGTCTGTTCATTTTTATTTGTAAATTTCAAGGCTATATTGGTAGGTACCCATATAATTATGATTAATGTATCTCCTTTGTGGATTTCTCCATATATATATATATATATATATATATATATATTTTTTTTTTTTTTTTTTTTTTCTTTTTTTCGAGAATGGAGTCTCGCTCGATCGCCCAGGCTGGAGTGCGGTGGCCGGATCTCAGCTCACTGCAAGCTCCGCCTCCCGGGTTTACGCCATTCTCCTGCCTCAGCCTCCCGAGTAGCTGGGACTACAGGCGCCAGCCACCTCGCCCGGCTAGTTTTTTGTATTTTTTAGTAGAGACGGGGTTTCACCGTGTTAGCCAGGATGGTCTCGATCTCCTGACCTCGTGATCCGCCCGTCTCGGCCTCCCAAAGTGCTGGGATTACAGGCTTGAGCCACCGCGCCCGGCTCCTTTTATATATTAATTGTTTTTTAAATATTATTTATCTAATAGTAACTGATAAGCCAGTCTTCTTTTGGTTTGTATTTACCCAACATAGTTGAGTTTTTTTCATCTTTTGTTTTTCAACCTTTCTGTATTTTTTTGAAGTATTTTTTTGAAGCATCTTTTAGAAAGTTTACAAACTTCTGCATAGCAAAAGAAATGATCAATAAAGTAAACAGGCAACCTACAGAATGGGAGAAAATATTTGCAAAGAATGTATTCAACAAATGGCTAATATATAGAATCTACAAGGAACTCAAATAACTCAAAAAGGAAAAAACAACCCCATTAAAAAGTGGGCAAAGGACATGAATAGACATTTCTCAAAAGAACACATACAAGTAGCCAACAAACAGGAAAAAAATGCTCTGCATCACTAATCGTCAGAGAAATGCAAATTAACACCACCATGAATACCGTTGTACACCAGTCAGAATGGCTATTAATAAAAAGTTTAAAAGCAACAGATGTTGGCAAGGATGTGGAAAAAAGGGAACACTTATACATTGTTGGTAAGAACATAAATTAGTAAAACCACTAAGGAAAATAGTACGGAGATTTCTCAAATAACTAAAGATAGAACTACCCCTTGATCCAGCAATCTCACTACTGGCTATCTACCCAAAAGAAAAGAAATCATTATATAAAAAAGATATTTGCACCCTTATGTTTATTGAAGCAATATTTACAATAAGATATGGAATCAACCTAAGCAGTGTCCATGAGTGGATGATTGGAGAAAGAAAATGTGAGATATATATATCATATCATACATATATCATATATATGGGATAACTATTCATCGTTTAATGTTTTAATATATATTTTTACCTCAAATGTATTTTCAGTGCCTCAGCTACAATTTAATCTTAAGTCTTCAAAGGCCTCCTGAAATAAAAAAAAGAAGTACACTTTCTTTTTAAGCTTTTTTTACTTTCTGGTAGTCAGTTTCCCCCACAGTCTTCAGTTTTACCCTTAGAATTCACAAACTTCATCAGACCATCTGTGCTCATGGACTTGGACCTCTCTAGAGGGAAGCCTCGGGCTCGCGTCCAGATGCACTGTGCCAGTATACCCGCTGCTTGTGACACCCCAAATAGGACTATGTAGTAATTCGTTGCCATCATACCATAGTACTGGAGCAACACCCCACTGTGAGCATCAACATTGGGCCAAGGATTCTTGGCCTTGCCCTGCTCTAAGAGGATATTGGACAAAATCTTGTACAGCTGAGCAGTCAGCTTAACATGGGATCACTAGGCAGGTGTTTCAGAGCAAACTCTCACTGACAGGTATTCCATGAATCAGTCTTCCTTAGAAGACTGCATGACCAGAGCCTGGGACAACCTGTCCTGAGTTTGTTCCAGATGTATTCTCTTAAATGCTCGTCTGACACAACTTTGCCACCCTTAATTATTTTCCACCTTTAGTTTTTGGCAGCAGTCTCTGGCATTCAGGGATACTATGGCCTTAAAAAAACAGATACTATAATCAGGATCAAGAACTGACGTTTCATATACCAATCCTTGGTGCTTCTCATGCCATCGTTTTTCATGTTCACAGTGATTTGGCCTGACACCATCTTGCCATGTTGCTGCCTGAAGGTTTTAATTCTGGCCTGCTTCTTACGCATCAGGTCAGCCAGTATATCTTTCAAATTCATGGAGGAAGCAGTGGCATGCTGGACAGCAAGAATACAAAAAGATTCATTCTTCATTCCCAAGAGCAAAGTGGCAACAGTGAGTAATGACATGGCAGGTGAACTCCAGGATATGGTGGAGACAGGAGGTAAAAGAGCTGCCTCAGGAATAGGAACCACCACCACCTCTCCAGAGGTCATACCGATGAAGTGGACAAGGTTGAAGGAGGCACTTCACAATATATTTATTTTATATTAACTGAACTTCCAAATGTGGGCAGCCTAGTGCAGTACATGTAGCACTGAATTCCTAATAAAGTACTCCTAACGTCAGTTCTGCTACTGATTGGCTGTGTAGTAGTAAGTAAACTATTTGTTGTTTCTTTGTCTCCCTCGATCCTTTGGCTTTTAACTAGTAAATTATAAATGTAGCACAAGAGTTCTGGTCAGATGAGTCTTTAATATTTAATTTGAGGAATTCCTGGCTCCAGGGCCAGTTTTTATTTTCTAATGAAGTCCTCATGGGGCAGTGCATCAATACCATCTCCTCCTTCCTCCCTGTCCTCCCGTCAGCCCCACAATGCACACCCCAGCCTCTTCCAAACAAGGGTTTTTCTGTGACCCTATGTAAAACGATAGCAACTAGAAACAAAATGGGTGGACAACTCATGCATTCTATTATTTTTGCATATTTATTTAAGAGCACTTACACTTCCTTTCCAAAGTTGGGCTCCCCCATCATAGAGATTACTTCCGAGGACAATAAAGAGGTGTAAAATAATGACAAAAATGCCACAAAAATGATCAAATAGATTTGTGAGAAATAAGTTAAGAATTAAGCCAGAGAATGAAAAACTTATGTGGGGTAGGGAAGAGCTTACTGCAATAGTGACTTTGATCCTTGCCCTCACTAAGGTCAGGACAATAAGAAAGTAATCATGAAGGAATTAATTATAAAGTAATCATGAAGGAATTAATTATATTAGATACAGGCAGAGAGGTCTATTAAGATATTAGAAAGAAAGTTGTCCTTTCTGTCCTGATCTGTTACAGATTTCCCAGAGTCAGAGAAGTGGACTGTCCCTTCAGAGCTCATCAAGTCCACCAGCTTCCCAGAGAAACGCTTACTAACCCGAGTCTTAAAAACATCTCCTGAAGAAACATTATACTCTCCTTTAGTGTCTTATTTTGATGTCTTTTAATTCTTGCAGCAAGAACACATTAATGCCAAATAGAAACCCCTCTGCAGTTAAGCACATTTCCTCTTTCCTCTGGGAAGGAAGAACAGAAGATCACCAGCCTCCACTGCATGTGACATCCCTCACTAAATTCCTCTACGATGTCATTCTTTTCTCTCTTTATTTCCCTAGCCCTCACTGGGTCTAGGTCCCAAAACCTTAATTATTGTTCTTACCTCTCTGATTTTATGATGAATGGCAATCCTGACACCTCCTGACACTGAGAAGTAGAGAATTCTTGACTTTATCTTTGTATTAAAAATTTAAATGCAATGGAATATATGAGCAGAAATAAGCTATTTTTCTTCTGCAGATCACCAGTTGCAAGATTCTTTTCATAAAAACAAGTGTATCATTTTTCTATTGAAAGTACATTTTTTTGTGAATCATGAAAAACTTAATCTCAAGCTCTGTAGCTGTCAGAGAAATGAATGGCTCTTCTATTTTGAAATGGCTGTCAACACATACGAGGACTGGGTAATGTTTCTTTTTGGTGAACTGTCAGGCTTCTCTTTATGAAGCTGGCATGTTACAGGTAGCTAAAGTAGCTTCTCATTGTCAGGAGTTGGTACAAACAGTTGTTTCTCTACCCATGGCTTATAGTCCTCTTGCCTAAGGCCGAAGGGTATTCTGAGTTGCATCATACTTAATTCAGAGAATTGAACAAAGTGCTGTTTTGCATTTATTTTAAAATTATTTTATTGAGGCAAAATTTGCATAACATAAAATTAACCACTTTAAGGTGAAAAACTCAGAGGCATTTAGTATATTCACAATATTTTGCAACTACCATGTATATCAAATTCCAAAATATTTTATCACCCCATGAAGAAAATCCATACCCACTTACCACAAGGCCCTAGAAACCATCTATCTGCTTTCTATCTCTATGAATTTACCCATTCGGGATACTTCATGTAAATGGAATCATCCCATATGTGACCTTTGTGTCTGGCCTCTTTCCACTTAGCCTAACGTTTTCAAGGTTCATCCATGTCACAGCATTCTCTTTTTATGACTGAAAAATATTAAATCGTATGCATATACCACAAGTGGTTTATTCATTCATCTACTGATGGACACTTGGGTTGTTGCCACCTTTGACTATTATGAATTGTGCTGCTATGAACATTTGTGTACTATTATTTATTTGTTGTTCGTTAGTTTGTTTGTTTGTTTCGAGACAGAGTCTCACTCTGTCATCCAGGCTGGAGTGCAGTGGTGCAATCTCGGCTCACTGCAACCTCTGCCTCCGGGTTCAAGCCATTCTCCTGCCTCAGCCTCCCAAGTAGCTGGAACTACAGGTACGTGCCACCACGCCCAGCTAATTTTTTGTATTTTTAGTAGAGGCGGGGTTTCACTATATTACCCAGGATGGTCTTTTTTTTTTTTTTTTTTTTTTTTTTTTTGAGACGGAGTCTCGCTCTGTCGCCCAGGCTGGAGTGCAGTGGCCGGATCTCAGCTCACTGCAAGCTCCGCCTCCCAGGTTCACGCCATTCTCCCGCCTCAGCCTCCCGAGTAGCTGGGACTACAGGCGCCCGCCCCTTCGCCCGGCTAGTTTTTTGTATTTTTTTAGTGGAGACGGGGTGTCACCGTGTTAGCCAGGATGGTCTCGATCTCCTGACCTCGTGATCCACCCGTCTCGGCCTCCCAAAGTGCCAGGATGGTCTTGATCTCCTGACCTCGTAATCCTCCTGCCTCAGCCTCCCAAAGTGCTGGTATTTATTTGAATACCTGTTTTCAGTTCTTATGACTGGAATTGCTGGGTTGTATAGCAATTTTATGTTTTACCCTTTTAGGAATTGCCAAATTACTTTTCTATATTTATTTTTGAAAGAGAAAACCCACAGCATTAATGAAATGAACTTGTCTTATAAGGGAGGTATAGTTCCCTGAACCTGAGGAGGATTTTCTGAAGAATAAAAGGAAGGCCAGGTGCAGTGGCTCAAGCCTGTAATCCCAGCACTTTGGGAGGACAAGGTGGGTGGATCACCTGAGGTCAGGAGTTTGAGACCAGCCTGGCCAGCTGGCCAAGATGGTGAAACCCCATCTCTACTAAAAATATTTTTAACAGTTAGCCAGGCATGGCTGTGGGCACCTGTAATCCCAGCTACTTGGGAGGCTCAGGCAGGAGAATCACTTGAACCTGGGAGGCAGAGGTTGCAGTGAGCCAAGATGGCACCACTGCACTCTAGCCTGGGCAACAACAGCGAAACTCCGTCTTAAAAAAAAAAAAAAAAAAAAAAAAAAGAATAAAAAGATACATACTTGTTGGCAGCAAAGATATTTTAGCTGACTGTCCTCTGCTGCTGGACAGACAGGACCAAAATATACTTGAACAACAACAATGGCAATAACCACAATCTCTGTAAATAGCAGGGGAAGGAATCTCAAATTAGCCCCAGAACCCAGTTATGTTTTTGCCATGTTGTTTCTCTGAGATGCTTCAATCAGTACAATCGATTGCCCTTTGGCTATGTTCCTACTATAATTAACCTCAAACCTAATGATGAGAATTGGTTTAAATGAAGAAGTCAATTCTGATGAGGTATATTCTAAGGAAAACCCAAAAAACATTCTAAGGTTGGCAGAAGTCAGGTTTGTGCCCCTTTCTTCTTGTCAGTATAAGTATCTACCCTTTGAGTGTTTGACTAATGTTAGCAAATTAATTACCATTTAATTATGATGTAGAAAGACATCTACCTATTTTCCAGAAGCTGCTACACTGTTATGGGTAAACTGGTATGAAGATTAATCTAATTTGCCTGTTGTAGAAATAGGCTGGACTTTAAAAAATTCATGCCTTATGTTCAGTTTTCAGAATGTCCCCATAGACATTGCCTTTTATGACATTGCTATTGAAGATGTAGTAGAGGCCTGAATGATACCCATCCTACAGTGCCAGTGAAAAGCTGCAGGAGACAATTCACCATTCCTATCCCTCTATGCTTGATAAAGCTGTGCTGGTCATAAAATGAACTTGTCTTGGTAAGGGAGGTACAGCCCTCAAAACCTGAGGAGGATTTTCTGAAGAATAAAAGGACCCAAAGGGGTGTGTATGGAATGGAGGTGTGCTATTGGATTAAAACTATAACAGGGTCAAAATAGAAACATTAGAAACAAAGACCTCCCTTTCTTGAAGGTTTTGTTCAAGTCAGTATAATTGAGATAATATGCCCACATAATGCACCCAGAAAATGAGCTCATCCGTTGTGGATCCTGCTGTGTTATAATTCAGAATTACTCCTCAAAATTACAAAGCTGTTACAGTCTGAGTGGCAAGGTTGCCAGAGAATGAATCCTCAGAGAACCCTGGCTAGCCCAAGTCAGAGGAACCACTCCTTGGCTGCTAATCCACTGTGTCTATAATAGTTCCCTGACATTATGCTGCCTGAGTCACATGCTTTTGGAGAAGATGACATCAGGTTTAAGTAGAAAGGTCAAAAGAGGACAGGGAGGCAGGGCAAGTTGGTGCTAGGCAGATGAACCCTCAATCAGATGTCTTAGAAACAGATTAAGGTGAACACACTACAGGGGGTCTCACTGTCTTCACACAGAAAACGACTTCTCCTTGAGGAGGGCTCACAAATTCCTGAGAGTAATGATTATGCCTGTGGAGAAACAAAATGTCCCTGAAGTGGAATTTTTGAACCCACTTATATATAATAGGTCGTGGCAGACAGGAGAAAGTCTGACACTGCAGGCTTCAAACATATTCAGGAAGATGTAGTTCATAGAACAGTTCAATTAAAACCTTAAGTCTCAATCTCTCCTTATCCCAGGTTATCACTTTAAGATATTAGGCTAGTTAGATCTCTAAAGTTTGATTAACATTTTCCAAGGACAGGAGAAATTATTCTTGGTATGGGAGTTGATATTCCTCTTTCAATAATTTATCTCCTTGAGCTATTACAAAACACTGAATATATTGTTACTTTTGATATTTTCAAAAAATCTTGGAAAATGCATCTGATGCAAATTGGTAACTCACAGCAGTATTTTTGGATAATACCTGGGTTCACTGTCCACATGAGCTGAGCCCAAGCTCCACATTATATTGTGGAGGTTGTCAGGCGATATCCTTTCAGCTGGCACACCGGGCCCTTCCTTTTCTCACCGGAGCAGAGAACAAGTTTTTGGTAAACGTGCAGGCTCATATGACTAATGAGACTTGGTTTGGCCCCTAATGAGATTCTAAGTCCCATTACACCAAAATAGAAATCAGAGCATCACATCAACCTTCAGAGCATCACATCAACCTTCAGAGCATCACATCAACCTTGTGAAAGCCCCAAGAACTATTCCTGTCTCTAATATAGGGAGAATGAATTGCACAACCTCAATTTAAAAAAAATCCTTAAATGTTTCCATACTCACCAAATCCTGCATTCTGATCCCAGCAGCAGTAACAAGGGAGTTTGTGGGAGGGCTCAGTTTCTCCAGTATCAACCCAAAAGGTCAAGAATGTGTTTCAGCTCCCGTCAGGAAAGTACTATCAATTTATCACACATAAGGTTAACCTAACCCCTTAGAAGCTATCTCTGTGTTGTTTGTTTGTCTGTTCATTTTAAGAAATGTGTCTTGCTCTGTCACCCAGGCTGGAGCACAATGGCACCATCACAGCTCACTGCAGCCTCGACCTTCTGAGCTCAAGGGATCTTCCCACTGTATCCTCCCAAGAAGCTAGGACAGTTGCACACCACCAGACCCAACTAATTTTGTTTTGTTTTGTTTTTTAGATAGATGGGGTCTCACTATGTTGTCCAGGCTGATCTTGAACTCCTGGGCTGAAGCAATCCTCCAACTTTGGCCTCCCAAAGTTCTGGGATTATAGGCATGAGCCACTGTGCTTGGCCTAGAAGCTATTTCTGTAACCCATTTATTCCCAGATTCCCAGTCTATGACTACAATGGAAAGTATCCCAAAAGCAACAGCAGCAAAAGCCAAAATTGACAAATGGGATCTCATTAAACTAAAGAGCTTCTGCACAGCAAAAGAAACTACCATCAGAGTGAACAGGCAACCTACAGAATGGGAGAAAATTTTTGCAATCTACTCATCTGACAAAGGGCTAATATCCAGAACCTACAAAGAACTCCAACGAATTTACAAGAAAAAAACAAACAACCCCATCAAAAAGTGGGCAAAGGGTATGAACAGACATTTCTCAAAAGAAGACATTCATACAGCCAACAGACACATGAAAAAATGCTCATCATCACTGGCCATCAGAGAAATGCAAATCAAAACCACAATGAGATACCATCTCACACCAGTCAGAATGGCGATCATTAAAAAGTCAGGAAACAACAGGTGCTGGAGAGGATGTGGAGAAATAGGAACACTTTTACACTGTTGGTGGGATTGTAAACTAGTTCAACCATTATGGAAAACAGTATGGCGATTCCTCAAGGATCTAGAACTAGATGTACCATATGACCCAGCCATCCCATTACTGGGTATATACCCAAAGGATTATAAATCATGCTGCTATAAAGGCACATGCACACGTATGTTTATTGCGGCACTATTCACAATAGCAAAGACTTGGAATCAACCCAAATGTCCATCAGTGATGGACTGGATTAAGAAAATGTGGCACATATACACCATGGAATACTATGCAGCCATAAAAAAGGATGAGTTTGTGTCCTTTGTAGGGACATGGATGCAGCTGGAAACCATTCTTAGCAAACTATCACAAGAACAGAAAACCAAACACCGCATGTTCTCACTCATAGGTGGGAACTGAACAATGAGATCACTTGGACTCGGGAAGGGGAACATCACACACCGGGGCCTATCATGGGGAGGGGGGAGGGGGGAGGGATTGCATTGGGAGTTATACCTGATGTAAATGATGTGTTGATGGGTGCTGACGAGTTGATGGGTGCAGCACAGCAACATGGCACAAGTATACATATGTAACAAACCTGCACGTTATGCACATGTACCCTAGAACTTAAAGTATAATAATAATAATAATAATAATAATAAAAGAAAGTATCCTTCCATTTCATACCAAAAATATTACAGTATTCTCTCCTACGAACCCACTTGCTGGAAATTCACCTCTCTCAAAGTGGTTTCAACTATATGTGAAACTTTACTGGTGCTACCTTATATTTGCTCTAAAGCAGAGCTCTCCCATGCTTCCTCTCTCACTTTTTCAACTCATTGTTTTGACCTTCAGGAGAGCTCTGCTATCATGTTCTCATATCTACCCACTGAAGCCCACTGTTATCCCGACTTCAGCCTCAGGAAAGATAAACTTTTTCCTTTGGTCCAAAGAAAACATCCTGATAATGATTCCTGCTTTTTGGTGGGGCTAGGATGAAGATGTAATACCTTTTGGGCCTAGGGGTTATTTACCTGGAGCTTCTTATCAAAATATGCTGGTTGTTTCCTTCTCTGAACTGCTGTTGTCCCTGTTGCCACTCTGACAAAAATAGAAGCTTGATGTTGCAGCTTCCCTGGGCACAGCTTACTCTCAGCATGAGCCTACTTTTTCATACCTCAAAGTCCAAGGCCAAATAGATCCCTAATTCAGAGACAGATGGAGGTCCCTCCTTCTACAGTCCATAGTTTTTGTTTATTTCCCACATGGGGATTATCCACTTCCAAGGATGACTGATAGTGGGAACATTCATTCTCTCAAAAGAAAAAGCCTACTTCCACCCAGCCATTCAGCCCAACAGGTGCTCCTTGGCCCCAACAATACAATCTCAAAATGGTCTAATATTCACCTGTTTCTCAAAGTCAGGACTAGTGTCTTATCCATGGTCACTTTTTAAACATTTGTATTTTCTACGCTTATTATTTCTTAGTTACAGAGATCTCTTGGTCCATTAATTAGTACATCAGTCAGGGTTTGGTATGGGTCTGGAAAGAGAGGGCATACTCCATGTGGGCAATTGAGAGTAGTCAAGGCACTATTACAAGGCCTGAGCAGGGTTTGCAGAAATCAGCAATAGCACATAGTATCTGGAGTTTGCAACAATGAGGGGCTATTACTGCTCATAATTCTGAAATGGAAAGGGGAAGATGTGTTTACCAGAACTCACAAAGCATATGGAGAGAACTGTGTGACACAAGTGCTAGCTTTCAGTAGACAAACTCAGCCAACCTTGGGCACCCTGGTGGGGCTGAAGCTGGGGAATAAATATCCCAACCTCACTTTCCTCCATTTTCCACTCTTCTGCCACAGTGCTGCTCATCCCCACCCCACTCACCAAGCTCATCACTAAGCCAGAAGGCAAAGGTGCTTGTTGATGTGGTCAGTGTAGATCAGCCTCCTAGGGCGATAGCAGGGGAGAAAAGATAAAAAGTAGCTCCAGAGGGGCAAAAGAAGTTACCTAATGAAATTTACTATTGGGAAACTCAACCTTTTTTTCCTCAATTTATTTCTTAAAAGTTGCAAGAAATCTTCTAGTGTTAGTGTAAGGATTCTACAATTAGATTCACCTCATTTTTGCCTCTTGATTTTAAAAGCTTTCACCATGTGCCCTCTAAATCATTGCTTTCACAAACCCAAGAGCTCTAATCATTTTTGTTGTTCCCTACTCAGCAGTAGCCCTTCATTGTCAAACATTTGATTGTAACTCTCTGCTCCTGAATATCTTCAATAATTTCCTTAAGGTTCAGCAACTAAAACTGCATGCATTATTCTAGAAGCATACATCCCAAGGTAAGAATGGAAAATATGCTAATTAAATCATGAGAACTTTCAGAACAATAAAAATTAAAATAAAATTTAAGGAAATAAGAAACGATAACAGTGTTAAGAATTGAAACAATTTAGAGGCAGTTAGGAATGATTAGGAATTAGCACCACATAGACCATAGACTTAAATTCATAGCAGGCCTTGGGGTAGAAGTTTCCATAAGTTTAATGTATTTCTGGTGGCTTGAAATTGATTCTGTTTATTGGGAATATTTTGCATAGTATAATCCAATACCACCCATGACTAGATACAAAATGTGCATGAATCTAGCCCCCAAATAAAATGTCAAATGTGATAATAGCACCAAAGCCTGAAGGGGATGGGACTGAGGGTAAGAACGGAGGAGGGAAAAAATGGCTAAATTTTCCATTCTTTTTTTTTCGAGATGGAGTTTCAGTCCGTTACCCAGGCTAGAGTGCAGGGGCACAATCTTGGCTCACTGCAACCTCCACCTCCAGGATTCAAGTGATTCTCTGGCCTCAGCCTACCTAGTATCTGGGATTACAGGCATACATCACCACGTCTGGCTCTTTTTTTTTTTTTTTTTTTTTTGTACAGACAGGGTTTCACCATGTTGGCCAGGCTGGTCTTGAACTCCTGACCTCAAATGATCCGCCCCCCTCGGCCTCCCAAAGTGCTGGCATTACAGGCGTGAGCGCCTGGCCAAATTTCTCATTCTGTTTAAGAATGGGTAGTTATTAATTTTTTATGTTGATGTAAAAATGTAGGCTTAAATATGTCACGGCAACCATTAGCACTGTAAAGATGGGAATTAAAACTGTTTTAAATTTTACTTTTTATTGATATATAGTAGGTGTACATATTTTCAGGGTACATATAATTCGTAAAGATCAAATCAGCCTAATTAGAAGATCCATCACCTTAAATATTAGTCTTTGGCCAGGCGCGGTGGCTCGCTCCTGTAATCCCAGCACTTTGGGAGGCCGAGGCGGGCGGATCACCTGAGGTCAGGAGTTCAAGACCAGCCTGGCCAACATGGTGAAACCCATCTCTACTAAAAATACAAAAATTAGCTGGATGTGGTGGTATGCGCCTGTAATCCCAGCTACTTGGGAGGCTGAGGCAGGAGAATCGCTTGAACTCAGGAGGCAGAGGTTGCAGTGAGCTGAGATTGTGCCATGGCACTCCAGCCTGGGTAACAAGAGCAAAACTCCATCTCATAAAAAAAAAAAAAAAAAAATCATCTTTTCTTTATGCTAGAAACAATTGAATTATTCTCATCTAATGATTTGAAAATATACTATTGATATTGTAAAATATTATCATCCTATGATCTATCAAACACTAGGTTTTATTTCTTCTATCATACTGTATATTTGTACCCATTAGTCAACCTCTCTTCACCCCCTCACCCCACGCTTTCTGGTGCCTGTGGTAACCACCAATCTATTCTCCATCTTCATGATAGTCACTTTTTAAGCTCCCACATATGAGTGAGAACAAGTGATATTTGTCTTTCTGTGCATGCCTTGTTTCACTTAATATAATGACCTCCAGTTCCATCCATATTGCTGCATGTAACAGGATTTCATTCTTTCTTGTGGCTGAATAATGTCCTGTTGTGTATATATAACACATTTTCTTTATCCATTAATGGACACTTAGGTTGGTTCCATATTTTGGCTATTATGAATAATGCTGCAATCAACTTGGAAGTGCAGAAGTCTCTTTGATATGTTGATTTCATTTCTTTTGGATATATATATAAGTAGAAAAATTGCTGAATCATATGATAGCTCTATTTTTAGATTTTTGAGGAACTTCTATACAGTTTTCCATAGTGGTTGTACTAATTTACATTCTCACCAACAGTGTATGAAGGTTCTCCTTTCTTCACATCCTTGTCAGCATCTGTTATTGCCTGTCTTTTTGACAAAAAACAATTTTAATTAGGGTGAAATATCTCGTTGTGATTTTGATTTGCATTTCTCTGGTGACTAGCAATGTCGAGCATTTTTTTCATATTATTATTGGTCATTTATATATCTTCTTTTGAGAAAGTCTGTTCAGATCTTTTGCCCATTTTTAAATTGGATTATTTGTTGTTTTGCTATTGAGTTGTTTGAGCTCCTTATATATCCTGGTTATTAATCCTTTGGCAGATGAGCAGTTTGCAAATATTTTCTTCTATTCTGTGGATTAACTGTTTACTTTGTTGCCTCCTTTGCTGTGCAGAAGGTTGATGTAATCTCATTTGTCTTTTGTTTTGGTTGTCTGTGATTTTGAGGTCTTACACCAAGAATTCTTTGCCAAGACCAATGTCCTAGAGCATTTCCCCAATGTTTTCTTCTAGTAGTTTCATAGTTTCAAGTCTTAAATTTAAGTCATCAATCTATTTTACTTGATTTTTGCATATAGTGAGAGATAGGGGTCTAGTTTCAATCTTCTGCATATGGTTATCCAGGTTTTTCAGCGCCTTTTATTAAAGAGACTATTCTTTCCCCATTGTATGTGCTTGGTGTCTGTGTTGAAATGAGTTGGCTGTAAATACGTGGATTTTTATCAGGGTTTTCTATTCTGTTCCATTGGTCTGTGTGTCTGTTTTTATGTGAGTACCATGCTAGGTATCAAAACTTTTAAACACTGTATGTGGGAGAAAAAGAATAATAAAATTTTACTATTTAGAAAAAAATCAGTAAAGGAAAAAATGTCCAACGAGAAAGCATAATGAGTAGGAAACATAAATTACGATGACAGGCATACCACATTTATCTTCGTTATGCATCTGCGATTCATTTTTGACTCCTCTCTCACTCACCATGTCTGTGCAGTTGACTCACTTGATTTTTCCTTGGAAAATGCTGTGTCTGACCCTTTCCATTCCCACTACCACTCCTCTAGTTCCCTGGAGCCTGTGCTAATTAAGTAGCTCTAGCACAGCGGCTGTTTTTCTTTTCTTTCTTTCTTTCTTTTTTTTTTTTTAGACAGGGTCTCACTCTTGTCGCCCAGGCTGCAGTACAGTGGCACGATCATGGCTCACTGCAGCCTTGACCTCCCCAGGCTCAGGTGATCCTCCCACTTCGGCCTCTCAAGTAGCTGGTACTACACGTGTGCACCACCATGCCTGGCTAATTTTTGCATTTTTTTGTATGAGGTTTGGTCATGTTGCCCAGGCTGGTCTCGAACTCCTGGGCTCAACCTATCCATCTGCCTCAGCCTCTCACCATGCTAGGATTACAAGTGTGAGCCACCATTCCCAGCCCACAGCATATTCTGCCTCGGCCTTACCCACAGCAATGAGCAATCTTCATAAAACATAACCTCACACCCCTGCTCAAAAGCCTTCAGGAGCTCCTTATTTCTCACCATCTACCCTCTTAGCTGGTTTTTGAGACCTTGTATAATATGATCCCAGTTAACTGTGTTTTGTCAATTCTTAGACACATTTTTTTAAAAAGACCTTTGAAACATCTCTGAAATCAGAGTGCATGTTATAGTCGATGGCAATCATGGTGTCTTAGATTCAATGGTTCTTTTCCCAGTTTACCTTGGCTACAGGTTACCTCTGTGCTAGAAAACAAGACTTCTCACTTTGTTATGCCATGACTCATTCTTTTATAGCTCCAAACTTTTGTTTAGACATCTCCCTCTGTCTGAGTATCCCTCTTCCTCTGCCTCCATTAACATATCTCCCTGTAAAAATCAGCTCATCTTTAATAAGGCCCAGCTCAAAGGCCACTGCCTCAAAGAATGCTTTCTCCACCACCTTAGTGGGAACAACCATCCCTCTGAATCCTCTCAGTCCCTTCTTTGTAAGTCTAGCATCTGGTATCACATAGTTCTTTTTAGTTAAACACTTGCATCCAGATTCAGTCCTGCAAATTGCTTGAGGGGACAGCTAAAATTGTGACATTCTATGAAAGAACATGGGTTTGTTTCACGAGGACATTTTGAATAATTTCATTACAATCTGTGAAGTACTACCATTCCAGAACTCAGTGAGAATCCTGCTTTGAACTGCCCTCTAGAGGTAGTAGAGGTAGTATCAGTGAGCCAGAGAGAGACCTACAACCACGGATGGGTGAAAGACCCCGGCTGCTAATCAGCTGAGAAGGGGAGCTGCTGAGAGTGTTTCTTCATCAGCAAGACTCCCTAATTGGCCCTGTTTGTGGGAGGAGCTGTTGGAAAGGTCAAGCTCTGGGAAACAGTGTTGCTTGGAGATTGCCAGCCCTCTCCACTTTGCTCAGATGAGTCACTATGATGTCTTGGAAGGGTGGGGCCTGACTAAGTAATCCCTCAGGAAATCCAGACTGGGCTGGAAGTCCAGGAACTCTGGGTCGTTTTTCCAGGGAGATATTGAGCATAACCCCATCCTGTCAGAAGGTGTAGTCTGGGAAAAAAGGGCTACATGTCCACGTCATTGTCTGCAACAAGATTCTTCTCCATCACAGCTAATTTTAAACTCTCCCAAGCATACATCTTTACTGCAATACATTCACAAAACTTTATTCCCCCCTCCCTCTTTTTCTCGGTAAACTGTGGCCACGAGAAGATAAAAGTCATCTCAGGTGCTGTCTTGCTAGCCAGGATATTCTGTGACTAAATTTTAAATGACTTGTGAAATTTTCTGCTTAGTTCTGCTTCCTAGGGCAAGTTCCATTTTCTGTAAGGGCCTCCCTTGTTACCTGACTTGACTTTCTATAGGCATCCCCTCCAGCCTCAGTCTCTGCCAACAGAGGGATTAGATTCTAGAGGCTCGGGTCCCTGATAGCTTCAATATTCTAATATCTGCTTGATGCTCAACATAGCTTGCCCTCCAGGCACTGGGTTTATGCATTAATGAGTTTGAAGCTCATTTTCCTCTGAGACAAATTGGTTGGCATGATGTGATCTGCGGATGTCCTTTGAAAGCTTTCCATAGGATGTGACTTCTCTCTACATCTTCACACCAGAAGACTTTGCCTTAAGGTCACAATTGTTGAGCTGATTTAACCACAAGAAATCATGTTGTCTTAGAATTTTTTCCTCATTAAAAAAGTCAAGCACTTTGGGAGGCCAAGGTGGCAGATCACCTGAGGTCAGGAGTTTGAGACCAGCCTGGCCAACATGGTGAAACCCTGTCTCTAATAAAAATACAAAAGTTAGCCAGGCATGGTGCTGCACGTCCGTAATCCCAGCTACTCAGGAGGCTGAGGCACGAGAATCGCTTGAACCCAGGAAGTGGAGGTTGCAGTGAGCCGAGATCGCGCCACTGCACTCCAGACTGGGCAACAGGTGACAGAGCGAGACTCTATCTAAAAAAAAAAGTCATAGGCTAGGCATGGTGACTCACACCTGTAGTCCCAGAACTTTGGGAGGCCAAGGCAGGAGGATCACTTTTGAACTCAGGAGTTCAAGACCAGCCTGGGCAACATGGCAAAACCCCATCTCTACAAAAAATACAAAAATTAGCCTGGCATGGTGGTACACCCCTGTAGTCCCCGCTACTCCAGAGGCTGAGGTGGGAGAATCACCTTAGCCCAGGAAGTCTAGGCTGCAGTGAGCCAAGATCACGCCACTGCACTCCAGCCTGGGTGACAGAGTGAGACCCTGTTTCAAAAGAAGAAATCATAAAGGTTTATTATAGAAAATATAGACATTATAGAAAATCATTAAAAAGGAAATAAGAATCACTTAAATGCAGCTTCTCAGAGGTAATACTATTAACACCATGGCAGTCAACATAACAATTTTTCTGTGTATGTATAATCATACGATTTTTTAGTGTTTGATACAGAACTGGAATCACAGTTTTCAAACTATTTTTTGCCTGCTTTTCTCCTGTAATTATAAATGATTAACATTTCATTTGTTATTATGCAACAGTTCATAGACTGGACTCTGGATCTAGCCTATCTGAACTTGAATCTTGGCTCTGTCACTTACTGTGTGACCCTTGGGTGTGTCCTTTAACTGAAATAGTTTCTGCAAATTCCTCATCTGTAAAATGGAGATAATAATGGTTCCTGCTTCACAAAGTGTTGTGAATATTTAAGTGAGTCAACATTTGTCCAGTACTTAGAACAATGCTGGCAGGTAGTGTGGGCTTTATGGGGCCCACACTACTACAATTACTATAACTACTACTACTACTACTACTAGTACTACTGCTACTACTACTACTACTACTACTACAACATTTTCTTCTACAACATCATTTTAAGACTGAATAGGATTACATTGTTTGGTTGTAGCATAATGTATTTAGTCAAAGTTCCATTCTTGAATAGAGTGTTCTGCTTTTTTGGTATTATGAACAATACTGCAACAAATATCCTCTTCTGTAACAGGACAGACTGTGTGTCAGGTAGGGGAGGAATGCAGTGATAGGAGATGGAAGAACTATGTTTTACCTTCATTGTTTTGAGCTTGGTGGAGAGGCAAATATTTTGATGTCTCACTTTTGCCTGGAAGGCTGCTACAGAGAAACCATTCAGACTTTCTGGCACCAGCCAGTCAAATATTTGGTAGTCCTTGCAAATTGAATCACCAGGATTCCTAACGTAAGATTCTGGTCAGAAAAGCATCCTTAACCATCCATGTCATATACTCCGGCTCTTTACCCAATTACTCAATTGCTGCCATGAGTGTCTCAGCCATGTGGGCTCTGCTCCAAGGAAGCATTGGTGGGTACTCAGTGAACTGTAGTGGATCCCTGGAGCCTCCTTTTCCAAGCTAGTGGAGATGAAGGTCCTGCTCTGCCTTCTCTTGGAGCTCTATTTCTGTGACCCTCCCCCTCAATACTACTGGAGAGAAGGGGAAGGGAACCTTTCTGGTTTCTGGACCCCTTCTGGTTTCTGTCCTTAGTTATGGGAATGGTTGTGATGCATTCTTGTAGAATGGGTGCAGTTATCTGTCTACAAACTGAGGAAATGATAGAAAAATTTCGTGGTTTCACGGAACAACTTTATACAACAAAGCTGTGCCATTGCAGACAAACACTGCCACGAAGAAACCTTGCTGGGGGATCAGCAACTGATCAGATCACTTCCATGAAGATGTGCATGGGAGAGTGTGCCAAATACCTAGTTCTTACAGTCTCTCAGGTGTCATTGACCAAACCACCTGCTTGGTTCTCAGCCCCTCCTAGCCAAAATTCATAACCTGACCACATCCTGGAAGACCCACAACTTCTAGATTTCTGCCTTTGTTATCTCTTAGGTCCACTGGAAGGATCTACCCACCTGCTCCCCACTGTGGGGTTCTAGATAAATACCACTCCCTAGAGAATTCCCTTAGTACACGGAGGTGGGAGAGCTGTCCCCCAGCCTCAACCATCTCCAGTCAACTGGTCATTTAACCTTGTGCCAGGGGGTCTTTGTTTCTACCAAGTGAGTGGATATTCTTTTAGAATACAAGGATGAGGCCACTGACACTAGATAAAAACGATTGTGAAATAAGCAAAACTAGTCTATACTTTTAGAAATCAGGATAATGGTTACCCTTAGTGGAAAGGTCAAGCTCTGGGAAACCATGTTGCTGGAAGAGGGTACAAGGGAGGCTTCTAGGGGATGGATAACATTTTGGGTTTTGACCAGGATGCTGGTTACATGGGTGTGTTCAGTTTGTGAAAGTTCAATGAACTATACACTCATGATAAGTATACTTTTTTCAATTAAAAATTTTAAGTAGGAGATATTGATAAACCAGAGTAAATGCATTAAAATAAAGAGCCCAAGGAGATCCACCTCTCTTAAGACTAGTGGCTGTTTCCTAGTAGGGCTACCAGATTTAGCAAATAAAAATACAAGACAGGCAGTTAAATTTGAATTTCAGGTAAACAATGAATAATTTTTAGTTTAACTATGTTCCATGCAATATATGGGACATGTTTATGCTAAAAAAGTATTCATTGCTTACCTGAAATTCAAATTTAACTGGTTGTCCTGCATGGCAGGATATGACCTAGCAACTCTAATCTTACATCTTCTAAATATGTCTCATCATCAATATAACAAAGTAAAAAAAGGATGTCTATTGAATGATATATATGAAGGATATATAGTCTTGGAAGGGAATACTAAAATCTGTAAATAAAGCATAGGAGACAAAGAAATGAGAAAACAAATGTTTTAATTTTCTGTTTTATCCATTCCTCATTCATTTCATATTTCTCTTCTGTTGTTCCTTGTTTTCTCATTCTCACATTCATATCAATGAAAATAAGGGAAATAAGATAAGTAAAAGAAATATGATAACGCCACATACTTCACACTTTCATTTAGTAAGTTTGAATTCACAACTCCATTGGTCAATATTTCTGAAAATATTGTTCTTGTATTTGTCTGTGTTTTTGTTTCTTATTTTTGACTGAACTATTTCCTCCCTATTTCACTGTCTTTCAGAACTTGGCCTGCAACCTTTGACCAGATGGAAGTTGAACCCTTCTCAGTCTAATCAGTGTTTTTTATATTTAGGTTTCATAGGCTAAATGTGAAAAATCTATTTGTTATTGATCTTAGAAAGGCCACGTTTTCCTCTCCAACAATGTTAACTTATACATACCTGCTACATTTCAACTGTGTTTCTTAAACAAATATGAACTGAAGTCAGAATTCCATTTCATTTCCTTTTTTATGCTTCCTACTCTCAAAGATGAAGAAATTCTGGTACAAATTATTTGGTACAACTAGGCTCTATCAGTACATGGAATTGAGTCCCCAAGATTTTGTGCTTTGATTCATTTTCAGTATACATTGATGGGTGGTAATAAAATAAAATTATTTCCTGCTTGAAAAGGCTCCTAAATTGTGACTTTGTCACCAAGAGTGTCATCCACTTTATTCAGAGTAAAATACTCAATAATTATTTTTATTTTTTTCATTGAAACAATAAACACATGTCCTACAATACTTGAGGAGATGAGGAAGGGGAAAAGAGGAAAGCTGCATCAACATCAAAGAAATATTATAAGGTGCCTCTCAACAACCCATATTTGGAATCCTAACCATTTAAGTCTAACCATCCTAGTCTTTTCGAGTTAGTAGTTTTCTGCAATATTGTCAACTAAAAGTATATTTTTTGGTTGAGTTACTTCACCAATCATTGATCCACTCTAAATGACTTCAGACAATATTTTTCCTTTATTATCTTAGACACAGTTGATTAAATCAACTGATTATCTTGCCATGGAGACAACTCTTTTTCTATACCATAAAAGAGACATATTTAACCTTAAACCCTGTGTTCATAAGTTTTGCTGTGAGAATACAGTAGAGAAGAGGAGGGAAGAATGATAAAGATTTAATATGTGCAGAGAAGAATTTAAAAATATACAAAGACAAATTAGTATGAAAGCATTATAAATAAGGTAGAAAAACAACATTAATTTTCATGAAACAGTATTAGCAGAAATACTTAAATCAAGTAGCTCTGGATTTTTCAGAACACTCCATAAGCATTAGTGAATGGTCTGTTAATCAATAAATGATGTATACAATTGCAGAATCCTTAACAACTCTAATAGTATTTTCAACTCTAATATTCTACAGCAAATGCAATAATGACTTTAGTAGCTAAATGAGCTCCCAGGAATGTGCTGGGTTCTTAGCAATGACTTATCAATTACTTGCCCTTGTAGTCTCTAGCATTCCTAACATTCAAAGGTCTCCAAAATCTGCTCCCTCCTACTTGTCCAACCTTATTTTCCACAACCCGCCTTGGGGGTCTGTTCTGATCAGGTCTTATTGGTTTCTAATCTCTGTACTCCTGGGGCTGCCAGAATAGTACCTTTTCTACTTCCTCCCTGTCCCCTCAAATCCTCCCCACTGTTCAGGCCTAGCTCCATTCAGCTCCTACCACCTCCAATAAATTATATCTGCCTACTCTAGTCTATAGCCATCTTTTCTTTTGCTTGGTTATATTATTAAATTACTGTCTGTACCACTAATATGGTATTTTGTTATACATACCAGCTTATACCATCTTCTGCACTGTTTTCTTGAAGAGTTACTTAATATTCATGGGTATATGAACATACTTTTGTAACTATAAAACATCCTACCAATGTAAAGTTTATTCCCTAGATTATAGTCCCCTTGTGCATACATTTTTGTATGACATCTAGGAGAGCAGTGTATACTCCAATTAATATTTTCTGATGAGTGAATGCATGGAAGACCACTGGAATTGGAGCTAAACCACCAGAGTTTGCATTTGCCACTTGTCCCCTCTCTGACTTTGAACTAGTTATTTAATCTCCATACCTTAGTTTTTTTTCTGTAGAATGGGGATAATAATGGTATCTACCTCATAAAGTTGAGAATTAAATGAATTTATACATTTTAAGTGCCTAAAACAGCTTGTTTAGCACATAGCCAGTTGGGTGAATGAATGAATGAGACAGAATGCATTTCAATTAAAATCTAGAAACAACAATGTTTTATTTTATTATCCCTGGAACAGTGATTATAAAATAACACATAATACATAAGAATATCAAAGGAAATCAGTATATCTGTTTAAGATATAAGCCATTATGTATATATTTATTCCTAGAGATATTTTTCAGAAGGAAGCTTATATTCTGTATTACCTAATTTGTACTTTTTAAATTTCAAAAATCATTTAAGGCGTATCTAAAAGAGATTTTAGTACAGTCACTTTTCTAAACATCACATTACTTTTAGATCTGAATAAATAATGATTGCTGAATATTCTTGACCTTGGTTTACACTGTTTAGAAGATGACACTTAAAAGCAGCAATTACTTCCGGACAATTTGCTCTTGATATCTGTGTTGAACTACTTTTGCATATATTATGGGTAAATTTTGATGTAGAAGTTGAGAGTAATAACTTCATGATGAACTTCTTGAAAACTATTTTCTTCTAAAATTTTACCAAAACATTTAGCTTGCCTAAGTTAATTTAACAAGTTAAATGTTTTCATTTTTACCATTCCAATTTCTCTCATACACACACATACACACACAGAATGTAAAAAAGATTTCCTGTAATAATAATTTACACATACATCAACTTTAAATCATGTCGTGATTTTTTTTGTTGTTGCTCTGTAGAGCCATCTGCTGGTCAATGATGTGTTTTATATACTTATATTTAAGTTTTCTCTGTGTAATGTAAGGCTCTAACAAAATCATGCACTCCCAGTAAGAGTAGAGCTAGAAATCTGTGGCTCAAACAAAACTTGAAGAAAGTGTCCTTCCCGGAATAAATATTGAGAGTAACTTGTAATAGTATAATGGAGAAAATCATCATTTATAGACAATGAGTAGATCCTAGATTTTGGATAATTGTTTCACTCATTCAGTAAATATTTGTAAGCTTCTTCCTGCTAATAGAACAGAAAAATACACACACACACACACACACACACACTTTGTGGTATATAATTTTTTTAAATCTTGTATAGATCATAACTTTCTACTTGTTAAAGTTAATAAAATAAACCAAAACATTTTTATTCTCATTTCATATGGCAATTAAATTTTTATCACTTATATTTAGCATTCCTCCTTCAGCATCAGTATGAACTTACAGCCTTTTACAGTCTCAGCTGGTTTCAATTACCCATTATTATTGATATTACTACTTCTTTTTCATTTTTTCTTTTTTTGAGATGGAGTTTAGCTTTTGTTGCCCAGGCTGGAATGCAGTGGCACAATCTTGGCTCACTGCAACCTCTGCCCCCCAGGTTCAAGCGATTCTTTCACCTCAGCCTCCTGAGTAGCTGGGATTACAGGTGCCCACCACCACGCCCAGCTAATTTTTGTGTTTTTAGTGGAGATGGGGTTTCAACTTGTTGGCCAGGCTGGTCTCCAACTCCTGACCTCAAGTGATCTGCCCCCCTCAGCCTCCCAAAGTGTTGGGATTATAGGCATGAGCCACTGCGCCCAGCCTACTACTTCTTTTCTGATACACAAATCTTCATAACCTGTTCAGGGGAGGCCCCCTTATATAGTGTCTTCTGTCCTCCAAGCACTTCTATCATTGTATCCTATCCAAACATCCTGATGTGTCAGATCCAACATAATTTTTTCCTGCCCTCAAACTATGGAGTCAACTATCCTCCAAATTTCCTGGTTCATATTAGTGGATAATAGTATTAGAGACTAAAAGCTGGATGCTAAGGTGCCCACGTGAGATTTAGTTGAGAGCAAAAATGCTATCATTGATGTTATTGTTGCTTATAACAGAGCTAGATAAATATATGTTTTAAGGTTATGCATGTACATAGATTTTTTTTCCCACTGATATACATTTGTATTACATTTCCCTACCCTACTTTTCTTGAATTATGTGGGATTTTTTTCCTATCACCATGGCATTCCGCTATGTAATTTAATGTGCCACCTTTGGTAGATATTTATATTAATTCCAATCTTTTGCTTTTAACAATTATGCAATGGAATCATTACAGGTAAACTTTATACATATTCATAATTATTATCTCAGAGCAATCTGCTTGAAGTTTTTTTGTGGATTTTTGTTTGTTTGTTTTGTTTTATTTTGTTTTTTTGAGACAGGATCTCACTCTGTCACCCAGGCTGGAGTGAAGTGGCACAATCATGGTTCACTGCAGCCTCTGCCTCCTGGGCTCAAATGATCCTCCCACCTCAACCTCCTATAAGCATGCCCCCGCCACACCTGCCTTGTTTTTGCATTTTTCATAGGGAGGAGATCTTGCCATGTTGCCCAGGCTGGTCTCAAACTCCTGGGCTCAAGCAATCTGCCCATATCAACCTCCCAAAGTGCTGGAATTACAGGCATGGGTCACAGCTCCTGCCTGCTCCTGATCTATACAAGAAGGCAAGTTTTTGATGTTACTGCTGACCTACAGAAGGCCAGGATGTTCCTAAGTGGGACTTACTGGGATGGTGTGAAAAAAGCACAGAATCAGGAGTTAAATAGGGATTAAATATCTAGCTCTACATAAATCACTTAACTTCATTGTGTCTCAGTTTCCTCATTTGTAAAAATATGATAATGATAATTAGACTTTCCAGTTGAATTTAACAGTTTTAAATAAGGTTTTACAATAATTTCTCTCCAATCTACTTCACAGGAAATTGTTTTACGGGTTAATTAAAATAACCTGTTAGCAGTGCTTTGAACAGGGTAGAATAGACTGGAAGAGACAGATGGTTCACCTCATGACTGTCCTTTGTGCATGGGTCCACTTAGCCGTAGCTGCTTGGTTTCTCCTCATGCCCTCATTCTTGACCTCTTTAAACACTCATTCAGGGGTATCCACCACCATCTGAACATAAAGGTGATAAGTACATACATTATAGGGTATTGCTTACATCTGTCTTAGCTCCTCTTTGAAGTCTGTGCTAGTCACTTTGCAATGATGTTTTATGGCTTTTATTATTGCTTCTGTGCAGTACACTGTGCTAATAACATCAAGTTGACTCCTTGGCAAGGAAGGTTGAATAGGCCCTGGAAGTTTCTGGAGGTCTTTATTTCATATGATATTGAGCACCTGAATTATTCACTCTGTATAAATAAGAATAAAATTCATTTCTATTTCAGAAATCTTATATCTGAAGAAATAAGAGAGAATGCTGAGAAAATGTTGGATCAGGCCTACTTTGAAAGTAAGAAACTAGGCATCAGAATCAATGATGCTGTTTTTTCCACTGAATAAGGTTAACCCCCAACAGGCATTTTTCCCCTCAACCCCTTAGAAATATCCCTCCTGAATACATCTGTATTACTTGCATCAGGAGTTTCAGTTACTTGGGTTCACCACAGCCTGTCAGTAGTTAGTCGAAAGTAATTAATTCAAGAACTATCCATCACAATTACCTTAGATATTTACTTCACCCTCCTACAAATCTCAGAATATTTCAAGGCCCCCTTTACTCCACTGAAAAGCTTTTCAGTGGAGAAAACAGTATCATTGATTCTGATGCCTAGTTTCTTTTCTGAGGTTAGAGGGTTTGACCTGATTATCTAAATTTGTGAATTCTTCTGTTCTTTGAAGAAAAATTTATAGAGAAGAATAAACTAGTTGCTGAGAATACCCTGGATCATTTTTTTTAAGAAAACAAATTGATCTATTAAAATTATATTTCCCCTCACCATCCCAACGCAGACCTTAGTAATAATCCTTTGCCACTTTCCACAAAGTCCTGCAAGAGGGATGTCTTAGCTCATTTTCTGTTGTTAAAACAGAATACCACAGATTGGATAATTTATAAAGAAGAGAAGTGTATTTGGCTTACAGTTCTGGAGGACGGGAAGTTCAAGAACATAGCCTTCATCCCATGGCAGAAGACATCATATAGTGAAAGAAGGCAAGAGAGAGAGGGTAAGAGTTCATGAGATAGAAAAAAGAGGGCCCAACTCCTGAGATAGCTAGTCCACTCCCACAATAATGGCATTAATCCATTCATGAGGACAGAACCCTCATGACCTAATCACCTTTTAAAGGCCCCACCTCCCAACATCATTACACTGGCAATCAAATTTCAACATGAATTTTTTTTTATTTTTAATTTTTGTGAGTACATAGTAGATATATATATTTATGGGGTATGTGAGATATTTTGATATCTCAGGCATGCAATACATAATAATCCTATCAGGGTAATGGGGGTATCCATCACTTCAAGCATTTATCTTTTGTGTTACAAACAATCTAATTACACTCTTTTAGTTATTTTAAATGTACAATTAAATTGATTTTTTAACTATAGTCACCCTGTAATGCTAGCAAATACTAGTTCTTATTCATTCTTTCTATTTTTTGCACCCATTAATCATCCCCACTCTCCCACCCCTGCAATAACCCAGTTTCCAGCCTCTGGTAACTGTCCTTCTATTCTCTCTCTCCATGAGTTCAATCGTTTTAACTTTTTTTTTTTTTTTTTTTTTTGAGACGGAGTCTTGCTCTGTCACCCAAGCTGGAGTGCAGTGGCCTGATCTTGGCTCACTGCAAGCTCCGCCTCTTGGGTTCATGCCATTCTCCTGCCTCAGCCTCCCGAGTAACTGGAACTACAGGTGCCTGCCACCACACCTGGCTAAATTTTTTTTGTATTTTTAGTAGAGACAGGGTTTCACTGTGTTAGCCAGGATGGTCTCCATCTCCTGACCTCGTGATCTGCCCGCCTTGGCCTCCCAAAGTGCTGGGATTACAGGCATGAGCCACCGCGGCAGGCCAATCGTTTTAACTTTTAGCTCCCACAAATAAATGAGAGCATGTGATGCTTGTGTTTCTTTGCCTGGCTTTCCTTGCACTTAGCTATAATGACCTCCAGTTCCATCCATGTTGTTGCAAATGACAGGATCTCATCCTTTTTATGGCTGAATAGTAATTATATCTAAGTACCACATTTATCTTTACCATTCATCTGTTGATGGACACTTGGGATGCTTCCAAAATCTCGGCTCTTTTGAACAGTGCTGCAATCAACATGGGAGTATAGATACATCTTCAATATTATGATTTCCTTTCATTTAGGTATCTACCGAGTGGTGGGATTGCTGGATCATAGAGTAGCTTTATTTATTGTTTTTTGAGGAATCTCCAAACTGTTTTCCATAGTGGTTGTACTAATTTACATTCTCACCAACAGTGCACGGGAGTTCTTTTTTCTCCACATTCTCATCAGCATTTCTTATTGCTTGTCTTTTGGATAAAAGTCCTTTTAACTGGGGTGAGATGATATCTCATTGTAGTTTTGATTTGCATTTTGCTGATGATCAATGATATTGAGCACATTTTCATATGCCTGTTTGTTGTTTGTATGTCTTCTTTTGAGAAATGTCTATGTGCATCTTTTGCCCATTTTCTTTGATGGGATTATTAGATTTTTTCCTATTGAGATGTTTGAACTCCTTACATATTCTGGTTATTAATCCCTTGTCAGATGGGCAGCTTGCAAATATTCTCTCCCATTCCGCTAGTTGTCTCTTCACTTTGTTGATTGTTTCCATTGCTGGGCAGAAAGCTTTTTAACTTGATGTGATCTCATTTGTCCATTTTTGCTTTGGTTGCCTGTGCTTGTGGGATATTATTCGAGAAATCTTTGCCCACTCCCATGTCTCGAAGAGTTTCCTCAATGTTTTTTTTTAGTAGTTTTGTAATTTGAGGTATTACATTTAAGTCAAGCTGGTCCAACCCATGGCCTTGGGCTGCATGCAGCCCAAGATGGCTTTGAATATGGCCCAAAAGAAATTCGTAAAGTTTGTTAAAAATTATGAGTATTTGTGCAATTTTTTTTTTAGCTCATCAGCTATCATTACTGTTAGTGTATTTTATGTGTGGTCCAAGACAATTCTTCTGATGTGGCCCAGGAAAGCCAAAAGATTGGGCATTCATTTCTCTGCTTTTTAACTTTTGTTGTTTCTATTTATAGCTTAGTGCAGCATCTATGTCTTGAAAAATTGTTATAGTTGTTGTTTTTGATTGGTTCATCTTTTCGTCTTTCTACTCATAATATGAATAATTTATCCAACACAATTACAGTGTTATAATATTCTGTATGTTTTTTGTTTCTTTTCTCTTGCTGCTTTTGGGATCCTTTCTTTGTCTTTGATCTTTGGGTGCCTTGAGGTTCTTAAATCTGCTTGGTGTTCTATAAGCTTCTTGTACTTGGATATTTATATCTTTCTCTAGGTTTAGAAAGTTCTCTGTTATTATCCCTTTGAATAAACTTTCTACCCGTATCTCTTTCTCTGCCTCCTCTCTAAGGCCAATAACTCTTAGATTTTCCCTTTTGAGACTATTTACTATATCCTGTAACCATGCTTCATTGTTTTTTATTCTCTTTTCTTTTGTCTCCTCTGATTGACCTGTCTCCTCTGAATAACCTGTCTTCAAGCTCACTAATTCTTTCTTCTTCCTGATCAATTCTGCTATTAAAAGATTGTGATGTATTCTTCAGTGCATTTTTTAGCTCCAAAATTTGTTTGATTCTTTTTAATTATTTCAATCTCTTTGTTAAATTAATTTCTTTGAGTTTCCCCAAAATAGCTATTTTGAATTCTCTGTCTGAAAAGTCACATATCCCTCTTTCTCCATGATTGGTCCCTGGTACCTTATTTAGTTCATTTGGTGAGGTCATATTTTCCTGGATGATCTTGATGCTTGTGGATATCTGTCAGTGTGTTTTGAAGAGTTAGGTATTTGTTTCGTCTTCACAGTCTGGGCTTTTTTGTACCTGTCCTACTTGGGAAGGCTTTCCATGTATTCAAAAGGACTTGAATGTTGTGATCTATGTGGTATCTGCATTGGGGTCACCCCAAACTCAGTAACACTGTGGTTCATGCAGACTTGTGGAGATATCACCTTTGTGGTCTTGGGTAAGATCTGGAAGAATTCTCTGGATTACCAGGCAGGGACTCTTGCTTTCTTCCCTTACTTTCTCCCAAACAAAGGGAGGGTCTGTCTCTGTGGAAAGCCACCTGGAGCTGATGGTGCAGTGATACAAGCACCACTGTGGCCACCACAGCTGGGACTGTGCTTGGTCAGACTAGAAGCCAGCATAGTATTGAATCTTGTCCAAGGCCCTCTGTAGCCACCGCCTATGTTCACTGAAGGCCTTGGGGCTCTACAATCAGCAGATGGCAAAACCAGCCAGGCCTGTGTCCTTCCCTTCAAGGTGGTGAGTTGCCCCAGGGAAATCCATAGGTACCATAGAGGTGTCAGGGACTAGAGACAAAAACCTTAGAAGTCTGTTGGTGTTCCATTGTTTGCAGCTGAACTTGTACTCAAACCACAAGATGCAGCCCTTCCCACTCTTCCTACCACTTTCCAAAGGAAGAAGAGCCCCACTCCATGACCACCACTACCATAGGCCCATGGGGAGTACTACCAGACTACCACCAGTATTTCCTTAAAGCCCAAGAGCTCTTCAGTCAGCTTGTGGTGAATGCTGACAGGCCTGTGACTCACCCTTCGGAGCAGTGGGCTCCCCTCTGGTCCACAGCAGATCCAGAAATGCCATCCAAGAGACAAGTCCTGGAACTGGGGACTCTAAGAACCCTCTTGGTGCTATACGTCCCTGTGGCTGAGCTGGTAGCTAAAGGCTGTATGTCCCTGTGGTTGAGCTGTAGCTAAAGTGCAAGACAAAGTCCCCCTCAGTTTTCCTTCTGCTTTTCTCAAGCAGAAGGAGTCTCTCACCATAGCTAATGCAACTGGGAATGTGCTGGGTCTCACCTGAAGCCAGCACATCTCAGTCTCACCCAAGGCCCATGCTGTACTACCAGGGTATCACTGCTGGTTTCAGGGTATCCAAGGTTTCTTTGGTCAGCAGCTGATGAATCCTGCCAGGACTGAGTCCTTCCTTTCAAGGCAGCAGGTTCCCTGCTGGCCCAGGGTGTGTCTAGATATGTTGTCCGGGGGCTAGGGCCTGGAATGGATGCCTCACAACTCTGTATGCTATACTGTGGCTGAGCTGATATCCAAGATTCAAGACAAAAGTCCTCTTTACTATTCCCTCTCCTCTTCTCAAGTAGAAAGAAGAAGGAGTGGCTTTTGTTGCTGTGAGCTTTGCTGCCTGGGGTTGGGGAGAGGTGGCGCAAGCACTTTCTTAGCCACCCCGGGTGGTGTCTCACTGGGTCACAGGTCCCCCAAGTCCCACTGGCTTCAAGCCCAGAACGGCACTGGGAATTGCAGTCCTTGTGGCCTAGATAGCCTTTCATGTTTATTTAGGACCCCAGAGAATTCAGCCTGTGGTGGCAAGGCTTGTGGAAACTCAAATTCTGACCTCTGGGATGGGTGATTCCCTTCCGGCTAGGGCTGGTCCAAATGCTCCCTCTGTGGATGAGTGTTGGCTGACCTCAGCCTGCTTTTGCTTTCCACTGTGACAGGGCAGCACGGAGTTCAATGCAGGGTCCCACAGTTGTTGTGCTGAGTCTCCCCTAAGCACACAGATTCTCCATGTTGTGCAGCCACTGCTAAATGGGGGAGGGGGTGGCATCAGCTATTCAAGACTCTCTTTCCTACCCTCTTCAGTGCCTCTTTCAGCTATGTAAAGTTAACTTTCAGTTATGTAAAGTTAAAACCAGGTACTGTGATTGCTCACCTGATTTTTTGTTCTTACGAAAATGCTTTTTTGTATAGATAGTTGTTCAATTTGGTGTTCCTCTGTGGGAGATGATCAGTGAAGGCTTCTATTTGACCATCTTTCTCTACCCCCTCTCACTATGAGTTCTGATGGGGATATTCGGACCCTAGCAAGGGACGAACTTGGCCTGGAAGTAGCCAGTGTAGAAAAAATGAATGAAAACATAGTTTTGCTGAGAGAAGTGGCCTCTGCCTGTTGCCTACACTCTAAATTGCCTGCAAATGTTACAGTTTAGAACCTTGTAGCAGGGGCTTTAGGCCTTTCTCAAGTGTTTTCCCTTAAAAGCTCTCTAGCAGTGAGCAGAAAGAGATGCTAGTCCCTAGGGGAAAAA
Source organism: Macaca thibetana thibetana (assembly GCF_024542745.1). NCBI lineage: Eukaryota > Metazoa > Chordata > Mammalia > Primates > Cercopithecidae > Macaca > Macaca thibetana. The sequence continues at coordinate 43,349,388 of NC_065590.1, forward strand.
ACTGATTAAAGGTGGTATCTTTCCATAGAGGGCTATTGATTCAAAGTGCCCCATGCAGTGGCCGTGAAGCTTAGGGACAGAGAGAACAGAGAACTCAGGCCTGCAGGAAAAAAAAGAAAAACTTCAGGCTTAAAGTCTATTTAAAAGTAAGCTTCTGACTATGGCTACTCATATCTGGGATCTACAAGAATCCAACTAACTAGAAACCTACTAAGGAGGTTCGTGGAAGCTGCAAACACATGCTGGCCTCGCTTGCTGTCAGCCAGTTGCTAACTACTCAGCCTTCAGGCTCCTTAATCCACCTCAAAAGGAGATAGTTTATAAAATCTGTATAGGAATGGAATGCTCTCCACTGACCAAATATTCATAAGATGTGGCTTTGGGGGATAATGAGAAGATTCTCCCATACAGCAGAACCAGGACTGACAGACAGGTGGCTCAACCAAGGAAGTGACTCCACTGTCGGCATAAAGTACTCACCACTCCTGCCCAGCAGGATTCTGCATGTGCCATGACCACTGACAGCTCTGTGTGTCATGTTCATAGTGTAGTCATTCTACTTCTCCACACACTGTACACCGAGAATGTAGAAGGCAGATTAATTCCATGACTCCATGGGGACCCCATATAGGAACTTGACAGGAATAAAAATCACTCAAGCTGATTGCAAGAATTGAGTTTAACCTGAGGGAAGGAATAACTCCTTCTAAACCAAGTATATATTTGATGAAAAGATTGAATAGGGGTACTGGGAACCCAAAGAGATGAATTGAGGCAGATAATAAAAGCCAGAGTCAACTGCAGAAACATAAACTAGCTATTTTAAGCAAAGGTATTTATTTAATGCATGGGATTAGAAATTTACAACATTTTAGGTAGGGGCAAGCTCCAGGCTAGGTCTTCAAAAATAACTCCCAGAATGACCCTGCAGAAGTAACCACCAGAGATATCATTTCTGCCACCATAATTGGAACTGTTGGCTTCAGAAGCATGTACCAGGGATCAGGTAGCTGCTGCCACCACCGCCACTACTGCTAGCTCTAGAACTATGCTGACTCTCTTAGATGTGCATGCTCTACATCAGGCACATCCTTACTCATGAAGCTAGCGACTTGCCACTGAAATGCTGGCACAGAAAAAGCCAGTGCTTCTCTGCCTGACTGTGCCTGCCAGAAGAAAGAATCGAAAGAAATAGCAGAATTCCTTTCATCCCATCACTTCCAGGTCCCAAATCTTGCACAAGTGCATCTGATTAGCAAAAGCTAAATCACACAGGAACCTAGTTGGGAGAAGTAATTTTTAGCTCCCTAGCCTCTGCAGTACAAAAAGGTACACTAAAAGGAGGGTAGAGTCAATGTTTAGTGAGCTAGTTGACCTTATCCCCCATGCATGTACTGTAGGCTGGCTTACTTCAAATTAATTCCCTGCCCCATTCCCTTTTGCCTTCCTGTACATTAGAGGCTGGAAAGATAAATCAATCAATTCTTAATCAATTCTCCCACCTCTTTTGCAACTGGAGGTGCCCTGTGAAACAGTCTGACCAAGAGGATGTGAGCAGAAGTTTGATATGTGGTTTTGGGAAAGTACTGTTTCTCCCCTAAATGGAGAACAAACTAGCTGATGCAGGCTTTTGCTCTTCCCTTTTCTTCCTGCCTAGGATGAGACTGTGATGCCTGGATGTACAACCATCTGTTGACCATAATACTGAAAGCCAACAAACTGAGAACAATGGAGCAAAAAGAAAAAGCCCAAGTCCTTGATTACATTCAGCAACTGCAAATACCATAGATTGGCATTTGCATTAATTTCTTGTTATATAAGAAAAGTGAACCCCTATTTTCAAGCTTTATTTAGTTTTCAAATACTTGCAACCCACATTCCTAAATGATACACAGACTTTCCTGTTATAGAAAGATTATGAAGATTGTATATCTTATATGAGAATACTTTTTTGAAGTGTTGTTACATAAACAAATATTTTGAAGCATCTACCAAAACTATATTTAATAAAATATATACAGGGAATATTCATGTAGATTTACCCACATATTTACCGTATCCATTGCTTTTCCCAAGTTTCATCTGGGATTGTTTTCCTTCTGCCGGAGAACACTCTTTTGTATTTCCTTTATTGACAAATTCTGTCAATTTATAGTAGTCTGAAAATGCTCTTATTTTACTTCATTTTTGAGGGGTATGTTCATTGGGCATAGAATTCTAGGTCGGTAGTAATTTTCTTTTAGCATTTTGAAGATATCACTGCATTTATTCTGACTTTCCTATTTCTGTTAGGAATTCAGCTGTAAGTTTAATCTTAGGGCTGTTCCTTTATATTTTTATTCTGTGGCTGCTTTTAAGACTTTTTTCTCATTAATTTTTAGTAGTTTTGTCGTCACGTGCATAGGCATGGTTTTCTTTGTACTTTTTTCTGCTTTGAATTTTTTTCTTTGTGGCTTTTCTGTTTGTATAGCTATTTTAAGCATGGTTATTTTTAAATCATTGGCTGATAACTTCAGTATCTGGATCTTCTGTGGATCTGTCTCTATTATCTGTTTTTATTCTTAGTTTTAGATGAAGTCTTGTCTTGATGTATACTGAGTATGAAAAACCGAAGAGATAATTTGTGATCCTGAATGATGTTATCTTATTTCGTAGAGGATTTACTTTTGCTCTGGAGGGAATGGGCCTAGTGCTACACTTAATCAAGTATTAAAATTATTAAAAGTGGCTTCAGTCCCTGTAAGTCAGTGATTCTCAATGCTGGATGCACTTTAGAACTACACAGGAAGCTTCAAAAATATGCATGTCCCTGGACTCCACTTCAGAGATCTGACTCTACTGATCTGGAATGAGGCATTGATTTTTTGGGGGAGAGTAGTTTTTAAAAACATTTTTTGAAATAATTATGGATTCACAGGAGGTTACAAAAAATGCACTGAAAAGCTCATGTAGCCAGCCCTTCCCTAAAGCTTACCCCATTGAATGCAAACATTTCATACAACTATAGTACAGTGTCAACACCAAAAAACTAACATTGGCACAGTCCATAGAGCCTATTCAGATTTTCCCAGTTATACATGGACTTGTGTACGTGTGTGTGTGTGTGTGTGTGTATGTGTAGCTCTATGCAATTTTTTCACATCTGTAGCCTCCCTAAAAACCACCACAAATGAGATACTCAACTGTACCATCACTCCCTGTGTTATTCCTTTATAGCCACACCCATCCTCTCTCTTTTCTAACCCCTAGCAACCACTGATCTGTTCTCCATTCCTGTAATTGTTCCATGATTGTTAGACAAAAGGAGTCATGTAATATGTATCCTTTGATTTTGATTCTTTTCACTCAGCATAATTTTGTGGAGATTTTTTGAACTATGGGACATTGATAAATTTTTTAATCTTTGTAGGTAATTCTCATGTTTATTCATGATTGAGAACCACTGCTATAAGGGTTGGTCCGTTTCTGGTTCACTGTTATACTCTTAGAGCATAGCCTTTAAAAGTCCCAAAGAAAAGGCTGAGGTGTTTTCCAGGGTCACTCCTCCTTCGTGGGCTTTTTCTAGCTCAAGAATCTTGCCAAAAGTTCTGCTCAACTTCTCATGCACTTAGATACCTTTCACTCTCAGAATTAGCAATTGCCTTGAAAGAAATGGAGACCAAATGCCCAGCTCCCCTCTGTAAACTGCCTCTTCTTTTGGATTCTTGGCTCTGTAAATTCTCACTCTCTCAGTGACTTTCTGATGTCTTTGAACAGATGTTTATTTTATATTACATCCATTTTATGTGATTCTTATCAATGCCAGGATTACTCCAAAATAACCTAGCCAGCTATTGTCAAAGGTAGAACTCTATCGAATAATATCTAAGTAAAAGTAAAAAAGATTAGTCCTAGAGAAAATGTATAGACTAAAGGGAAGGTAATAGTAAACTATGAGGAAGAATTGGTCATAGAGTATCTGATCATAAGGTTTTAATACTTGGTATAACTAAACCATAAATTTGTCTGTGTTGTATTTGGCAATGCTTTGATATTAAATTTTAGTTTCTATTCATTTTATCACTACATTACACTTAAATAAACGATATTATTTCATATATTTGGTCTTCAAGGGGAAGACGGCTATCTCTTAAGACAAAATGGCAACTGAATTCCTAAACAAATTATTAAACAGATTGAAACAATAGGCTGAAAACATTTTTATTTGCAAAACTTAGTATTTGTTAAAAGAGAAAACAATTTTCTTATCATTCCACACTAGATTTAAATAGAAAATGCCAAATTTGGAGGACTAAGCATAATTTATATAAAACTGGAGTTGAAAGGAGTGCATGACAACGTATAATGGAGATTTTTCTGCCCTTGCCACCCCCGCGCCCCCTGAAGAAAGGAAATGAGAGAGCTTGAACAGCAGTTAGAGGATATTTTGGAAGGAACCAAATAAAGCATAGACTTTTTACCTTAGAACCATTCCCCTTACCTGCTCCATTATATACATGCCACCCACCTGGAGTTAAATAAAGCCCAGATGGAGAGAGTATCATAGAAACATCCAGAGAGCTTTGAGGGAATCCCAGCCAAGGAGACTGCAGAACTCATAGGGAAGCCTAGAGTTAAGTGAGTTCAGCCAGGATTCTGAGAAACTCACTGCCTGGGTGGTAGAAGAGCCCCACTGAAGGAGGCGTGTAGGCAGATGGGCCTAAGAGGCGCTTGGCAGAGTCTCACAATCCTGGGTAGTTCCAGAAGGCACTGAAAATTCCTGAGCTCCCAGTGGAGGTTAAAAAAAAGTGGTAAGAGAACCAGATGACAAAAGGAAGTTTGGGATGGGGTTCAAAAGGATCCCCAAGACCAGGGCAGGTGAGAACCAGTTATCCTCTCATGTAGACATAGGCTGGCATGAGAACAAGAGGCTGCTGCCCCATGCCAGGACATTTGCTATGTCCCCAGGGTAACTTAGATCACACACACATACATACCTGTCAAGAAGGTGGGTATTCTCAGATCTTAGGGTGGACTAGATATTTACTTACAAGGAACTACATTTTAAACCAAACTTACTGAGTTAAAATATGAGGGAAGATTTAGTATTTTCCAGCATCAAAGAAAATGAGAGTCAAAAATTGAATTCGTTTATAACACATATGTTGTACAAATTTTAAACCACTGACTGCTTTTCTTTTTTTTTTTTTTTTAGTGTCAAGAACACTTAACATGAGATCTACCCCTTAACAAGTTCCTAAGGGTACATAGACTACAGTATTGTTAACTATAGGCTCGATATTACACAGCAGATCTCTGGAACTTATTCATCCTGCATAACTGAAACTTTATACATATTAAACAGCAACTCCCTATTTCTCCCTGCCCCCAGGCAAAATTACCATTCTACTCTCTGCTTCTTATGAGTCTGACTATTTTAGATACCTAATATAAGTGGAATCATGCAGTATTTATCCTGCTGTGACTGGCTTATTTCCCTTAGCATAATGTCCTCTAGCTTTACCCCTCTGTAGCTTTTCTTTTTCAGGAATGTTTTGACTCTTGTTCCTTTTTCATTCTACCTGATAAACTTTGAATCACTTTGTTAAATTTTCCAAAAACCCGTGGCAAGCTTTGATTACTCTACATAGGTCTATACGGTAATTTTGGGAATTATTTAAATTTTAAAAAAAAGTTTAACCTGTTAAAGTTGCAGCCAAAGGAAAGAGGAAATATGTAAAATCAATTGCATTTTTTTTTTTTATACATGAGGAGAAAATATTTGTTTTCCCAAGCCCAGTGTGGCCTTGGGACTCTGATGTGGGTTTGGTTCCTGGAAACCAGAGTTGGGATCAAGAACAGGGCAGGGCTGGCCTGAGGCTTTGGGAACATGAGACAAATACAGAAGCAATGGCAGTATTATGCGGAAAAGTCAGAACTGGGAACCAATAAAGCATACCCAGCTTCACATCCAGCAGGAACTAGGTAGAAAGGCAAATTCCACAGCAACTGGAACTGGAAAAATGGAACAGGTTCCTAAGGACAATTAGAAAGACATCTGGTAAGATCGCCTCAGATGGGCATGCAGAGTGCCAAGCCTTTATGAAATTTTGCCTGTACTTGGGGAAGAAGTTGTTATAGGGGCTAAGTTTGTTGAGATGCTCAGGAAGACTTTCTCAAATAAGACTTTTTATAGATTGTACAGACATATGATGGAAATGTTTCTTATCCTCACAGCAAATGCAATAAATGAGTAATGGGTTTTTGATAGGTCATTATGGGGAAGGGGCATGGAGATGTGCTTTTCAGGTGTCCTGTTAGAAGAGCCTGTTGTGGAGAGTGTAGCTGACCAATAGTCTCCAGCCTCTCCCACCAATGACTGGTGGCACAGTGGGGATACTCAAATCAGGCCATTCCTGCTGATGGGGATTCCTTTAATGGGCTGCTCTGGCTCAGGAACTCCCATCAGCCTGGCCAAAACTTGCTCAGAACTGCAGTATTTGAGACTCTTCCTACCCAATCTTCTTTCCTTCTCTCTCTCCTTTCACATGTGTCAAGCTGATATTGTGGTCTGAAAATGATTCCTACTTCAGCTCCCTACCACTTTATCCTTCACAGGCATTTTCCCAGTAAGTCTCCTGTATATCTAATCCCACCTTGGCTTCTGTTTAGAGGAGTCCATTTGACACAATTGTCTAAGTGGTTTAGTATCTCCTCTGTACTCTACTCCCACCCACACACATCTGCATACCTGTACATTTATCAAGCACTTAGGTACCTTATGCACTTAAGGTATTATGCTGATTAACACATATTTATTATTGTATTTACTCCTTGTAAAGAAGTGCACAGTTTAAAATGGTTAAAATGGGCCAAGAGCAATGGCTCACACCTATAATCCCAGCACCTTGGGAGACTGAGGCAGAAGGATTACTCGAGCCCAGGAGTTAGAGACCAACCGGGGCAACATAGGGAGACCCCCACCCTGTACCTACAAAAATAATGTTTTAAATTAGCCTGGCATGGCGGCGCATGCCTATGGTTCCAACTACTCAGGAGGCAGAGGTAGGAGGATCGCTTGAATCCAGAAGGCTTCAGTCAGCCAGGATCATGCTACTGCCCTCAGCCTGGACAACAGAGTGAGACCCTATCTCAAAAAATAAAATAAAATAGAATAAAGGCTTCAGTGAGCCAGGATCATGCTAATGCCCTCCAGCCTGGACAATGGAGTGAGACTCTATCTCAAAAAATAAAAATTAAAATAAAATAAAAAATAAAGCAGTTAAAATGGCAAATTTTAGGTTATACATATTTTATCACAATTTTAAAAAGTAGAAAATCTTGGTGTCTCAAGAAAATAAAATGTCTTCTTATTTAGATGTTTATATTGTTGGAAATTTAAACAAGAGAAAATACTATAGTTTTCATGTTTTCTATGCAAATATTTCTATGACAATTTCCCCAAATGTGTGTTTATTGTGTTCACATCCTCTGATTTGTATAGTAATTATAAGCTCATTAAAGTAATGCTTCTCAGGAAAACAAAACAAAACCGAGGATATAGCCTTAGACTAAACTCAGTTCTTTCTTTTTGATCCAAGATGAGCTGCACAAGTATTCAGCTTTCTGATAGATCTAATGATAAATTTTAGAATCTGCAGGATTGGCTGGACAAACAAGACTCCCATGTGTCATTCCAAATAGGCTTCCTCTCTTTGATGGGGCAGTTCAATGTCAAGTCTCTAAAAAGTACTAGAGGGCAGGTACTCTATGTCTTACTTAGGTTAGACCCCCGATAATGTAGAGAGCATACATGTTAATGCCACAGTTGACTTCTTTCTAGTGGGATTTGAGGAGTAAAATCAAGCCTTTTACCTGGAAAAATGGATATCCCATCTCCCCACAGAGATGGACTGAGAGAGTGCCCACTGACAAAGCCAGAAAACTGGGTTTATTTGAGCATGGGAGTGACTAGCCAAGTCACTGAAGTGTTTACGTCACACTCAGAGCATGGTAACAGTCTCTTAGTATAATTGAGCAAGCACTGATTTAGGGCCTTGCGTTGTATATGATGAGTATTGAGAGCTGGGATTTTATGTTTCTGCTAGTTCTTGGTTATCATATTAGTCTGAAAAGCAGGTGCCAATTTGGGATTAAATATGCAAAGATTGGTGGGTTATGGTGGCATGCACCTGTAATCCCAGCTACTAGGGAGGCTGAGGCACGAGAATTGCTTGAACCTGGGAGGCGGAGGTTGCAGTGAGCTGAGATTGCGCCACTGCACTCCAGAGCCTGGGTGACAGAGTGGGACTCTGTCTCAAAAAAAAATGCAAAGGTTATATTTCTTTCACCATTTGTGAAAGAAAATGAAGAGGGAGCCAGACAAGGCTGGGTGAGCATCAGCTAATGAAGGAAGTCTGACACTAGGTGAAGGAGAGAGAGTAGGTAGGTTGAGTAGAAGCATCCTACACTGCTGGAGTCTAAGAAAACTTCAGTTAGGCTGTTTGGGAGTCCCTAAGCCAAAGTAGCCATCAGAAGACTCCTGTGCCTCTGAGATATGGGACTGTTAGTATCCCTCCTGCACTTTGTCATCGGCTAGGAGCAGCCTATGGGAAGCATGGCCTGGGAACAAATGTGATGATGGATTTCAGAGTCAGGAACTGGACCCTTAATCAATTACACTCTATGTAGTTGGAGGTCTAGTAGGCACATACTCATGGAAGTCATTGAGATAGGAGAGAATCATGAGAGCAGAAGAAAGAGGGCCCCAGCTACCCTCCTGGGCAGTCTAGGAATTACTCTAGTCTCTCTAAAAATCTCAAAGCTGAACCTGAGTAGGGACAGAATTAAAGGTTCGAACTGTGCAGTGGGATTCCCCTCTTTCATTCCTTTCTCTGCACAATACTTTATGTGTAGCAGTGGCAACTGTGCATGTTACTGGTTCTCCAAAAGCCGAACTTTTTATTTAGCCTTCCCTTTTCCCTTTCCTTTTCTCTAATTTTTTTTCTACTTCTTTTTGCCTCTCTTTCATTTCATATTTGTGCCTTAGATGTGCTCCCACTACCCCAAGGTAATAAGAGATTGCTACCCTTGTTATTTATGATGTTAACTTGGTCCAAACGTGAGTGTGATTAATAACCTCAGATGCCATTTCTGACCAGGTCCCAGACCTTGAGGCAAGTTGACAAAGGGCAGATGGGAACATGGTCTCCAGTAACTGTTGGCTGTCATCACCACTTTCCTCCATCTCATTTTCTCTCTTCTTCCCTCTTTTTTATACCATATCCACTCTACCTCTACACACACTCACCCTTGGGCACTCACATTCCTATAATCTTCCTGCTGCATTGCTATTTTGCTCTCTCTATAATTTTCCCTCATGGTCCCAGACCTGGCATCCAAGGGCAAGAAATTTAAAAATCCAGAAGCCACCTTTCCCAGTGTACTTAGTCCTGGTACTTGTAGCTCCCTACACTAGATCCCAGGATCACACTTTCCTTAGGTTCTAACTCTGTTCAAGATGCATATAAACTCTCTATGGCGGGCAGTCACTGCGCTGGGAGAACAGAGGAAAAGGGGCCATGTAGCCAGAGCCAAAGTATACCAGACAGCACTGGCTATGTAGCAATGCCAGGACTGCAGCAGAACTGAGGGAAGACCTGGTAATATAAAAGCCTGGCACCTTGAAAGAGCTCTCTGGAAGTCAAGATTCGTAAAATTATATCACGTTAGAGCCTTTGAAAAGCTCTCCTGCCCTATGCACATGTTCCATTTTATCAACATTACAGATTGTGCTCTATGTGGCTGAGATATCAGAGAAATGGGAAGCTTATTTGTTATTTTTGTCAATAATACCTAACAATTATTACCATATTCTTAACTACCTCATTTAATCCTCACAGCAATCCTAAGGGGTAGATACCATTATTACACTCTTTCTACAGTTGAAGAATATGAGGCTTATAGAAAATAAAGAACGTCCCTGAGTTCACACAGCTGGTAAGTAGCAGACCAGGACTCAAACCAGGAGCTCCACGTACTGTCCTGCAAGCTGTGCACTGGACAACTCCTGGGGTTGCTATTCACAGACCATGATGTGAATGGTGCTTCTTGGAGTTGTATAGTGCAGCAGCCCTGACCAAGCAAGAATGCTTAAGCACAACACTGGGGTTTTGAGAAAATGCATGTAACAAGAGAAGAGTTTTTTAAATGTATCTAACAAGAGATATACTCTTTAAATTAAAAATTAGGCTGGGCACGGTTGCTCACACTTGTAATCCTAGCACTTTGAGAGGCTGAGACAGGTGGATCACCTGAGGTCAGGAGTTCAAGACCAGCCTGGCCATCATGGCAAAACCCCATCTCTACTAAAAATATAAAAATTAGCTGGGCATGGTGGCGTGTGCCTGTAGTCCCATCTACTCGGGAGGCTGAGGCACAAGAATCACTTGAACCCAGGAGGCGGAAGTTGCAGTGAGCCAAAATTGCACCACTGCACTCCAGCCTAGGTGACAGAGCGAGACTTTGTCTCAAAAAAATTAAATTAAATTAAATTAAACTAAAACTTAGACATTATAGAAGAATCAGGTTGCTTAGATTGCATTTAAGCACATATCCATGTTGTGCTTAGACATTTTACTACTTTGTACTCTGCAGACTTTAGCTGCTATTTATATCCTGCCAGATTTCATAGTTTTACCTTCTGGATTTCTAAAGAAAATGGGTAGAGTTCAGAGAAGCTAATGACGACTCTTTCTTCCTAATGTTTTGCCTGAGTATGGATCTTGGGACATCACTAAGTACTTCATATCAGAAAAGAACAGATGTGTTACTGACCTAAGCATTCAGCAGTTTACCTAGCAATGCTAAGTTTGGAGTGTTTTGTGTAACTCGGTGCTGTTGACCAGGGTCTAGCCAAAAGCATGCTGGCAGCAGTTCCCAAAGCCTGTGCTTTCTCTCCTGGGAAAGGAGGGTTATTCTAGAAAGCAATTTAGTGTCCCTAAAATTACACCAAGCACTAATTTATAGGTGATATGCCAAAATCAGATTTAGATCTAATTCCTGCCTATTAGAATCTGCCATAAAATAAGAAAAGATATAAACCTAGAAGAGAAACAGGAGTGTACAGAAAGGAGGAGGGGAGAGAGGGAGAAAGACGTGTAGAAACAGAAGAGGAAAGAACCAAAGTCTTCAGTTTACCCTGGAAAGTGGGGGCAGGGAGTAGGGTGGGTGATAAATCTACCATCCTATTCTCACCGCATTTGTGGGATTGCCAGCATGGGAGGGAAGCACAGACCTTGGTCTTGTGTCTTGCCCATGAATATATATTTACATTATAAATAAAAAGTATAATTTCACAGTTTTGGTCAGTACCCTGTTTTACTAAAAGTACAGATCTGGATTTTCTTTTGGGGTAGACAGTTCTATTGGGGTTGGGTTAGGAATACTCTGAATGGTTCTTTAGTTATGCTAAAACCTAATCCAGAAAAAAACAGGTATAGAACAATGTGAGCTAAAACTTTCCTGCTGGCTATTGTAAAACAATTGGCTTATTTTGGTGGAATCTTTTTGTGTTGTCTTCTCCAATTTTCTGGGAACATTGAAGCTGCAGTTTTGAGGCTTGGGGAGTGGTGGGAGAGGGGATGCAAGAGAGAGTGAGAGATGACCCCAGCCAGGGAGAGATGGCCAGGGACAGCCAGGGACTCCTACAAAGGAAGGTAGCCAGTGGGCTCTAGGAACAGAGATATCTGACATCGCACTTTGTGTCCTGTTCTGCCCGTATAGTGGCCACCTATCTGTTGCCATTCCACCCACCAAAACCCTTTAAAAGGTTTTTGTTAATCATCACAATTTATTTTATTTATTTATTTTTTTATTTTTTTGAGACGGAGTCTCGCTCTGTCGCCCAGGCTGGAGTGCAGCGGCCGGATCTCGGCTCACTGCAAGCTCCGCCTCCCGGGTTTACGCCATTCTCCTGCCTCAGCCTCCCGAGTAGCTGGGACTACAGGCACCCGCCACCTCGCCTGGCTAGTTTTTTGTATTTTTTAGTAGAGACAGGGTTTCAGTGTGTTAGCCAGGATGGTCTCGATCTCCTGACCTCGTAATCCGCCCGTCTGGGCCTCCCAAAGTGCTGGGATTACAGGCTTGAGCCACCGTGCCCAGCCAATCATCACAATTTAGTATGAGATTTGGATTAACACTCATTACCTTAGAGAATTCAAGTTTTAGAACAAAGAGAACTGGAGAAAGGGCCCAGCATCCTGGAGAAGCACTAATCAGATAGAGAAAAGTGGGGAGTAGGAAGGAGTCCAGAGTGTGTGAACATTCCCTGGCAGCCCTAGGAAACATATGAGAAGGGACTGGAGCGTGGGGCTTGAGTTACTTTTTTTGAATATTAAAGGAAGGAAACCTGGATAACATGAAGACTACTTGGGTTTCCCTAGCCCGAATCCAGAGGGTGCAGCAAATATTAGCTAAAGCCAGCAGCTCTTCTTCCTGGGGTATCATGGGACCCTATCCCCATATGTTCCCTGTTCCTCTGCATTCTCCAACCTACCCTGCAAAAGAGACCCACAGAGGCTCTCTAGAGTTAATGTAGCTCTAGAAGAAGAAGGAGAGAGAAGAAAACATGATAACAGGGAGAAAAACACCAGAAATGTTCTGAACTGCTTTTGAATGTGCATAACATAACTCCACCTTGAAAAGTAGCCAAAAAAAACTGAACAAACAAAAACTGGCAACAAGACAACTAAATCCACAAGCAATTAGCTATTACTGTTAAAACGCTAGCAAAACATCATTTCAGAGTTCCATCCAGAAGTCACTGGATTACTTGTTCAGGTTTTTGCAATGACTTTGCGTGTGGTGTGAAGTTCATACCTATCCCCAAGATCTCTGCCAGCCCTGTTCTGCCCTAGAGGACAAGCCCAAGCCCATGCCAGCTTCACCCCATGGTGAATAAATGGGTGTGTGAACATCACTTGCCAAATTCTGAAATACAACCATGTCAGTGAGAGACCACACACAAAAATAACAGACAAGTTTGTTCAGGGGCCCACACATTTTCATAACAGTTTTCTTGGCGTACACTTGACATAAACTGCACTTATTTAATGCATACAATTTAAGTTTTAATGTATGCACCCCTGAAATCATCACTACAACAAAGATAGGGGCCCACCACTTTAAAAAACATTTATGGGTGTTTCCAGGAGATGGTTCCATTTAGCCAAGTATCTCATTAGGTGAAATAAACTTCCCCAAAAGTATTTAACAAAAAGCATCTGCATTGTGATTACCTAAGCTGCTCTTTTTATGGGTCTGTTGGGCTATATTGGTGGGAAATTTGACAAGGTTCCAATGCTGATTTCCTTGATTCTCCAGCAAAAAATGTCTGTGGAATTAAGAGTGTGGTGTGGACATATGGACATGGGGTAGGATTTGTGGTGAGGTTCCGACACGTTCAGGATTGCAGCTCGCCATGTTAAGCAGATGAAAATGGTAGGGTAGAAAAACAAGGAAGTGAAAAATGCCCAGCACTGAGAAAGCTTGGCCATAGCAGGAACTTCAGAAGATCCTGGCAGCCAGGTGGTCACACTCTGGGAGAATCAGTCATTAGCACACAGTACTAAATTGTTTCCAGCCTGAAGGCCGCTGCACAAAATTCAGTTCAGCAGGATCATGTGCGAAATGAATTCACCAAAACAGTAGGAAAGTTTGAAAAGGAATAAAGTATTCTTTCAAACTGGAGTTTTAAACATACATGGAGAACCAAAATTCTCAGTCACACATCTTTGCTTTCAGAGATTCTCTGTTTCTGAAATACAGCAACTGGCCCTAGCAAAGAGAAATGGAAACACACAGCAAGCACTGAAATCAGCCTTCTAAATCCTAACTCCTTCCTGCTAGCAGTACAGCTCAAAAACTATTTGAATTTGCTCTATTTGAGCTCTTGCATTTCAGAAGAGTATCTCCAGGTAGAGGACCTGTTTCATTTTCAGGAAATGAAAGGCATTTCATTTTCAAGGAATGAAAAAATGTCTGAAGTGTTCTATTACTCATTTAAATAACATTAACATTCAGGAGGAATATATGTAAAGGTCCTTAGTATCTAAAATTATGTCTTCATTTTGGAACACAGAAGCTTCAGTGTAAATATCCTACCCTGAATTCCTCATTATGAATCACTATGGCAACACCACCACATGTTATGCAGATGTCTGCCCAAAATCAGTTGTTGACTTTAAATCACAATTCCTAAAAATTTGGATTCACACATAGGAAATGACACCACCAAACCATAAAATTTCTGTTTATAGTATCAAGTGTCTTGGTAAAGGCTATGCAGGGATCTGCCTTCCTGTGTAGGGAAAGTCAACCTTTCTTGACACATCAAACTCCTATAGAGAATTGTCTATGCTTATTCCCTCATGTCCTCCCCTAAGCCCTTCCTCCATGTCAACTTCTATAATATATGTGTACCAGCACCATGCTACTGAAATTGTTCTTGCCAAATCTCTAGCCACCTCCTAGTTGTCAAATTCAATAGTTTATTTGCAGCCAATATCCTTTGACCTTTTTTGTCACATTTGTGTAGTTGACCACTGCTGTGGGTTGAATTGGGTCCCCCAAAATTCATATGTTGAAGTCCTGACTCCTAGTATTTCAGTGTGTGATCTTATTTGGAAGCAGGATCATTGTATAATAGATGTAATTAGTTATGATGAGGTCATACTGGAATAGGGTGGACCCCCAATTCAATATGACTGGAGTCCTTATAAAAAGGAGAAATTTTGAGACAGACATACACAGAGTGAAGATCGTGTGAAGAGGCACAGGGAGGATGCCATGTGAAGGCAGAGTTTGGGATGATGCATTTACAGGCCAAGGAACATCAGATTGCCAACAAACGACCAGAAGCTAGGAAAGAAGCTTAGAATAGATTCTTCCCTCGCAGCCCTCAGAAGAAACCAACCCTACTAACACCTTGATGTTGGACTTCTAACCTTGAGAACCATGAGACAACACATTTGTGTTGTAAAGCCACCCAGTTTGTGATAGTTGGTTACAGCAGCCCTAGTGAGCTAATAGAACCATCATTCCTTTAAATTCTCTTGTGCTAGGCTTCTGATAGAGAGAACACTCTCCTAAGAGATTCCATTAAGAGATTCCATCCAGCTCTACAATCATTTATTTCTTCTCAGTCCATCTCATTTTCTCTATCTGCTCCCTAAATGTGTGTTTCCTAGAATGCCATTTTCATCCTCTCCATGCAGAGGCAGTGTAGTGTTGTGGTAAGAGCATAAGTTCTGGAGTCAGATCTTGTTGGGTGACCTTGGGCAATGTGTTTGATCACTCTGTTGATTCAGTGTCTCTACATGCAAACAAATAATTCCTACTTGAAAGGGTTATTCTAAGAAATAAACTATTTTTATATATATATATATATATATATATATATATATATATATATATATAAAGTGCTGAACATATAAGTGCTTAGCGAACTTGCTATAATTATTATCTTCTCTTCTTATTTTCACATTTTCTCTCTCATAATCTTGGCTTCTATTCTGGTAGTGGACATTTGTTATATCTTTTGGCTACACTACACATTTCACCCCTTTCCCTGCATTAACAGCTTCTGCCTCCTATAATAGAGGACAGATTGCTAGTCATGTTTCCAGCCTCACTTGCAGCTATGATGCAAGCATTTCAGTTGTACCCACAATAAACTGAGTTGGGAGCCCGTGCAGAAAGAAGGAGTCCCTCATGGAGCTCTTTTGCCAGGGATGGAAGCAGCACCTCCAGTACCCAGGGGCAGTTGCAGCAGAGCTGATGGTAGTGTCCAATCCCACATATTGGCAGTGTCGATGGTACCAGCTGCAGAGACAGAGCCCAGCCCTGCAATGTGATTTGAGAATTGTTTCTTGTCATATAGTCTAATCTTGGATCTCTATCTTCCTGGACATTCTTCCAGCCACCCATTTTCACTAATAAATTATTTTCCTACTTAAACTAATCAGGGTTGGTTTCTGTTGTTTGAAACCAAGAACGCTGATGGTCACAACTTTGGTTTTAATGACCACTTATGTACAGATAATGCCTAAACTGAGATTGTCAGCTTCTACTTCCCACTTGGAATTCCATCTGGGCCTCTCTATCTGCATGTTCTAAAAATGACCTTGAGACAAACATGTGCATAACCAAAAGAAAAATTATCTCAAATTTCCCTAAACTGTATTTTCTCAATTTAATGAAATTGCTAGATGCTCAAATGCCCTTCAGTACTGCCTGGGTTAAAGGTGGGGTGGTTGTTGATGTATGAGGGAAAATGTCCTCTTGACTTCTCAAACTGTGACGTATGTTTCTATTGAAAACATTTTTTAAAAATCCACAAATACATGAAATGAACATCAATTATCAAATTTTAAAATTCCCATTCTAGTTGTTCCATGATAGCATGATCAAGTATTTTTATCTAAATAGTGAAAGCACAACATTACAACATCCAATTAATCTATAACCTCCGTCCAAATGTTTTAGTCACACAATACTCAGCTTAGAAACTGAATTCACCATGAACTCTGCCCTCTTTCTCAAACTGTATAGAGTCATAAATACAGTTTCATAAATCACACCTACAAAATCTTAAATCCTCCTGTGTCCTTTCTTCATTTCTATTGCCAGGGTTCAAATGATCCTATCTCATCTATAATCTGCAATTGCCACTTTATAGGAGTTTCCATCTCTGCTTCCTCTCTCTCTACTCAGACTGAGCCAGCCTGGGAGCCAACCCACACCAACATTCATGATTGCTCTCCTCTCTTGTGTTTCCTTCTATTTATCTGTATCTAGTCCTAAGATAGAGAAGGAGTACATTATGCAACTGGTTTTATAAAGTTCCAAATATGTGCTTCAAGTGTGAACCAGAGATCTTGAAGAAGTTGGCCTCTTTGTTCTCCAGTTCCCTTATAATAAAATTTCCCAAAATAATAGTCATCCTGCATTGTAGCTGCCAACAGTAACAGAGGATAAGGGGCAGGGTACAGGGAAGCTACCAATTAGTAGTTAAAATTGTTAGCCCTCCAAACACAAGATACTCTCCAGAATCTCTAGTCTACAGAATTGTATGTGTGAAAGAAGCCCAAAAAAGCCAACAGATTATTGAGTTGTAAGGCAGGAAATGACCAATTGGAAGCAGGCATGACATAATGTGGTCAGGCTGTTCACCTTGAGATATCTCATGGCTGGTGAGCTTTTGGTCTCTCAACAACAGTGGCATCTGTGGGGAAAGGTTTGAAAGTAAAGAGCACTGTTTTTGGACTCATGAAAGGAGATAACCTTTACTGACTACCTACTGTTGGGATGCAATTCTCCATGAATATTTTCACATTTCTGCACCGTTTGGGCTTTCTGAACAAAGAATAATGGCAAACTCGGTTAAAGAATGATTGAATGGCAAACATACCTAGAAAATTAGAGATATAGTACTGTTCTGGAGAGATTTAGAGGCTTCTCTTTCCTGGAGCCACCTACCCCTCTCTCCAGGAGACATTTGCTTAAATTCCAGAGCAAAGATAAACTCTCTCTCTCTCCCTCTCTCTCTCTTTCTCTTCTCTCTCTCTCTCTCTCTCTCTCTCTCTCTCTCTCTCTGGAAGAGATGATGGGCAGAAACATCAGCAGCCCGTATATAAGCTCCAAGTCTCATGACTTTGGTGTTCCTCTCCTGTGCTGCAACCCTGGCTCTTATCATGGGCTTAACATGGTAAGCTCTTACCATGTTGCTGTGCAGGGCTTGGGGAGCCAGTGCTAAGATACTGTGTGAAAAATGAATGGTATATTCTCTGATCCAGAGATCTCATGTTTTCTGTCAGAAATATGAATTTGTGTGTGTATGCATACATACATATACATACATACACAAACAGACCATGTGGCAAACCTAGTACTATCTAATTTAATCCTCAAAAAACCCTGCAAGTGGTGTAAACTATTATTACCATTTACAGATGAGGAAACCAAAGTTCAGGGAGGTAGCTGTTTGCCTAAGGTCAATCTGATAGGTGGCAGAGCTATGTTTCAAATCCAGCTATTTATCACCAAAGTATGTGCTGTTTATGCTCTAGTACTTTCTACTCTGTACTGGCTTGTTGTGGCACATAGGGCAAGTCGTTTGACCTCTTTGTGCCTCATTTTCCCTGTATTTAACATGAAAAGATTAGATTATGTGACTACCATGATCCATTCCAATTTCATCATTTTAAGATTTTATGCTTCCCCTCTTACCTTGTATCTAAGTTCTCCCTAGAGGCAATTTCTTTCTTGCCAGCCGTTCTATTATGGATCCCTATGCACAACATATACACCTCTGCCTTCACATCTTTGTCCCAGTGATTTTTGCCATCCGGAAGCTCCCCTTACTGACTTTCACTCATCAAGGTCCTGTTCATCAATCAAGGGACAGGAATCATTGAGACAGACTTGGTGATGGCTCTCCCCATAGCAGCCACTGTCTGCAATATCCATTTGCCTTGTATTGTGTTTAGCATCTATTATGTCACCTACTATTTTATTTGTTTCATAGATAACTTCAAAACACAATGTC
This sequence comes from Macaca thibetana thibetana, assembly GCF_024542745.1. Taxonomy (NCBI): domain Eukaryota; kingdom Metazoa; phylum Chordata; class Mammalia; order Primates; family Cercopithecidae; genus Macaca; species Macaca thibetana. The sequence goes on from NC_065590.1 coordinate 43,367,974, forward strand.
AGTGTATAGCTATTTATCTCCATAGATTGACAACAGAACATTGTAACAGAAATTGTGTGTGTATCAAAGATGATTCAAGCAATACATGTCATGAATGATACTTAAATATCCTTTTGTCTTGTTCAAGCATCAATAATTATAGCAAGTATGTTCATTCTATCATTATTTTGACAAGCATGTATTAAGTCCCACTTTTTGCCATGCATTGTACTAGGTGATAAGAACGTTGTCATGAAAAATAGATGTGGTCCTAGCCTTCAAAAAGTTTACAGTCTAATGAGTAGGGTATGGAGGACAGACATTAACTTAATACTCACTAAGGAAACAGCATGTGGCAAGAACCCAATAGCTTATAAGGAATTGAAGCCTCAATTCTGTAGTCTGAGAGGAAGTGAATACTACCAACAACTATTTGAGTAGGCTTAGAAGTAAATCCTCCCTAGTTGAGTCTTTAAATGAGATGTTCCCAGATGACACTTTCATTGCAGCCTTGTGAGAGATCCTAAAGCAAAAGACCCAGCTAAGCTGTACTCACAGAACCTGTAGAAACTGTGAGATAATAATTGTTGTTTTAAGCCACTAAGTTTTGGGGAGATTTGTTGCACAGCAATAAATAACTCAAACATTCACACAAATGAACCACAGATGATGTTAAGTAAGTGCTATGAAACAAAAGTAAAGAATGGAATGAGAGATTATAACAGGATTTCCTAACTTAAATTTAGGTTTAGATCTCCACTAAAGGGAGTTAAACTTTATCAAATAATGTAATTAAATGGTCGTGTTTAGTGATATGGAAAAAATATTTGCAATAATAATTTATACTTTAACTCTTACATGAAGAGTTCTCACTAAACTCTACTACTAAATCTTTTGAAAATAATACTGTGTTACTAAAATGTTATTCAAAATTAACCATACTTCTGTGTCCCTGAAACTTACATTGTCTGATAATACAAACATGTTACTTAAACACAAAAATTAAGGATAGTTTAGAATTCGATATTTTATTTTGGGACTATTCAAGAAGCTGTAGTTTTTTTATATTTCAACTTTTATTTTAGATACAGGGTGGGGGTACATGCATAGGTTTGTGACATGGAGCTTTAGTTTTGAGGTAACAGAATAACGATATAGAGCAGAGGAGAGAAATTGGACTGGGAGGCAGGAAGCCTGTTGGAATGGACTCTTGTTTTCATCGGCCTGTAGCCCATCCCTTTCTTACATCCATGTTCTTAGGACAACTGCTTTTCTCCTACTCCCTCTAATTTTGCTGCAACTACCAATTACAATTCAAGCAAGGCTTATCAGAGTTATTCCCTGGAATTCTTTGCCTTGAAACTGGGAAAGGAATTTTTTCTTTCTCCTTGATTTGTGAATTTTAAGGGTGGAGCTTAGATTTACCAGTGTGGAAGTAGGGGCATCCCAGGGACTTTGACCTTGAGTCCCAACTTAGAAGTTGATCTAGGGATTGTAGTCCTGGTAAATTAATTAATAATGAATTAAAAAAAAAAAAAGAAAGAAAGAAAAGTAAACAAATCAACTCCAAAATGTCTAAGTTACAGCTTATCATTATATTGCCAAAGATAAAAGGCTATATTTACCTTTGGGAACTAGAATTCTTGGTTTTTTGAAAAATACTTTAGTGGATCTTTGACTGTGAAAAAATAATCTAAAAAGAGATAAGGATAAATATAATATATAGCATATTATTTAAAAGCCAAATTGTGGCCAGAGTTGCATCTTTGCAAAGATTATTAAAATGATTAGATTATTAAAATGAAAAGTTTTCTCTGTTCTTCAGAGTAAAAGACAAGTTGGGATCCTAGAACATGACAGAGCAAGCTGGTCCTACAACCTTGCCACAGACCAGGGGCTAAGGATGGAGGTGGCCATTAGAGGATACTCTGTGGAAGCTCACGGCCTCATATATAGTTGTGTCTACTGTATTAGTTCCTCTAGGGCTACTCTAACAAATTGCCACACACTAGATGACTTAAAACAACAGAAATGCATTCTCTCACAATCTGGAGGCCAGAAGTCCAAAATCAAGGTGTCCTCCCTCCCAAGGCTCTAGAGGAGAATCCGTAGCTTGCCTCTTCCAGCTTCTAGTGGGTATAGGCCTTCTTTGGCTTGTGGCTGCAATACTCTAACCTCTGCCTTCATGGTCACATTGCCTCCTCCTCTTATTTGTGTGTCTGTCTGCTGTGCTTTTTTGATATAATATCCCTCTTTTTTATAAGGATACACGCAATTGCATTTAGGGCCCACCTGGCTGATCCAGGATAAACTTCTCCTTTTAAGATCCTTAACTTAAAATCACATCAATAAAGTACTCTTTTCCAAATAAGGTAGCATCACAAGTTTCAGGGATTAGGATGTGTCATTTAGGGGACCACAGTGCAGCTCACAATATCTAGTTTTAATGTTTTTCTCTCCACCATTATTATAAATTCTTTCTGACATCCTGAAACTTCTGGTTAAACGTGGTTCGACCTAGTCTTATTTTGACAGAAGAGCTCACTTAACTCTTTTAGCTCATTTCTAGCCATAATTTAGCTTTTAAATAATATGCTATACACTATATTTACCCATACCTTTTGTTAGATTTACTTTTTCACAGCCAAAGATCCACTAAAGTATTATTTACAAAACAAGAGTTCTGGTTTCCAAAGGTGAATATAGCCTCTTTTCTCCAGCAGTATGATGACAGCTATAGCTCTAAGTTAGGATTCAAGGTCAAGGTCAAGTTAGTGAGAGGAGACCTGAGGAAACAAAAGCAGTGGATCAGAGCCTGTCGGCCAGCTGAGATGATCAACAAAAAGTGGCTCATGTTTGTGGAACATGTCAGCATTTCTCAGGGATTCCCAGAAACACTTGGATCCAGCAACCCAATAAATCACGGGACTTCCTGCCATTACACAGGATGGGGGTGCAAACTATTGTTATTTGAGCGTTAAAGGCCAGGATAGCTCCTGACCTTGGGAACTGCTAAGTTATATGTATTTCCTAAATTTTCCATAATGTTTTGATTTTCTGATAAATAAGAATAAACATAAATTTGGGGGTCTTGTTTGATCGAAATACCACACTCAGTGCTTTTTTGAGTGGTTTCTTCTTTGGTATTCTCTGCTGTTTGTCCTATACAGCTATTTTCACTAACTACTGACCTTTCCGCATAGTTGGTACATAGGTCTGATTACCCCATCACAGAAATGGAGAGGAAAAGCACCTGGCTGAAAAACAGCTATCACATCCCCGTAAAGACTTTCTGAAACCATTTTACTCTGTCTTTTTCCAGGGATGCATTTTGACATTAGACAGAGATCACCCAGGGCAGAGGTTATCTGGACCTTGTGTACTCTCCTTTCACTGTGTCAGGGTATATGTGAAGCAACTGTATTCAAGCCATATAAAACACACACTGGGACTTTTCTTAAAACCAAGAATCAGAATCAAAGTTGTAATGTGAAGCAAGATTAGGGCAATGGAGTTGTAGAACACTACTCAGACCCATAGAGAACAATGTGATGTCCATAGAGGGTGGAACTTCAGTTTTTTGAAGCTAAAAAAGATGCCATTTAAAAAATTATAGATTGTCCTTTATCTTCTAGAAGGAAACTAGAATTTGTCTTGGAGGAAAACCAGTTAGGAAGGCAACTTTGATGGAACCTTTTAAATTAAGCAGATACAAAGCAAAGTTTGTGCTCCACAAACCTAGAGATGCCTGGGTATTGTAGGTGGTGAGGGGTGGACAGGTCCCTGCCAAGCAGAGGCCAGCTGGACAGGGAACCAGACTGAGGGACTCTACTGTAAGGATGGGCCTGTGAGTTCTGAAAGTAGCTATCTTCACAATACTTTTATAACTTTTTTCTATTTACAAACAATGGGAAATACACTTGGTGTTTTTGCGCAGAATGTTTTCAGGAACAAATTAATGACAGTAAGTGGGAAATGTCAGTATATCTCAAATCTGCCCGCTTATCACCACCTGCACCACCTACATTTTAGTCTGTCATCATTTCTTGCCTAGATGATTGCAGTTGCCTTTAAATATTCCTCTGCCCCAGTCTCTTCACAGAACAACCAGAGCGACTTTTTAAAAATATCACTCAGAACCAGTCTCATCTGTACTCAAAACCCTCTCCAATAATTCACAGCCATAATTAAAATAAAGTAGCCCTTACCATGGCTTGAAAGTCTCACACAACCTGGCCCTTGCCAACCTCCCCAGCTTCAGCTCTTAGCACTCTGTCACTAACTCCACTCCAGCCAGCCAGGACTTCCAGCTTTTCCCTTACTTTGTGAAGCATGCTTCAACTTCAGGTCTTTGGCACTTACTTGGAATTCCCTTCCCTAAATAGCCTCATGGTTGTTTCCCCCACTTTGTTCATTTCACCAAATGCCATCTTCCTGTAGAAGGCTTTCCTGACTTCTCTGTCTTAAAAAGCAGACACCTTTCATTCCTCAACCCCCTTACTATGCTTCACTTTCCTTCATTGAACTTTACTACCTTGATAGCCTTTGTTTATTATTTTATTGTCTGTCCCTACATTGAGTGTAAGCTCATGAGGACAGTCACAGTCTGTTTCATTTATTGCTGTATCTTCAGCACCTTGAATAGTGCTTGGCGCATAGTAGGTACTCAGGACATTGTTTTTGAGGTTGTTGTTTTAGTTGTTCAAGTCGGCTTTTAATCTTGACTTTGTTTTCTTCGTGTCCATTCTATACATGGCTCCTGAGTAATTTCTGGCTAGCTGCTCTTAGCTCGTGAACTATATCCCAATGTTTGTGTGTCTCCTTGGCTTTGGCCCATTCCTGGCTTCCAGTCAGGTTCCATGGCCCTCTCAACCCTCTTGTTGCCCAGGTATTTGGCTTTGGCACTCCCTGATGCTAATGCCAGTCATTCTCCATGAATCTCAAGAATTGTGAATCTCTGTGACTTCCAAGCCACCAATCCAGTCTGCATCTGGGGCCAAGCAAGCCTGACCCACTGTAGGGCTCTAGGTCTGAGGCAGGGAGGCAAGCAGGGTGTGGTCTCCCTCTTCACTGGAGTTGGGAAAGTAGACAGGTTGTTGGAGCAAGATCTTAAGATACTGATACACAATAGTCAAAAGTGCTACTTGGGATCTTCCTGTTTTCCCAGAACTGGCAACTGGAACTCACAGTTGAGAACAAAAGGCACTAAGCATCCACATTCTAAGTTCAGAGAAATAGGAGCTGTGATGCCAGCCAGTTCCCCACAGGGCTTGCAAAGAGGTTCTTTTCAGCAGAACGAGCACAATAATCCCCCCTCCTTCATGAGATTAATTTATATTAATGGGTAGGAAATCCCGTTTCTGAGAATACATCCTACAGAGTCATCTGCACCATGTGAATTGATGTATATACAAGGTTACACATTGTAGTTCATAAGGAACTGGGGAAATAAATGATATGGTACATACATACAATGGAATACTATATAACTGTAAAGAAAGAATGAGAAAGTTCTCCATGTATTAATGGGGAAATATCTTCAAGATATATTGTTAAACTTTAAAAAAAGTTTAGAATAGCATATATAGTATGATACCTTTTGTGTAAAAAGGTAGTAAAAAAGGACATATATAGATTTTGCTTTTATGTGCATCAAGAACCTCTGGAAGGATGCACAAAAGCTAATAACAGTGATCACCTAAGAGGGAGGTATGTGAACAGATAGAGGACAGAAGTAGTTTCTCTTTTGAATCATGTGAATGTATTAAAATATAAAAATTAACCCCTCTTAAAAATGAAAAATAAGAAAATTATCATGTACTGATATGGAAAGATTTCTAAGACATAAGATTAAGTGAAAAAAGTATAGAAGAGTGTATAGCAAGGTGTTATTTAAATATGTATACATATGTGTATATATATACACACATGTATATACACATATGTAGCATGTATATATGTGTTTGTAATACTAGAATTTCTGTGGCAGAAGACACTGGTAATGGGCTTCCTTCTGGAAAAGTAAACCAGACGGCTGGAGAAAGGGAAGGGATAATATGAAGAGACAGCAATGCTCACCAAGTTCTCATTTGGTGATGAGCCAAAACGTGTGAAAGTGTGAGTTTTGAGCCACACTTTCTCTGGGTTATGAGCCACACTTTCTTTGTATCCCCCATTTGCTTCTTAACATTTCCTGGCCCTTTTGCAATTGGGCAGACTCACATGCATGGTTTTGGCCAATGAAACGTGAGTACAAATGATATGTGCCATTTCTGAGCTGAGATGGTGAAAGTCTATGAGTGATTCTCTAATCTCTAACCTCTGGCTTGTTCTGGTTACTAGAAAGGGGCTGAATATTCTGTGGGAGATGAGTGGGCTCAGGCAGGAGGAGCTGAGAGCAAAGGTAAAGCCTAATCCCAGTACAGTCAGTCCTCCGTGTCTGTTGTTCCACATTCATAGATTCAACCAACCATGGATTGAAAATATTTGAAAAAAAATTAAAAAGATATATATAAAATGTAAGACCAATACAGTATAACAATTATTTGCATGGCATTTACCTTGTACTAAGTATTATAGGTAATCCAGAGATGATTTAAAGTATGTAGGGGAATTTGCATAAGTTATATGTAAGTATTACAACATTTTATATAAGGGCCTCAACCATCCATAGATTCTGCTATCCCTGGGGTCATGGAACCAACCTCCCACAGATACTGAGGGACAACTGTGCATATGTGGCTAAAGAACATGTTCCTTATTGTGAAAAGTTTGTCCTTTCACATCAAGCTTTTCCTCTGAAAGGAACAGACAAGAGAGTGAGGAAGGAAGAAGGCATCCAAATATTCAGCAACATGAAAAAATACATCCTCTGATCAGTGGACATCTCAGCCTGATTGTCCACATTTTCATCTTCCAATTAGTGACAAATGCCTTGCCCATCTAGACCTACAGTCATTTTTTAAGTGGAGAGAAATAATTTTAACTATTTTAGCCCCAAGAACCTCTATTCTGCCACTGCTTGTACCATAATCTTATAATCTTTTCTCTCTCTGTGCCTCGATTTAGATTATTTTTATTGTCATCTCTTTAGCTTCATGGTTTATTCTTTTGCAATATATAACCTGGCTATTTAATTCTGTCCAGTAAAATTTTCACTTCAGATATTTTATTTTTCATCTCTAAAAAAAATTTTTTTTTTACCCCAAGGTTTCTATGTCTTCCATTTATCTCTTTATTGTGCTCTTATATTCTTTTAAATCCTTGAGCTTATTTATATTATTTCTGATAAGTCTTTTAAAGTTCTTGTCTAACTAATTTCATCATCTGTCATTTTGGGGTCTGTTTCTATCAACTGATTTTTCTCTGGGTTATGAGCCACACTTGCTTGTGTCTTTGCATGTCTAGTAATTTTTTTTTTTTTTTTTTTTTTTGAGATGGAGTCTTGCTCTGTTGCACAGTCTGGAGTGCAGTGGCACTATCTCAGCTCACTGCAACCTTTGTCTTCCGGCTTCAAATGATTCTCGTGCCTCAGCCTCCTGAATAACTGGGATTACAGCCACCTGCCATTAACACATGGCTAATTTTTGTATTTTTAGTAGAGACGGGGTTTCGCCATGTGCTAGGCTGGTCCCAAACTCCTGACTTCAAATGATCTGCCCACCTCAGCTTCCCAAAGTGCTGGGATTACAGGCATGAGCCAACATACCTGGCCTCTAGTAATTTTTATTGGATATTGGACTTAAATTTTACTTTGTTGAGTGCCGGATATTATTGTATTCCTTTAAAGATTATCTTTACTCTAGCAGAAAGTTTTTTGCAGATTAGCTAATATTTTCCAGACTTGCTTTTAAGATTTTTTGTCAGGGAGTTTATCTGGAGTAGCCTTACTCTAGATCTAGTTTAGTCTCCCTATTAAAGTTTGACCTATCTGGGGTGTCTACTGAATTCTCCATGTATTCAGTAAAGTCTCTTCACTCTGGTTTGTGGGAACCTGATTCAGTCCCAATCCAGTGCAAGCTTTGAGAGTTATTTGGCTTATAGTGTCCCAGTAATTACCCTTTCTCAGCTCTTTGTTCCACCTCATAAAGTTTCATCCTTTGCATGTACAAATTGATAGTCAGTCAGAGTCTCAAAAAGACCTCTATATAGATTTCTGGATCCTTTTTCACTGTAAAGCTCTCTTCTGTCCACTGTTTATGATCTCTGTCTCCACTCAGCAAGATCACCAGGCTCTATTTGGGTTCCCTCTTCCTGAGCTACTGCCAGGAAGTTGCTTCCAGGAAGAAAGCCAGAGCAATTGAAGGATTCGTCTTATTTTACTCTTTTCTCTTGACCATTATTGTGCTGCCCTGCCTATTATCCAATATCCGAGAATGGTTATTTCTTTTTTGTCTAGTTATCTAGGTTTTTTACTGGCAGTTGGGGAAGAGTGCAAACTTTTAGTAGTTACCCCTTAAGGGCCACAGTCTTACATTTAAACTCCCTTTTCAGGGATTATATCCATCTATATGCTTTACACTTTTGCTGAGAACAAATAGGACCAAGATCAATAGCCCACACTGAGTTGGACTTAAGTTTTCCAACCAGGTACTAAGAGCAGTTTAACTTGTAGTAAATTTGGCAAATTTTATCTTCAGAGCCAACTGCATTTCATTTCTGAATCCTTTTATCCTCAGGTTCCTGCAGTCTCTATTCTTTCTATCAAATCTTTCCTCAGAAAGCCCAAAACATTTTAGAAGTGATCAAGCCTTAGCAGAAGAAAATGAAGCTCCAGTGCTGATACATTGCAGCAGATGGTAGAGACTTTGTGGCAGGCGAGGAAGCCATCTGGTGGGATCCTTCCACACAGTTGCCTACTTGTAGACCCAGTGGCAGTCCTGATTTCAATCAAGTGAATTCTTTCTTTCTCTTTTCAAATAAAAACACACCTTTGCTTGCGTTGAGATCTGCTTCAGCTGAGGGCTTTCCTGTTTCTCAGCAATAAGTTCAAGTACTTGAATTTCACAAAAATTTGTGAGTGTTGTGACCCACCTTCACCTACAGGTTGTGCCATCCAAGTTGCTGGAAACCATATGCAAGCCTCCAAAGTTAACTGGACATGTGTCTGCGTCTGTGTGGGTGGCCAGGGAACTTATACTGGGCTAATGTTCTCTTTTTGCCAGAGCTTCACAGAAGCCTTCTGCAAATGCATCATGCCAGTGTCCATGTGTGGAACCATCAGGGCCACTTGCATCATTCAATATTGCATTATCTGAACAAATGGCCTTTCAGAATTGCAGCATTTAACTCACTGATTGAACCAGACTGTGGGTTTAAATTAATCTTTTTCTCCATATGGAGCCACGGCTTAAATTAGGCTGTTTATATCCTTGAGGAAAGTTATTATAGCTCCAGGAACACATGGCCAGATAAGAAGCATGCAAAAATCAGCCTGATATAAGTCATGTGCTTATTGAAATTTTATTGATTCTTCAGGGTTAAGATCAAATACCACTTTTTATGAGAAGTTGGGATGTGTAGTTTTGCATGTCAGCTGAGTTAGGCTATAGTACTGAGTGCTTAGATTGAGCACTAATCTAGATGTTGCTGTGAAGGTATTTTGTAGATGTGGTTAACATCTGCAATCAGTTGACTTTAAGCAAAGATTACCCTCAGTTAGGCCGGTAGACCTCATCAAATCAGTTGAAGGCCTTAAGAGCAAAAACTGAGGTTTACCCAAGAAGAAATTCTGTCTCAAACCTGCAACATTAACTCCTCCTGAGTTTCCAGCCTGCCTGCCTGCCTACCCAATGGATTTCAGACTTGCCAGCCCCCACATTGCACATTGCATGAGCCAATTTCTTATTCCTTAAAATAAGTCTCTGACTCGTGTGTGTGTGTGTGTGTGTGTGTGTGTGTTGTACACACATATAAAATAGAGTTTGTTTCTCTGGAAAACCCTAATTGAAACAGAAGCCTTTTCTGACATCTCTAGACCAGAGTGATTTCCCCTTCTTCTGACTTAGCACTTAACTGTACACTACCTTTATTTTTATAATTTCATGTCTTCTATCCCCAAATATTTATAGTGTGTATTTATAATATACCCATACTTGTTAAAGGACAGACTAAACTGCTATAATTAAGAAATTCAAAAGTATAGTGGCTTTTAAAAAAATAGAATTTTCCTCTCTAAACATTCCAGAGGATGAGCAGTCCAGGCTGACAGGGTGGCTCTGCTCTACATGGTCAGAAAGCAACCTAGGAACAATATTGTTGTTCTATTACCTCCACGGGTGTTGTCTTTATTTGATGATGGTCTCAAGTTTGTCTCTTTGTATTTGAGGGAGACAAATTTCCAAAGTCTGCACATCCAAGTCCACTGGGCTACTGCCAGTTCCCCACACTCCATCTTTCAGCCTTCTTGGCAAGGCATCTGGCAAAGTATTTTAAAAGTACTTATGTTGTTTTACCTCCTACTAACAATACTACAATTGTAATCATGTCTTTCCACCACAGACTTTGCCAACCCCAATGCATTGCACCTCTCATTGCGTGTGAATGATGGCTCCTGTTCTATTCTCTCACCTTCCAACACCATGAAGTCCATGCCAGCTGGTCAGTTACTAAGAAAACTACCTGATGGTTACCAAGAAGGACCTCCAGGAAACCTCAGATTGCCCAAGGATCACTGTAAGAAGTAACAGCATCAATTCAGGATCCTTTTCACTTCACTTACCTTCCTCCAATTTTTACTCACAGCTTCCTGAGTCATACTAAGAACATATTTTTTCTTCTTTATCCCAGTTATCTCCCTAAAAGAAACTTAAGTAGGGTGAACATATGGATCATATAAGACAAGTAAAGAAGCCATGGCAAACTCCAGTACTAAAGTCACTGGGTGGGGCAAGTCCTGAAGGAGTGATAGTGGAGACCACCTCCCTTCAAAATGTTTTTCAGTGGGATAAAGTCATTCACTAAGGCAGAAGTTCTCAAAGTATGCGTGGTCCCTAGATCAGCAGCATAAGCATCATTGGGGAACTTACTAGAAATACCAATTCTCAGGCCCCAACAGTGTCCTGAGTTTGAGTCATAAACTCAGGGAGTGGGGTCCAGCAATCTGTTTTAATAAGCCCTCAAGGTGACTGACTTAAGCTAAAGTTTGAAAACTACTATACTGAACAAATCTGGGAAACTTCATGTCATTCCATCTTGAGCAAAGGTCTTGGACGTAACATCCAAACTGGTTATGCCATTATCTCATTCCAGACCCAGAGAAGAAGGCACAGCCTCTGCTGGATTCTTGGCTGTACACAACACTGTCTCAGGGGATCTTTCTGTAACACATCAACCGGTCTTCTCTTATTGCCTTTGGTTCTCATTCCCGATCCCAGAGGTTGCCTGTCAGACTTGGTTTAAGCCTCTCTGGCCAAATACTGTATCTGTTGCTTTATCCGGTCTGTCTCTTTGGTTTCTGAACAAACCTTTCCCTTGGATCATGTATCTGTTTCCCGTTTACTCCAAGTCCTGTAGCCATCGATCATTTCTGCTTTACTCCAGACCCCTCCCCGCAAGCCCCTCTTTCTGGGAAAAGGAGTCAGAGTACCAAATTAATTTTTTCCTTTAAAAAAACAAAACAAGTTAATAGGCTGGCTGAGCAGGGTAATGATATTTGTTGAATGATAAAATGTTAGAACGACAAATATTAGATATTTCTATGGAAAACAGTTATTCAGTTCCTTAGAAAATTAAACAGTTATCTTATGACCTAATAATTTTGCCATAGCTATATATACCCAAGGTGTTTGAAAACACGTTCCCACAAAATCTTGTACACAAATGTGTTTATAGCATCACTATTCACAATAACCAAAAGGTGGGGAAAAAATCTAAGTGACTATCAACTAATGAATGAGTAAACAAAAATGTGGCATATACATACAACGAAATATTATTCAGTTATAAAAGAAGTGCAGTTGTTACATGTTATCACATAAATGAACCTTGAAAGCATGCTAAGTGAAAGAAACCAAACACAAAAGACCACATATTGTATGATTCCATTTAAATGAAATGTCCAGAATACACAAATAGATACAGAAAGTAGTTTAGTAGTTACCAAGGGATGGGGAAGGGGAGAATAGGGACTAGGTGCTAATAGGTATGGGGCTTCTTTCTGGGGTGATGGGAATGTTCTAGAAGTAGGTAGTGATGATAGTTGCTCACCATAGTCAATATACTGAAGTGTACATACAAAATGGTGAATTCTATGTTATATGAAGTATATATCTCAATTTTTAAATGCTATAAAAGAAAAAAAGTTGTGTTAAGTATTGTACTTGGGCCCAAAACATCATGAGTCCTAGCAATTACTGAACAGCAATCCATGTGAAATAACGTGCGATTTTTAGTTCACTGGAGCCTAAACGAGGTAATTTTGCAATCTGACTACTGAGAACACTAAGTTGATCTTTGATTGCAATTGACAGTGTTCCAGCTAAGGAAGAAGGTAGTCATTCTTTCTGCTATGTTCACCAGAGTGGACCATTTCTAAGGTCTTGGATTCAGTTATGGACATTTAAGAATGTTGACAAAATTCAGCAATAAAAGGAGATTAACTACTTATTCATGCAACAAAATAGATGAATCTCAAAAGAATTATACTAATGAAAAAAGCCAGACACAAAAGTCTGTACATTTTTTGGTTTCCATTTATATGACATTCTGAAAAAGACAAAACTATAGGTAGCCAAATCATATCAGGGGTTGCAGATTGTCAGAGGATGGAATTGACTGATTAGGGGCACCATATTTTGGGGTGATGTAAATACCTTGATTGTGGTGGTAATAATTACACAACTATACATTTCCCAATTCACTGAATGACATACACTTTAAAAGGATTAATTTTATTGTATATAAATAATACTTCAAAAAAAGAACGCTAATGAATTTTAGAGTGACTAATGAGTCCATATTTGGCCAGTACTTTCTCAATTTTAGCACGTGAACATCCCACATCCCTGGGACACCCCTCAGCCTCAGATAAATTGGAGTTAGAGTGGCTAGATACTGAGGAGTTTGAAACCATGAGAAAACTTAGGGGCATAAGACTAAAGAATTGTCATGTGCTGGACAGACTGACCCACAGGGAAGCCCTAGATCATACAGAGAGGCAAATTTTGGCTCAAAAACCAAAGAGTGTTCTATGATATTCTCCTATAGGCAGATGGGCTGTCTTAACCAGAAGAGTGTCTATTTTCCTAAAAATATTCAAGGAGCTATCCGGGGCACCTCTAGGGTGGTGTTTTTGAAAGGAATTCATGTATCAGTAAGAAGGGGGGTTACATCATTCATTCTCAAATGGTAGTATGCAGAGCTAAGGAAGTTGTTAGAGATATAGATTCTTGAGCCCCATTTCTGGAGTTCCTGATTGGTCAGGTTTCAGATGGGGCCCAAGAACCAAGATTTTTTAAAAATTAAACTTTTTATTTTGAGATAATTATAAATTCACATGCAGTTTAAAAACAATAATAATAATAATACAGAGAGGGTCTTGTATCCTTTACCCAGTTTTGCCCAGTGGTTACATCTTGCAAAAATATAGTACAATATCAAAACCAAGATATTGACATTTATACAGACAAAATAAAAAAAGGTTTCCGTCACCTGAAGTTGTCCTTTTATAGGCACTCCCACTTTCCTTTCACTCTCACCCACTCTGGAAACCACTAGCTTGTACTCCATGTCTATAATTTCATCATTTTAAAAATGTTATATAAATGGAATCATACAGTATATAATCTTTGGGGACTGGCTTTTTTTCACTCAGCATAATTCTCTGGAAATTCATCCAGGTTGCTGCATACATCAAGACAGGCTATTTGAAAATGCACAGGCCGGGCGTGGTGGCTCACGCCTGTAATCCCAGCACTTTGGGAGGCTGAAGCAGGTGGATCATGAGGTCAGGAGTTTGAGACCAACCTGGCCAAATGATGAAACCCCGTCTCTACTAAAAATACAAAAATTAGCTGGGCGTGGTGGTGGGCACCTGTAATCCCAGCTACTCAGGAGGCTGAGGCAGGAGAATCATTTGAACCCAGAAGGTGGAGGTTTCAGTAGGTCACGATTGTGCCATTGCACTCCAGCCTGGGTGACAGGGCGAGACTCCATCTCAAAACAACAACAACAACAACAACAACAACAAAATGCATGATCAGAGGAGATGAAAGAAAAAAGAAGAAAAAACAATGAAACACAACTACAGGATATAGAAGATAGTCTCAAAAGGGCAAATCTCAGAATTAATGGCCTTAAAGAGGGGGTAGAGGAAGAGATAGGAGTAGAAAGTTTATTCAAAGGTATAATAAGAGAAGTTCCCAAACCTAGAGAAAGATATCAATATCCAAGTACAAGAAGATTATAGGACACCAAGCAGATTTAACCCAACGAAGACTACCTCAAGGCATTTAATAATCAAACTCCCAAAAATCAAGAATAAAGAAAGAATCCTAAAAGCAGCAAAAGAAAAGAAACAAATAGCATGCAACAGAGCTCCAATATGTCTGGAAGTAGACTTTTCAGTGGAAACCTTACAGGCAGGAGAGAGAGGCGTGATATATTTAAAATGCTGAAGGAAAAACAAAGTTTTACTTTAGAATAGTATATCTGGTGAAAACATCCTTCAAACATGAAGGAGAAATAAAAACTTTACCAAGCAAACAAAAGCTGAGGGATTTCGTTAACATCAGACCTGTCCTACAAGAAATGCTAATGGAAGGACTTAAATCAGAAAGAACAAAAATGTGAACAAGCAGTAGGTAATCACCTCAAGGTACAAACTTGCTGGTAATAGTAAGTACACAGAAAAACACAGAATATTATAATAATGTAACTGTGGTGTGTAAACTACTCTTAAGTAAAAACATTAAATGATAAATCAATAAAAAATAATAACTAGGACAACTTTTCAAGACATAGAGAGTACAGTAAGATACAAATGGAAACAACGGAACGTTAAAAAGCATGGGAGGAAGGGTGAAGTTAAGGCATAGAAATTTTATTAGTTTTCTTTTTGCTCATTTGTTTGTTTATGCAGAGTTGTTATCAGCTTAAAATAATAAATTATAAGATAGTATTTGCAAACTTCATGGTAAACACAAACCATAAACCATACAATGAATACACAAAATATAAAAAGCAAGAAACTAGATCATATCATCAGAGAAAATTATCTTCACTAACAGGAAGACAGAAAGGGAAGAAAGAAGGAAGAGAAAACTGCTAAACATCCAGAAAACAAATAACAAAATGGTAGGAGTAAGTTCTTATCAGTAATAACAATGAATGTAAATGAACTAAACTCTTCAATCAAAAGACATGACTGAATGGATAAAAAACAAGAACCAGTGTCTCTTGCCTACAAGAAACACACGTCACCTATAAAGACACACATAGACTGAATGTAAAGGGATGGAAAATGATAGTCTATGCTAATGGAAACCAAAAAAGAGCAGGAGTAGCTATACTTATATCAGACAAAATAGATTTTAAGACAAAAACTAAAAGACGAGACAAAGGTCACTAAATAATGCTAAAGGAGTTAATTCAGCAAAAGAATATAACAATTGTAAATATATATGTGCTCAACACTGGAGCACCCAGGTATATAAAGCAAATATTATTAGAGCTAAAGAGAGAGATAAACTCCAATATAATAATAGGTGGAGACTTCAACTCTCTACTTTCAACATTGGACAGATCTTCCAGAGAGAAAATTAACAAAGTTATACCAGACTTAATCTGCACTATAAACCAAATGGACCGAATAGATATTTCAGAACATTTCATCCAATGGCTGCAGAATACGCATTCTTTTTTTCAGTACTTGGATCATTCTCAAGGGTAGACTGTATGTTAGGTCATAAAACAAGCCTGAAACCATGCAAAAAAAAGAAGAATGAAATACTATCCAGCATCTTTTCTGATCACAATGGAATACAACTAAAAACTAATAATGAGGAATTTTGGAAACTATGCAAATACACGGAAATTAAACAATATGCTCCTGAGTGATGAGTGTGTGAATGAAGAAATTAGGAAGAAAATAAAACATTTCTTGAGACAAATTATAATGGCAACACAACATACCAAAACCTTTGTGATAC
Source organism: Macaca thibetana thibetana (assembly GCF_024542745.1). NCBI lineage: Eukaryota > Metazoa > Chordata > Mammalia > Primates > Cercopithecidae > Macaca > Macaca thibetana. Next base: position 43,384,101 of record NC_065590.1, read on the forward strand.
AGCAAAAACATTACTGAGAGGGAAATTCATAGCTGTAAGTGATTACATCAAAAAAGAAAAAAAACTTCAGGTAGACAACCTACCAATGCATCTTAAATAACTAAAAAAGCAAGAGCAAAGCAAGCTCAAAATTAGTAGAAGAAAAGAAATAATAAAGATCAGGGCAGAAATAAGTGAAATTGAAAGGAAGACAACAATACAAATGATTAATGGAAGGAAAAGTTGGTTTCTTGAAAAGATAAACAAAATTGATAAACCTTTAGCCAACTAAGAAAAAACAGAGGAGATCCAAATAATAAAAACAGAAATGAAAAAGGACACATTACAGCTGATACTGCAGAAACTTAAAAAATCGTTAGTAGCTATATGAGCAACTATATGCCAATAAATTGGAAAATCTAGAAGAAATGGACAAATTTCTAGATACATACAACATACCAAGATTGAACCATGAAAAAATCCAAAACCCAAACAGACCAATAACAAGTAACAAGATTGAAGTCATAATAAAAAGTCTCACAGTAAAGAAAAGCCCAGGTCCCAATGGCTGCAATGCTTAATTCTAGCAAAGATTTCATTAAAAACGAATACCAATCCTCCTAAAACTATCCTAAAAAATAGAGGAGAAGGGAATACTTACAAACTCATTCTGTGAAGCCAGCATTACCCTGATACCAAAACCAGACAAAGATATATCAAAAAATAAAACTATAGGCCAATATCTCTGATGAACATTGATGCAAAAATTCTCAACAAAATACTGACAAATCAGATTAAAAAGATCATTCATCATTCTTTCTGTGCCTAGCAGAGCCATGGCTTGTGGTCAAGAAGCATCTGAAGCAAGTACCAGCTCCAAAGCATTGTATGCTGGATAAATTAATTGGTGTGTTTGCTCCTCATCCATCCACCGGTCCCCAAAAGTTGAGAAAGTACCTCCCTGTCATCATTTTCCTAAGGAACAGACTTAAGTATGCCTTGACAGGAGATGAAGTAAAGAAGATTTGCATGCAGTGGTTTATTAAGATCAATGGCAAGGTCCAAACTGATGTAATCTACCCTGCTTGGATTCATGGATGTCATGAGCATTGACAAGACTGGAGAGAATTTCCATCTGATCTATGACACCAAGGCTCACTCTGCTGTTCATCGTATTAATCTGAGGAGGCTAAATACAAGTTGTGCCAAGTGAGAAAAATCTTTGTGGGTACAAAAGGAATTCCTCATCTGGTGATTCATGATGTTCACACCATCCACTGCCCTGATCCCCTCATCAAGGTGAATAACAGATTCAGATTGATTTGGAGACTGGCAAGATTCCTGATTTTATCAAGTTCAACACTGGTAACCTGTGTATGGTGACTAGGGGCCAGGGGGGTGTGCTAATCTGGGAAGAATGTGTGTAGTCACCAACAGAGAGAGATATCCTGGATCTTTTGATGTGGTTCATGTGAAAGATGCCAATGTCAACAGATTTGTCACCCACCTTTCCAACATTTTTGTTATTCGCAAGGGCAACAAACCGTGAATTTCTCTTCCCTGAGGAAAGGGTATCTGCCTCTCCATTACTGAAGAGAGAGACGAGAGACTGGCAGCCAAACGGAGAAGTAGGTGAAATGGTCTTTAGAGACATGTTAGAAAGCTTTTTGTACTTAATTAAAGATAATATAGCATGAAGAAAAGATCATTCATCATGAACAAGTGGGATTTATCCCAGGAATGCAAGGATTGTTGAACATACACAAGTCTATGAATATGATACATCATACCAACAGAATGAAAGACTAAAACCATATGATCATTTCAACTGATGCCAAAAAAAGGATTTGATAAAAGTCAACATCCCTTCGATAAAAGAAAAACCCCAAAAAACTGGGTATAGAAGGAACATAACCTCAACATAATAAAAGCCATATATAACAGACCCACAGCTAGTATCATACCGAATGGGGAAAAACTGAAAGCCTTTTTTCTAAGATCTGGAGCACAACAAGGATGCCCACTTTTGTCACTGTTAATAAACATATTACTGGAAGTCCTAGCTAGAGCAGTCAGAGAAGAGAAAGAAATAAAGGGCCTCCAAATTGGAAAGGAAGAAGTAAAATTATCATTGTTTGAAGATGATACGATTCTATATTTGGAAAAATCGAAAGACTCCACACACACAGAGACACACACACACACAAACTATTAGAAGATAAAGAAACTCGCTGGGCGCGGTGGCTCAAGCCTGTAATCCCAGCACTTTGGGAGGCTGAGGCGGGCGGATCACAAGGTCAGGAGATCGAGACCACAGTGAAACCCCGTCTCTACTAAAAATACAAAAAATTAGCCGGGCGCGGTGCCTGTAGTCCCAGCTACTCAGGACTGAGGCAGGAGAATGGCGGGAACCCGGGAGGCGGAGCTTGCAGTGAGCCGAGATCGCGCCACTGCACTCCAGCCTGGGCAACAGCGTGAGACTCCGTCTCAAAAAAAAAAAAAAAAAAAAAAAAAAAAAAAAAAAAAAAAAAGAAGATAAAGAAACTCAGGAAAGTTGAAGGATACAAAAATCAACATACAAAAATCAGTAGCATTATTGTATGTTAACAGCAATCTGAAAAATAAATCAAAATAGTAATCTCATTTACAATAGCCACAAATAAAATAAAATACCTGGGAATTATCCAAAGAAGTGAAAGATCTCTATAATGAAAATTCTAAAATAGTGATGACACCAAAAAAAAAAAAAAAAAAGAAAAAGAAAAGAAAAGATGTATCATGTTCATGGATTGGAAGAATCAGTATTGTTAAATGTCCATACTACCCAAAGTAATCTACAAATTCAATGCAATGTCTATCAAAATACTAATGGCATTCTTCACAGAAATAGAAACAACAATTCTAAAACGTATATAAACCACAAAAAAACCCAGAGTAATCAAATCTATCCCAAGCAAAAATAACAAAACTGGAGGAATTACATTACCTGACTTCAAATTATACTACATCAAGATAGGGTAAGAAAAAAAATTATACTACAGCGCTATAGTAAACAAAACAGCATGGGACTGGCATAAAAACAGACATATAAACCAGTGGAACAGAATAGAGAGTCCAGAAACAAATCCCCATACCTACAATGAACTGATTTTCAACAAAGGTACCAAGAACATATACTGGGTAAAAGTCTCTTCAATAAATGGTGCTGGGAAAAATGGATATCCATATGCAGAAGAAAGAAACTAGACCCCCATCTCTTGCCATAAACAAAAATCAAATAAAAATTGATTTAAATACTTAAATCTAAGATCTCAAACTATGAAACTACTAAAAAAAATTGGGGAAAGTTTCCAGGACATTGGTGTAGGCAAAAATTTCTTGAGTAATACCCCACAAGCACAGGCAACCAAAGTAAAAATGGACAAATGGGATCACGTCAAGTTAAAAAGACTTTGCACAGAAATGGAAACAATCAACAAAGTGAAGAGAAAACTACCAGAATGGGAGAGAATATTTGCAAGCTGCCCATCTGACAAGGGATTAATAACCAGAATATGTAAGGAGCTCAAACAACTCTATAGGGAAAAATCTAATAATCCAATCCAAAAAATGGGCAAAAGATGTGCAGACATTTCTCAAAAGAAGACATGCAAACAACAAACAGGCATATGAAAAAGTGCCCAGTATCATTGATCATCAGCAAAATGCAAATCAAAACTACAATGAGATATCATCTCACCCCAGTTAAAATGGTTTATATCCAAAAGACAGGCAATAAGAAATGCTGGCAAGGATGTAGAGAAAATGGAACCCTCATACACTGTTGATGAAAATGAAATTAGTACAACCACTATGGAGAACAGTTTGGAGGTTCCTCAAAAATCTAAATATAGAGCTGGGTATATACTCAAAAGAAAGGAAATCAGCATATTGAAGAGTTATCTGCACTCTCATGTTTATTGTAGCACTGTTCACAATAGCCAAGATTTGGAAGCAACCTGAGTGTCCCTCAACAGATGAATGGATAAATAAAACGTGGTACATATACACAATGGAGTACTATTTAGCTATAAAAAATGAAATCCTATCATTTGTAACAACATGGATGGAACCAAAGATCATTATGTTAAGCGAAAAAAGGCAGGCATGGAAAGACAACCATCCCATGCTCTCATTTATTTGTGGGATATAAAAATCAAATCAACTGAATTCATGGAGATAGAGTAGAAAGATGGTTACTAGGGGCTGGGAAGGTTAGTGGGAGGTTAGGAGGAAGATGGGGATGGTTAATGGGTACAAAAAATAGTTCGAAAGCATGAATAAGACCTAGCATTTGATTGCACAGCAGGTTGACAATAGTCAATAATAATTTAATTGTACATCTAAAAATAACTAAAAAATTATAATTGGATTGTTTATAACACAAAGAATGAATCCTTGAGGGGATGGATACCGTACTCTCCATGATGTGATTATTACACATTGCATTCCTGTATCAAAACATCTCATGGTCCTTATGAATATATACACTTACTATGCACCCACAAAAAAAAATATTTTATTTCTTTTTATTGTCAAGTAGTATTCCATGGCATGGATGTGCCACAATATGTTTAACCGATTATTCACCGGGTGAAGGACATCTAAGTTTGTTCAAGTTTTAGACCATTATAAATAAAAATATATAAACACTCATTTGCAGGGTTTTGTTTGGTTTTGTTTTGTGTTTTTCAGAGAGTCTCATTCTTTTGCCCAGGGTGGAGTGCAGTGATGTGATCACAGCTCACTGCTGCTTCAACCCGCCAGGGTTAAGCAATCCTCCTGCCACTGCCTCCTGAATAGCTGGGAGTACAGGGAAACACTGCTACATGCAGCTAATTTTTCATGTGCAAGTTTGTATATTAACATTAAATCTTGATCTCTCTGGAATAAGCACCCAAGAATGCAACTTCAGGGTTATATGGTAGTTGCATGGTTAATTTTTCAAGAAACTGCAATATTGTTTCCATAATGTTTTCCATAATGACTGTACCATTTTACTTTCCTCCCAGCAATGTGTGAGTGATCTAGTTTCTCCACATTTTTGACAGCATCTGGTTTTGTCACTATTTCTTATTTAAGCCATTTTGTTACGTTTGTAGTAATAGCTCATCATGGTTTTAATTTGTATCTCTAATGGCTAATGATGTTAAATATCTTTATATGTTCTTACTTGACACCTGCATATCTTCTGCTATGATTTAAATGTTTTTGTCCTGTGAAACTCATGTTGAAATTTAATCCCCAATGTAACAGTATTAAGAAATGAGAACTTGCCATGGATTAATGGGTTACCATGGTAGTGGGTTAGTTAACATAAGAATGGGTCTGTTATAAAAGCCAGTTTGACTCTCAGTGTGCCCCTCTTACCTTGATCTTAGACTCCCCAGCCTCTAGAACTATAAGAAATAAATTTCTAGGCCAGGTTAGGTTGCTCACACCTGTAATCCCAGCACTTTGGGAGGCTGAGGCAGGAGAGTTGCTTGAGGTCCGGAGTTTGATAGATCAGACTGGGCAACATAGTAGACCCTGTCTACAAAATTATTTTTTAAATTAGCCAAGCATGATGGCGCATATTTGTAATCATAGCTACTTGAAAGGCTGAAACAGGAGGATCTCTTTTTTTTTGAGATGGAGTCTCATTCTGTCACCCAAGCTGGAGTGCAGTGGTGCAATCTCAGCTCAGTGCAACCTCCGCCTCCTAGGTTCACTCCACTGCACTCCAGCCTGGGCAAGACAGGATGTTGAATTATGAATTCAGTTTACTTAGTACCTGTACAATGTTTCACATTCTCTATTTCATATTGGATGAATTGTGCTTTTTAAGAACTTGATTCATTTCACCTAAGTTGCCAAATTTCTGAACATAGAATTTTTCTTCATATTCCCTTATTATTCTTTTAGCATATGCAGGTTCTATAATGATATCCCTGTTTTCTTCTTGATATTAGTAATTTGTGTCTTCTCTCTGTTTTTGCTTTTCAGCCATGCTAGAGGTTTGTCAACATTATTGATGTTTTCAAGGAAACAGTTCTTTGTTTCATTGATTTTTTCCTTTTTTTTCCGAGACAGAAGCTCCCTCTGTCACCCCGGCTATAGTGTAATGGTATAATCACAGCTCACTGTAACCTCAAACTCCTGGGCTCAAGTGATCCTCCCACCTCAACCTCCTGAGTGGCTAGGACTACAGGCATGTACAACCATACCTAGTCAATTTTTAAAAATTTTATAGAGACAGAGTTTCACTATGTTGCCCAGACTAGTCTCATAATCCTGGCCTCAAGCAATCCTCCTGCCTCTGCCTTCCAAAGTGTTGGGATTACAACTGAGAGTCACTGCACCCAGCCCATTTTTTCATTTTCATTTTTTTTTTTTTTTTTTTGAGACGGAGTCTCGCACTGTCGCCCAGGCTGGAGTGCAGTGGCGCGATCTCGGCTCACTGCAAGCTCCACCTCCTGGGTTCACGCCATTCTCCTGCCTCAGCCTCCCGAGTAGCTGGGACTACAGGCGCCCGCCACCTCGCCCGGCTAGTTTTTTGTATTTTTTTTAGTAGAGACGGGGTTTCACCGTGTTAGCCAGGATGGTCTCGATCTCCTGACCTCGTGATCCACCCGTCTCGGCCTCCCAAAGTGCTGGGATTACAGGCTTGAGCCACCGCGCCCGGCCTATTTTTTCATTTTCTAAAAGCTTTATTGAAGTATAATTGATAAAACTGTATATATTTAAAGTGTACAAGATGATGATTTGATATATGTATAGATTGTGAACTGATTACCACAATCAAGTAAATTAACATAATCATCACCGCACACAGATACCTTGGCCAGCTAATGTGTGTGTGTGTGTGTGTGTGTGTATGTGGGAGAGAGAGAGAGAAAGAGAGATAGAGAATGCTTAAGATGTACTCTCATAGCAAATTTCAAGTATACAGAACAATATTTTAAAGTATAATTCTCACACTGTACATTAGAACCTCAAATTGTATTCATCTTACTATTGAGGGCTTGTACCCTTTGCCCACCATCTCTTCATTTTCCCACAGCCCCAGTCCGTGGGAACCACCATTCTACTCTCTGTTTCTATGAGATCACAATGGCAGTATTTCCTTCATTTTATGGCTCAATAATATTCTATTATACATACATAACACATTTTTTATCCATTGATAAAATCCAATCCAATGTTCATCCATCCAATGAACATGGGAGTGTAGATATCTCTTTAAGATACTGATTTTCGTGACTTCAGAGATATACCCAGACTTGGGGTTGCTGGATTATATAAAAGTTTTATTTTTAATTTTGTAAGGAACCTCCATACTGTTTTCTATAGTAGTTATACCAATTTACATTCCCACCAAAAGTTTGAGACGGTTTTCATTTATCCACATTATTGCCAACACTTGGTATCTTTTGATATTTTTTATTACAGATGTGAGATTATCTCTAATTGTGGTTTTGATTTGCATTTCCATGATGGTTAGTGATGTATAGTACCCTTTCCTGTATCTGCTGGCCATTTGTGTATCTTCTTTGGAAAAGTATCCATTCAGGTCTTTCGCCCATTTTGAAACCAGATTATTTGTGTTTTGTTGTTGTTTTTTGTTTGTTTTGCTATTGAGCTGTATTAGTTCCTTATACATTCTAGTTGTTAGCCCCTTACATCAGATATATTTTCTCCCATTCTGTAGGTTGCCTTTCTACTTTGTTGATTGTTTAGTTTGCTGTGCAAAAGCTTTTTTTTTTTTCCAATGTAGCCCCTTTTTTTGTTTGTTTCTTTGTTTTTGTTTTCTCTTTTCTTTTTTTTTTTTTTTTTTTGAGATGGAGTCTTGCTCTGTCACCCAGACTGGAGTGCAGTGGCATGATCTCGGTTCACTGCAACCTCCATCTCTCAGCTTTAAGCAATTCTCTGCCTCAGCCTCCTGGGTAGCTGGGATTACGGGCACGCGCCATCATGCCCAGCTAATTTTTTGTATTTTTAGTAGAGATGGGGTTTCACCATGTTGGCCAGACTGGTCTTGAACTCCTGACCTCATGATCCACCCTTCTCAACCTCCCAAAGTGCTGGGATTACAGGCATGAGCCACCGCACCCAGCCACCACTCTTGTTTGTTTTTGCTTTTATTGCCTGTGCCTTTCGTGTCATAGCCAAAATATCACCGCCAAGACTAATGTCAAGGAGCTTTTCTCTTTCTTCTAGGAGTTTTACAATTTCGAGTTTTACACTTACATCTTAAATTCAATTTGGGTTAATTTTTGGAAGTGATGTAAAGTGGGGATACAGTTTCATTTCCTTGCATGTGGATATCCAGTTTCCCAACACTGTTTTTTTGAAGATATCACCTTTCTTCATTGTGTATTCTTGAAGCCCTTGTCAAAGACTGGTTGACTGTGCATGTGTGGGTTTATTTCTGGGCTCTGTATTCTGTTCAATTGCTTAGTGTGTCTGTTTTTAGGCCAGTGTCATACTGTTTTATTACTATTTATTTGCAATGTAATTTGAAATTAAGAAGTGTGATGCCAGCCTGGACGACATATTGAGACCCTGTATCTACAAAAAGTGAAAAAAGATTAGCCAGGCATGTAGTATGTACCTGTAGTCCCAGATACATGGGAGGCTGAGATAGGAGGATGTCTTGAGCACAGAGATTGAGGCTGCAGTGAGCCATGATTGCACCATTGCATATTGCACTCCAGCCTGGGTGACAGAGTGAGAATCTGTCTCAACAAAATGAAGGAAGGGTGATGCCACCAGCCTTGTTTTTTCTCATGATTGCTTTGGGTGTTTGGGGTCCTTTGTGATTCTATCCACACTTTAGTATTGTTTTTACTATTTCTATGAAAAATGATGATATAATTTTGACAAAGATTATGTTGAATCTATTGATCACTTTGCATAGTATGGACATTTTAACAATATTCTTCCAATCCATGAACATGTGATATCTTTCCATTTGTTTATGTCTTCAATTTCATCACCAATGTTTTGTAGTTTTCAGTATACAGACCTTTTACCTCCATAGTTTAATTTATTCCCAAATACGTTAATTTTTTTGATGCTATGTTAAATGAGGTTGTTCTCTTGATTTGTTTTTTGGATAGTTCCTTGTTGAAACGTAGAAACTGATACAACTGATATTAATATGTTGATTTTCTATCCTGGTATTATATTTAATTTGTTGATTACTTCTAACCAATTTTAGGTGAAGTCTTTAGGATTTTATATGTACAAGACCATATCATCTGCAAACAGTAATTTTACTTCTTCCTTTTCAATGTAGATTCCTTTGATCTCTTTTTCTTCCCTAATTGCTCTGGCTAGGACTTCCAGTACTATGTTACATAGAAGAGGCAAGAGAGGACATCCTTGTCTGTCTTGTTCTGATTCTTAGAGGAAAACCTTTCAGCTTTTCACCATTGATATGATGTTAGCTGGGAGCTTGTCATATACGGCTTTATTATGTTGAAATAAATTACTTCTATGCCTAATTTGTTAAGAGTTTTTATCATGAAACATGTTGATTTTTTAAAATGCTTTTTCTGCATCTATTGAGATGATCATATAATTTTTATCCTTTATTCTGTTAATCTGGTGTGTCATCTTTATTGTTTTGTGTCTATTGAACCATGCTTGCATCTCACTTGATTATGGTGTTTGATTCTTTTAACGTGCTATTGAATTCAATTTGCTAGTATTTTGTTGAGAATTTTTGCATCTATGTTCATCAGGGATATTAACCTCTAAGTTTCTTTTCTTACAGTATCCTCATCTGGTTTAGGTATCAAGGTAATGCTGGCTTCATAAAATGGGGTTGGAAGTGTTCTCTCCTCTTCAATTTTCTGGAAGAGTTTGAGAAAGATTGGCATTAATTCTTCTTTCAATATTTGGTAGAATTTGCCAGTAAAGCCATATGTTCCTGGTCTTCTCTTTTTTGGGAGATTTTTGATCTGATTCAATGTTCTTATTAGTTCTTATTAGTTATAAATCTATTCAGATTTTCTGTTTCTTCATGTTTCAGTCTTGGTAGGTTGTATGTTTCTAGGAATGTATACATTTCTTCTAGGTTATCTAATTTACTGGTATATAATTATGTATAGTAGTTGTCTATGACCCTTTGTATTTATGGAGTTGCAGTTGTAATGTCCCCTGCTTATGATTTTCTTTATTCAAGTCTTCTCTGTTTTTCTTACTTAATTTGGCTAAATGTGTGTCAGTTTTATCTTCTCAAGAAACCAGCTCTTAGTTTCATTGATCTTTTCTACTCTCTATTTCACTTGTTTCTGCTCTGATCTTGTTATTTCCTTTCTTCTGATAACTTTGCACTTAGTTATCCTTTTTTAGTTCCTTAAGGTATAACATTAGGTTATTTATTTTGTTATATTCCATAAGTTTTGGTATGTTGTGTTTTCAGTTTTATTTGTCTCAAGATATTTTTTAATTTCCCTTTTGATTTCTTCCTTCATCCATTGATTGTTCTGGAGTATGTTGTTTAATTTTAACATTTTTGTAAATTTTCCAGCTTCTTAAATTTGTTAAGACTTGTTTTGTAGCCGAACATATGATCTATCCTGGAGAATGTTCCATGTGTACTTGAGATGAATGTATATTCTGCTGCTATTGGATTAAATGTTCTGGATATGTCTGTTAGGTCCATTTGATCTAAATTGTAGTTCAAGTACAATATTTCCTTATGGATTTTCTGCTTGGATGACTGTCCATTTTGAAAATGAGATGTTAAAGTTTCTACTATTATTGTATTGCTATAGATTTCTCCTTTTAGGCCTTTAATATTGGCTTAATATATTTGTGGGTTCCAATACTGGGTACATATTTACAATTGCTATATCCTTTTGATGAATTGACCCCTTTATCATTATTTTGACTTATAGTTTATTTTGTTTGATATAAGTATAGCTATCCCTGCTCTCTTTTGGTTTCCATTTGCATGGACTATCTTTTTCAATTCCTTCACTTTCAGCCTGTGTGTTTTCTTAAAGTTGAAGTGAGGCTCTTGTAGGTAGCATATAGTTGTATCTTTTTTGTTTTTGTTTTTGTCTATTCAGGCACTCTATGTTTGTTTGTTGATTGGGGGATTTAACTCCCCCTTTTTTGGAGATGGAATCTCACTTTGTTGCCAGAGTGCAGTGGTGTGATCTCAGCTCACTGCAACCTCCACCTCCCAGGTTCAAGCAATTCTCCTGCCTCAGCTTCCCGAGTAGCTGGGATTACAGGCATGCACCACCACATCTGGCTAATTTTTGTATTTTTGGTAGAGACAGGGTTTCACCATGTTGGCCAGGCTGGTCTGGAACTCCTTAACACAAGTGATCCACCTGCCTTGGCCTCCCAAAGTGCTGGGATTTCAGGCATGAGCCACTGCATCTAACTGAATTTAACCCATTTAAATAAAAAATAATTGTTTATAGGTAAGGACTTACTATTACCATCTCATTAATTGTTTCCTGGCTGTTTTTAGTTCCTTTGTTCCTTTCTTCCTTCTTTCCTGTCTTCCTTTGTGATTTGATGGTTTTCCATAGTGGTATGCTTTGATTTTTTTCTATTTATCTTTTGTGTATCTACTATAGTTTGTACTTTGTTGTTACCATTAGGCTTCCATAAAATATTTTATAATTATAACAATCTATTTTAAGTTGATATTAACTGAACTTCAACTGCATACAAAAACTCTACTCTTTTACTCACCTCCATTTTATATTTTGATGTCATAATTTGCATTTTTCTTTTTATATTATGTATCAATGAACAAATTATTGTAGCTATAGTTATTTTTAATGCTTTTGTCTTTAAACTTTTATACTATTACAGTAATTAGTGCACTCTGAATTTGATTATATATTTACCTTTACCAGTGAGTTTCATACTTTCATATGTTTTCTATTAGTGTCTTCTCATTTTAGCTTGAATAACTCCCTTCTGTATTTCTTATATGGAAGGTCTAGTGGTAATGAACTCCCTCAGCTTTTGTTTGTCTGGGAATGTCTTTCTCTCTCATTCATTGCTGAAGGACAGCTTTGCTGGGTAAAATAGTTTTGGTTGTCATATTTTTTTTTCAGGACTTTGAATATATCTTACTCTCTCCTGGCCTATAGGGTTTCTGCTGAGAAGTCTGCTGGTAGCCTTATGAAGACTCCCTTGTATGAGATGAGTTTCTTTTCTCATGCTACTTTGAAAATTTTGTCTTTGATTTTTGACAGTTTTATTACAATTCGTTTTGGTGAAGTCCTCTTTGGATTGCATCTGTATGGGGATCTGTGAGCTTCATATTCCTAGATATCCATACATATCCCCAGATGTGGGAAGTTTTCCAACATTGTTTCTTTCAATAAGCTTTCTGCCTGCTTTGCTCTCTCTCTCTTCTTCTGAAACTCCCATAATGTATACATTGGGCTGCTTTTTGGTGTCCTATAATTCACATATATTTTCTTCACTTTAAAAAATTTCCTTTTTCTATTTCCCTGTCTAACTGGATAATTTCAAATGAGTGGTCGTTGAGTTTATAGTTTTTCCCCTCCACTTGTTCAAGTCTGCTGTTGATGCTCTCTATTTCATTTTGCATTTTATTCATTGTATTCTTCAACTCCAGTACTTGTTTCTTTTTTTCTTTTTTTAAATTCCTGTCTGTTGAGCTTCTCGTTTTGCTCGTGTATTTTTTTCCTGATTGCATTGAGTTGTCTATCTGTGTTCTGTTATAGCTTACTGAACTTCTTTTAAGCAAGTATTTTGTATTCTTTTGTTCTGTTATAGCTTACTGAACTTCTTTTAAACAAGTATTTTGTATTCTATGTTCAGCAGTTTGTAGATCTTTATTTCCTTGGGGTTGGTTATTGTAAAATTATTGTGTTCCTCTGGTGATATTGTGTTGCCTCTATTTTTTTTGTTGTTCTCATGTTGATGTCTGTGTATGTTTCCTCTATTTTTTTTTTTTTTTGGTTCCCATGTTGATGTCTGTGTATTTTATGGAGCAAGCCTTTCTTCCAGATTTTACAAACTGATTTTTGTGGGGAAAGACCTTCAGCAAGGTGGTGCTGGGCTGGTGCAAGGGCACTGGAAGAATTAGGTGATAGTTTCAGCTCTATAGAAGGAACAGTGTTGTAATATCTGTGCAGCTCCGTCAGCTGAGGTCATCATCAGTAAGGATTGCAGGGGTCCTCAACATGCACAACAGCCTATCCTTTTCTGGGGGTGCTCAGCAGTATCTCTCTCTCTGGGGAGTCTGTGGCAACAATGACTGTTCATTATCTCAGTAATGAAAGATGCCAGTGTCCTCTGCAGAGCAGGATTCTGGGGTTGGCACCAATGAACACTACAGGGTTCTCCACAGTGAAAGCTGCACAGTCTGTGGCTGTCATCAGGGCTATTGAAGTCCTGAGCAGCAAAGAAGAAGGTTGCCGGAGTCCTCCATTGGGCAGGCCACTTGGAGTTACAATGGCACCTGCTGCATGGCTGATAAAGATAGCCCCCATGCCTTGCCTTTACTCCCAGCCATCTCCAGATGTCTCTAATTAGCCAATCTTGTTAGCAATCTTTTCTGTATGGTTATTATCTTTTTTTGCTCCACTGTGTTGTTGTAGTTTTTAAATGGACATTTGAGTCCTCTCAGGGCTATTTTTATCCTTGGATAGCTGTTTAATTATTATTTTTTGTTAGAGGAGGGAGGCTGCTATCTCTTACTACTCCATCTTGCTGACATCACTCCTCTCCCTATTGTTTTTCTATTTTCAGTTTTATTGGTTCCACTTTCATGTTCATTTTTCCCTTCTGCTTGCTTTTTTCTCTCCTTTTTCTAGCTTCCTTAGGTGGAAACTTAGATCATTAATTTGAAACTCTTCTTTTCTAATGTATTCATTTAGTGATATGAATTATTTTCTCAGGACTGCTTCAGCTGTGTCTCACAATTTTTCTTTAATTTATTTTGAGATGGAGTCTCACTCTGTTGCCCAGACTGGAGTGCAGTGGCACAATATCACTCACTGCAACCTCTGCCTCTTGGGTTCAAGTGATTCTCTTGCTTCAGCCTCCTTAGTAGCTGGGATTACAGGTGTGCACTGCCACACCCAGCTGATTTTTTGTATTTTTAGTAGAGATGGGGTTTCACCATGTTGGCCAGGCTGGTCTCGAACTCCTGACCTCAGGTGTTCCATCCACTTAGGCCTCCCAAAGTGCTGAGATTATAGGTGTGAGCCACTGTGCCCAGCCCACAATTTTGATACATTATATTTTCATTACTTGTTTACTTTCCAAGTGTTTAGTGATTTTCCTATTGTCTTTCCATTGTTGATTTCTAATTTGATTTCATTGTGTTCAGACAACTTACTCTGTATTATTTCAGTTCTTTTACATTTGTTGAGGTTTGTTTTATGGCCTAGAATAAGGTCTATCTTGGTACGTATTCAGGAAAACTTGAAAAGAATATATACTCTGCTGTTTGGGGGTAGAATTCTGTTGTTTGATGTTGTTGAGTTCTTCTATAGCTTGCAGATCTTTCTGTCTCATTGATCTATCCATTGTTGAGAGAGACGTGCTCACATCTCCAACTATAATTGTGTATTTGTCTATGTCATTAATCCTGTCAGTTTTTGCTTCACATATTTTCCATCTCTGTTGTTTGGTGCATACATATGTGGGATTGCTATGTCTTTTTGGTGGAGTGATCATTTTGTCATTATGTTAAAGGCCCTCTCTGTCCCTGGTAGTTTTTTTCTCTTTATCCGATATTAGTGTAGACACACTTGCTTTCTTTTTGATTAATGTTTGCATCATATCTTTTTTCATTCTTTTACTTTCAACCCTGTTTCTATCATCATACTTGAAGTAAGTTTCTTTTAGACAGCATGTAATTAGGTCATCTTTTCAAATCCCTTCTGTCAATCTGTCTTTTAATGGATGTCTTTAGGCCATTTTCATATAAAGTAATTATTGATGTATTAGAGTTTATATTTGTCACTTCATTTTTGCTTTCTATTTGTTTCCTCTGAGTTTTGTTTCCATTTTCTTTTTCCTTACTTCTTGTGGGTTACTCGAATATGTTCGTGAATTCTATTTATTTAGATATGGTTTTTTGAGTATATCTTTTCCTTATAATTTTTTCATGGTTGCTATGATTTTGCACATCATTTATGCTTAGATTTTCTGATTTTTCATTTGTTCCAAGCATGTTCGTAATTTCTCATTGAAGCATATATAATAGCTGCCTTTAAATTCTTGTTGGATTTAAATCCTAATGTTGCTGTCATCTCAGTATTGGCATCTATTCATTGTCTATTTTCATTCAGTTTGAAATTTTTTAGTTCATGGTGTGACAAGTAATTTTCAATGGAAATCTGGACATTTTGAGTATTACATTATGAAACTCCAGATCTTAGTTACATGTTTTGTTTTACATGGCTTTCTCTGACACTACTATGGCAGGAGGGGGGGTGGGTACCACCTCTTTATTGCCAGCTGAGGGTAGACATTTAGGTCCCTCACTCAATCTCCACTGATACCCAAGTGGGGTTGAGGCCTCCTTGTTACTGCCGGGTGGGAGTGGAAGTTCCAACTCTCCACTAAGCCTTTACTGATACTGCCTGACTGAGAGGAGTAGGAGTGTGTCATCATTGCTTCCCACATGGCCTCTACTGCCACCAGGAGGGAGGTGGCCTTCTTTGCTGATATAAGTCCTTACTGTCCACTGGCTCTCCTCTGACACCACATAGCATGTAGGTAGGAGAGGAGTGCCTCATTAATACTGAGTACAGTGGAAATCCAGACTTCCCATGTAGTCTCCACTGATACTATAAAATTTCTCAAATTTCCCAGTGGGATGAAAGTCATAAAATTCTACTTGGCCTTCTCTGATACTTCCCCAGTGGTGGGGTTAGGATGCCTTTATACAGCATGGCCTGAAGGGAATTTTGGGCTCCCCATTTGACGTTTGCT
This sequence comes from Macaca thibetana thibetana, assembly GCF_024542745.1. Classification (NCBI taxonomy): domain Eukaryota; kingdom Metazoa; phylum Chordata; class Mammalia; order Primates; family Cercopithecidae; genus Macaca; species Macaca thibetana. The sequence goes on from NC_065590.1 coordinate 43,400,058, forward strand.
AGTATAGGTAGGGTGGGGTTACAGTTCTTTTCTGTGGTGGAGTAGAGCAATTATTGCCTAGAAGTTTTTTCTCTTGCAAAACTGCCCCCTTTCTTGGTCCTTTGGCTAGAGAGAGCAGGCTTATAATGGGCTTTTTTCTTTGTTTGTCTATGCCTGTTGGTGTTTCCAGTTTGCTGGCTTCTGGGATCTATACAAAGTAAAAATAAAGCCCAGAGAACTCACCGCCATGTTATTCCTTTAGTTATACTTAGAGGAAAGAACAGATGAAAGAATATCTACTCTACCTTTCTAGAAGCTAAAGCCGTGTGAAACTTTTTGTTTTGTTGGGTTGTTGTTGTTTTGTTTTGGAAACTCATTGTTGAGTCCAAGTGTGGGACCACTAGACTAGGTAACTGTGAAGCCCATTCCAGCTCCAAGTTGGTTTTCTGTATTGTGGTCCTGGATCTGGGTTCTTTAGGAGGAACCTTGCAGGCATTAGGTCAACTGGTTGCTAAGCCAGTTGCCGTAGGATGTACCCTTCTCTCAGACCCCTGTGATTTTCTATTAAAAAGTTGAGCAGCTGCTGTAAAGGATGTTGTTACCAATTCCCTTAGGCCACATACCAGGATGTCATATTGGGAGCTGGTCCTCTGTATGGAAAAACTGAGGCCTCCTAAACCAGATGGTATCTAAACTCACAACTGTGAATTTCCTCATAGAACAGAAGCTTGCAAAATTGTCTGTTTTGAATCTTAAACTGAACCCTCTCTATTTTAGGATCACTCTTAGTTTTTCCTCCGTTGAAACTTATGCTTTTTAAATAGATTATTTTAAGATAAGCTCTGTCGTGGTTTCTGTTTATAAAGTCATAAATAGAATTGTCAGAAGGTATGTTCATTAGCAAAATATTTTATATTATATTTGATATTATACAAAGAAGATGATATCTGTATATATTATTTTCCTCTCTCACTGAGTGAATGTAATTATCTTTATGATATTCATTTTGTTTTGAAAGTTAAAAAGGGGAAAATGGCATGTTTTTTAATTGAGAAAAAAACAATTTTTATCGTTATAAAATAGAATAATAGTAGTTACCATCATCCTGTTTTGTAGAGCAGAAAGCTGGTATATAGACTATGTATAACATTACTGAAACAGGAGATTTTCCCTGACCCCTTTGTGGGCCTCAGCGACAAGGGTGCCTCGCTTACTCAGCCCACAGCTCTCAACCCCTAGCAGGAAGGGGAGCACGCAGGTGAGTGGGTGCCAGGAGTCGTGGCAGCAGGATCTAGTCCGGGGGTACCCATGACCCCTAAAGCCCCAGAGGGTGTGCGTTACAGTATGCTCTTTTAGCTTTGCTATCCGAGGACAGCTCAAGTGTTAAACAGCTCAGTGGGACCTCTGCGTTTTTGCATGAGGCAGTTGCTCTCCACCAGGAGGGCAGAGGGTCAGTGTGACACCTTTATCATCTGCAGCCATGGCACCCAAGCTCTTGTTCGGTGTCCAGGAAAAATCAGGTCCCATGAACAAATTGAAGGGTGGTGAATGCAGAGGATTTTATTGCCGATGGAAGTGGTGCTCAGCTGGAAAGGGAGTGGAACAGGAAGGTATTCTTCCCTTGAAGTCTGGCAGTCTCTGGAGGGACTCTGCTCCAAAGTTCCGCTGTCAAGCCATCCCATTGAAGTTAAGCTGCTTCTCTCCAATGTTCAACTACTCCTTCTCTTTTCCCCTTCTCTGCTCTCTTTCAGTGGAGCCTGGGGTTTTTATGGGTACAAGAAGGAGGGCAGGTCGGGCCATGGGTGGTTTTGAAAAAGGCAATGTTGGAGTGGGAAAATGGGAATGCATGTTCTTACTTTGGGCTGTGGTTCCAGGCTTGAAAGTGGAGCTTCACAAGGGAACCCACCCTTTTCTACCTAGAATTTCTCTGCCTCCTGTCTCTATCATTACAGACATGATTTTCTATATATATATATATATATATATATATATATATATTTTTTTTTTTTTTTTTTTTTTTTTTTTGAGACGGAGTCTCGCTCTGTCACCCAGGCTGGAGTGCAGTGGCCGGATCTCAGCTCACTGCAAGCTCCGCCTCCCGGGTTTACGCCATTCTCCTGCCTCAGCCTCCCGAGTAGCTGGGACTACAGGCGCCAGCCACCTCGCCCGGCTAGTTTTTTTTTTTGTATTTTTTAGTAGAGACGGGGTTTCACCGGGTTAGCCAGGATGGTCTCGATCTCCTGACTTCGTGATCCGCCCGTCTCAGCCTCCCAAAGTGCTGGGATTACAGGCTTGAGCCACCGCGCCCGGCCTGATTTTCAATATTTTTAAAGAACGAAAATAAGTTTCTCTATGTCTCTCTAATCTCGGTGTCTCTCTAGTCTAGTCACTGACTAGGGTGTAAAAAATGTCAGTTAAATACTCCTTGAATATTATAACTCCAGATCATGACAATCTTGGGGGAGGTTGACAATACATGAGCTTTGTCTTTTCAACTAAATGTTGTCTTCTAGTAATCCTGTTATTGGAAAACTGAGAACAAAAATTATAGCATTTGAGATTAATGTCGGGCTGGGCACAGTGGCTCACGCCTGTAATTCCAGCAGTGGGAGGCTGAGGTGGGTGGATCATGAGGTCAGGAGTTCGAGGCCAGCCAGGCCAAGATGGAGAAACCCTGTCTCTACTAAAAATACAAAAAGTATCCAGGCGCGGTGGTGGGTGCCTGTAATCCCAGCTACTAGGGAGGCTGAGACAGGAGAATTGCTTGAACCAGGGAGGTGGAGGTTGCAGTGAGCTGAGAATATGCCACTGCACTCTAGTCTGGGCGACAGAGCAAGGCTCTGTCTCAAAAAAAAAAAAAGAGATTAATGTTTTAGATAACAAAATAACTAAGGTCAAAGCAGAAAAATTACTTTTTAATGGAAGTAGTCACCAAATGTGTCATTTAATCCTTGAATTTTTTTTTTGTTTGTTTGTTTATATATTTTATTCTCTTGGGGTTTGTCTTTTTTTTTTTTTTAATTACACTTTAAGTTCTGGGATACATGTGCAGAACGTGCAGGTTTGTTACCTAGCATGACATGTGCCACGGTGGTTTGCTGCACCCATCAACCCGTCATCTACATTAGATATTTTTCCTAATGCTATCCCTCCCCTATCCTTGCACCCCATGGCAGACCCCAGCATGTGATGTATTATATTTCTGGTTCTAGATCCTAGAGGAATTGCCACACTGTCTGCTATAATGGTTGAACTAATTTACACTCCCAACAACAGTGTAAAATCATTCATATTTCTCCACATCCTCTCCAGTATCTGTTGTTTCCTGACTTTTTAATGACTGCCATTCTGTCATGAGATGGTATCTCAACGTGGTTTTGATTTGCATTTCTCTAATGGCCAGTGATGATGAGTTTTTTTTTTTTTTTTGATATGTTTGTTGGCCTCATAAATGTCTTCTTTTGACAAGTGTCTGTTCATATCCTTTTTTGATGGGGTTGTTTATTTTTTCTTGTAAATTTGTTTAAGTTCTTTGTAGATTCTGAATATTAGCCCTCTGTCAGATGGATAGATTGCAAACATTTTCTCCCATTCTGTAGATTGCCTGTTCACTCTAATGATAGTTTCTTTTGCTGTGCAGAGGCTCTTTAGTTTCATTAGATCACATTTGTCAATTTTAGCTTTTGTTGCCATTGCTTTTGGTGTTTTGGTCATGAAGTCTTTGCCCATGCCTATGTCCTGAATGGTATTGCCTAGGTTTTCTTCCAGGGTTTTTATGGGTTTAGGTCTTACATTTAAGTCTTTAATACATCTTGAGTTAATTTTTGTATAAGGTGTAAGGAAGGGGTCCAGTTTCAGTTTTCTGCATATGGCTAGCCAATTTTCCCAGCACCATTTATTAAACAGGGAATCCTTTCCCCTTTGCTTGTTTTTTTCAGGTTTGTCAAAGATCAGATGGTTGTAGATGTGTGGCCTTATTTCTGAGGCCCTGTTCTATTCTGTAGGTGTATATATCTGTTTTGGTACCAGTACCATGCTGTTTTGGTTACTGTAGCCTTGTAGTATAGTTTGAAGTCAGGTAGCATGATGCCTCCAGCTTTGTTCTTTTTGCTTAGGATTGCCTTGGCTATACGGGCTCTTTTTTGGTTGCATATGAAATTTAAAGTACTTTTTTCTAATTCTGTGAAGAAAGTCAATGGTAGCTTGATGGGGATAGCATTCAATCTATAAATTACTTTAGGCAGTATGGCCATTTTAATGATATTGATTCTTCCTATCTGTGAGCATGGAATGCTTTTCCATTTGTTTGTGTCCTCCCTTATTTCCTTGAGCATGGTTTGTAGTTCTGCTTGAAGAGGTCCTCCACATCCCTCATCACATCCCTTGTAAGTTGTATTCCTAGACATTTTTTTCTCTTTGTAGCAATTGTGAATAGGATTTCACTCATGATTTGGCTCTCTGTTTGTCTATTATTGGTGTATAAGAATGCTTGCGATTTTTGCACATTGATTTTGTATCCTGAGACTTTGCTGAAGTTGCTTATCAGCTTAAGGAGCTTTTGGGCTCAGACGATGGGGTTTTCTAAATATACAATGATGTTATCTTCAAACAGAGACAATTTGACTTCCTCTCTTCCTATTTGAATACGCTTTATTTCTTTCTCTTGCCTGATAGCCCTGGCCAGAACTTCCAATACTATGTTGAATAGGAGTGGTGAGAGACGGCATCCTTCTTTTGTGCCGGTTTTCAAAGGGAATGCTTCCAGCTTTTCCCCATTCAGTATAATACTGACTGTGGGTTTGTCATAAATAGCACTTATTATTTTGAGATACGTTCCATCAATACCTAGATTATTGAGAGTTTTTAGCATGAAGTGGTGTTGAATTTTATCAAAGGCCTTTTCTGTATCTATTGAGATATTCATGTGGTTTTTGTCATTGGTTCTGTTTATGTGATGGATTTCGTTTATTGATTTGTATATGTTGAGCCAGCCTTGTGTCCCAGGGATGAAGCTCACTTGATTGTGGTGGATAAGCTTTTTGATGTGCTGCTGGATTTGGTTTGCTAGTATTTTTTTTTTTTTTTTTTTTGAGACGGAGTCTCGCTCTGTCGCCCGGGCTGGAGTGCAGTGGCCGGATCTCAGCTCACTGCAAGCTCCGCCTCCCGGGTTTACGCCATTCTCCTGCCTCAGCCTCCTGTGTAGCTGGGACTATAGGCGCCCGCCACCTCGCCCGGCTAGTTTTTTGTATTTTTTTAGTAGAGACGGGGTTTCACCGTGTTAGCCAGGATGGTCTTGATCTCCTGACCTCATGATCCACCCGTCTCGGCCTCCCAAAGTGCTGGGATTACAGGCTTGAGCCACCGCGCCCGGCCGGTTTGCTAGTATTTTTTTTGAGGATTTTCACATCATGGTTCATCAGGGATATTGGCATGAAATTTTCTTTTTTTGTTCTGTCTCTGCCAGGTTTTGGTATCAGGATGATGCTGGCCTCATAAAATGAGTTAGGGAAGATTCCCTCTTTTTCTATTGTTTGGAATAGTTTCAGAAGGAATGGTATCCGTTCCTCTTTGTACCTCTGGTAGAATTTGGCTGTGAATCCATCTGGTCCTGGGCTTGGTTGGTAGGCTATTAATTACTGCCTCAATTTCAGAATTTATTATTGGTCTATTCAGGGTTTGACTTCTTCCTGGTTTAGTCTTGGGATGGTGTATATGTGCAGGAATGCATCCATTTCTTCTAGATTTTCTAGTTTATTTGCATAGAGATGTTTATAGTATTCTCTGAGGGTAGTTTGTATTTCTGTGGGATAAGCGGTGATATCCCCTTTATCTTTTTTTTATTGTGTCTATTTGATTCTTGTCTCTTTTCTTCTATATTAGTCTGGCTAGAGGTCTATCTATTTTGTTAATTTTTTCAAAAAACCAGCTCCTGGATTCATTGATTCCTTGAAGGGTTTTTCGTGTCTCTATCTCCTTTAATTCTGCCCTAATCTTAGTTTATTTCTTTTCTTCTGCTAGCTTTTGAATTTGTTTGCTCTTGCTTCTCTAGTTCTTTTAATTGTGATGTTAGGGTGTTAATTTTAGATCTTTCCCACTTTCTCCTGTGGGCATTTAGTGCTATAAATTTCCCTCTAAACACTACTTTAGCAGTGCCCCAGAGATACTGGCATATTGTGTCTTTGTTCTCATTGGTTTCAGAGAATTTATTTATTTCTGCCTTAATTTTGTTATTTACCCAGTAGTCATTCAGGAGCAGGTTGTTCAGTGTCCATGTAGTTGTGCAATTTTGAGTGAGTTTCTTATTCCTGAGTTCTAATTTGATTGCACTGTGGTCTGAGAGACTGTTCGTTATGATTTCCGTTCTTTTGCATTTGCTGAGGAATGTTTTACTTCCAATTATGTGGTCAATTTTGGAATAAGTGTGATGTGGTGCTGAGAAGAATGTATATTCTGTTGATTTGGGGTGGAGAGTTCTGTACATGTCTATTGGGTCCGCTTGGTCCAGAGCTGAGTTCAAGTCCTGAATATCCTTGTTAATTTTCTGTCTCGTTGATCTGTCTAAAATTGACAGTGGGGTGTTAAAGACTCCCACTATTATTGTTTGGGAGTCTAAGTCTCTTTGTAGGTCTCTAAGAACTTGCTTTATGAATCTCGGTACTCCTGTATTGGGTGCATATATATTTAGGATAGTTAGCTCTTCTTGTTGCATTGATCCCTTTACAATAATGTAATATTCTTGTCTTTTTTTATCTTTGTTGGTTTAAAGTCTGTTTTACAGAGACTAGGATTGCAACCCCTGCTTTTTTTTTTTTCTGCTTTCCATTTGCTTGGTAAATATTCCTCCATCCCTTTATTTTGAGACTGTATGTGTCTTTGCACGTGAGGTCGTCTCCTGAATACTGCACACTGACAGGTCTTGACTCTATCCAATTTGTCAGTCTGTGTCTTTTAATTGGGGCATTTAGACTATATACTTTTAAGTTTAATATTGTTATGTGTGAAATTGATCCTGTCATTATGATGCTAGCTGGTTATTTTGCCCATTAGTTGATGCAGTTTCTTCATAGTGTCGATGGTCTTTACAATTTGGTATGTTTTTGCAGTGGCAGGTACCAGTTTTTCCTTTCCATATTTAGTGCTTCCTTCAGGAGCTCTTGTAAGGCAGGCCTGGTGCTGACAAAATCTCTCAGCATTTGTTTGTCTATAAAAGATTTTATTTCTTTTTCACTTATGAAGCTTAGTTTGGCTGGATATGAGATTCTGGGTTGAAAATTATTTTCTTTAAGAATGTTGAGCCGGGCGCGGTGGCTCACGCCTGTAATCCCAGCACTTTGGGAGGCTGAGACGGGCGGATCACAAGGTCAGGAGATCGAGACCACGGTGAAACCCCGTTTCTACTAAAAATACAAAAAATTAGCCGGGCGCGGTGGCGGGTGCCTGTAGTCCCAGCTACTCAGGAGGCTGAGGCAGGAGAATGGCGTGAACCCGGGAGGCGGAGCTTGCAGTGAGCCGAGATTGCGCCACTGCACTCCAGCCTGGGCGACAGAGCGAGACTCTGTCTCAAAAAAAAAAAAAAAAAAAAGAATGTTGAATATTGGCCCCCAACCTCTTCTGGCTTGTAGAGTTTCTGCAAGCAGATCCACTGGTAGTCTGATAGGCTTCCCTTTGTGGGTAACCCGACCTTTCTTTCTGCCTGCCCTTAACATTTTTTCCTTCATTTCAGCCTTGGTGAATCTGATGATTATGTGTCTTGGGGTTGCTCTTCTCGAGGAGAATCTTCGTGGTGTGCTCTGTATTTCCTGAATTTGAATGTTGGCCTGTCTTGCTAGGTTGGGGAAGTTCTCCTGGATAATATCCTGAAGAGTATTTTCCAACTTGGTTCCATTCTCTCCTTCACTTTCAGGTACACCAATCAAACGTAAGTTTGGTCGTTTTGCATAGTCCCATATTTCTTGGAGGCTTTGTTCGTTCCTTTTCATCCTTTTTTCTCTAATCTTGTCTTCACATTTTATTTCATTAAGTTGATCTTCAATCTCTGATATCCTTTCTTCCACTTGATCAGTTCAGCTATTGATACTTGTGTATGCTTCATGAAGTTCTTGTGCTGTGTTTTTCAGCTCCATCAGGTCATTTATGTTCTTCTCTAAACTGGTTATTCTAGTTAGCAATTCCTCTAACTTTTTTTCAAGGTTCTTAGCTTTCTTGCATTGGGTTAGAATATGCTCCCTCTAGCTCAGAGGAGTTTGTTATTACCCACCTTCTGAAGCCTACTTCAGTTAATTCATCAAACTCATTTTTCATCCAGTTTTGTTCCCTTGCTGGTGAGGAGTTGTGATCCTTTGGAGGAAAAGAGGTGTTCTGGTTTCTGGAATTTTCAGCCTTTCTGTGCTGGTTTTTCCTCATCTTCGTGGATTTATCTACCTTTGGTCTTTGATGTTGGTGACCTTTGGATGGGGTTTTTGTGTGGGTGTTCTTTTTGTTGATGTTGATGCTATTGTTTTCTGTTTGTTAGTTTTCCTTCTAACAGTCAGGCCCCTCTGCTGCAGGTCTGCTGGAGTTTGCTGGAGGTCCACTGCAGACTCTGTTTGCCTGAGTATCACTGTCAGAGGCTGCAGGACAGCAAAGATTGCTGCCTGTTCCTATCTCTGGAAGCTTCATCCCAGAGTGGCACCTGCCAGGTGCCAGCCGGAGCTCTCCTTTATGAGGTGTCTGTTGACCCCTGCTGGGAGGTATCTCCCAGTCAGGAGGCAGGGGGTTCAGGGACCCACTTGAGGAGGCATTCTGACCCTTAGCAGAGCTCAAGCGCTGTGCTGGGAGATCCACTGCTCTCTTCTGAGCTGGCAGGCAGGAATGTTTAAATCTGCTGAAGCTGCGCCCACACCTACCCCTTCCCCCAGGTTCTCTGTCCCAGGGAGATGGGAGTTTTATCTGTAAGTCCTTGACTGGGGCTGCTGCCTTCTTTCAGAGATGTCCTGCCCAGAGGGTAGGAATCTAGAGAGGCAGTCTGGGTACAGTGACTTTTGCTGCAGTGGGCTCTACTCAGTTCTAACTTCCAAAAGGCTTTGTTTACACTCTGAAGGGAAACCTGTCTACTCAAGCCTCAGTAATGGCGGATGCCCCTCCCCCAACCAAGCTTGAGCATCCCAGGTCGACTTCAGACTGCTGTGCTGGCAGTGAGAATTTCAAGCCAATGAGTCTTAACTTGCTGGGCTCTGTGGGTGTAGGATCTGCTGAGCTGGGCCAGTTGGCTCCCTGCCTTCAGCCCCCTTTCCAGGGGAGTGAATGGTTCTGTCACGCTGGTGTTCCAGGTGCCACTGGGGTAGAAAAAAAACCGCTGCAGCTAGCTCGATGTCTGCCCAAATGGCCACCCAGTTTTGTGTTGAAACCCAGGGCCCTGGTGGTGTAGGCACCTGAGGGAGTCTCCTGGTCTGTGGGTTGCAAAGACCATGGGAAAAGCGTAGTATCTGGGCCAGAGTGCACCATTTTTCATGTCACAGTCCCTCACAGCTTCCCTCGGCTTGGGGAAGGAGTTCCCTGACCCCTTGCACTTCCCAGGTGAGGTGATGCCCCACCCTCCTTTGGCTCGCCCTCCATGACTGCACCCACTGTCTAACCAGTCCCAATGAGATGAGCTGGGTACCTCAGTTGGAAATGCAAAAGTCACCCACCTTCTGCATTGATCTCACTGGGAGCTGCAGACCAGAGCTGTTCCTATTCAGCCATCTTGCCGGCCACTTCCTAATCCTTGTATTTTTATGTGAACTACTTGCATGGTGCTAATATTTGAAATCAATAGTAATTATTGAAAGATCTCCCTAGATACAAAGCATGGTGCCAGGCACTGTTAAAGAATAGAAGATGTAGATCCTGTTTTTCAGGTGCTTACAATCTAGTAAAATAGGACATAGACCGAGGAAGAGTAAATAATGACAGCAGTTCAGTTCAAAGTGAGGCAGTGCTGCAAGGAAGTGCATGACCAGTGGCCACATGAGTTAGCTGTACCAAAAATCTATGAAAGTTTTGAGGAGGAAGGCTCGTTTTAGATTGAGCTTTATAGAGAAGATGACAATTGAATCAAGTCATCAAGGGTAGGAAGGATGTGGATATATGAAGGTAAAGAAGGTTGGGTATTCCAAGTCTTGACATCTCTTCCATTAAAATCTTTTAAAAGGAAGCTGGATAATTTTCTCTGATGATCTGTTACCCATGACCCAACATACTGATACCAGTTTAAAACTCTTCTCTGCCCTTCACTATTTTTTCGTGCTCCCTAAATGGCCAGCCAACTAACAGGGATTGGAGGAAGGGAGTGGTGGTCAAGAAACAAAGAAGATGAGAGAATAAAGTCCTCCAGGGAGACCTGATAGTGGTTGTGTTTAATTTTACATTTTAACATGGATCAGGATGAAATACATCCTCTTCACACCATGCAATTTACAACCCATTTAAAACAAAAAATGATTATCCAGGCCAGGCGCTGTGGCTCACACCTATAGTCCCAGCACTTTGGGAGGGTGAGGTGGGCGGATCACCTGAGGTCAGCAGTTTGAGACCAGCCTGACCAACATGGAGAAACCCCATCTCTACTAAAAATACAAAATTAGCTGGGCGTGGTGGCGGATGCCTGTAATCCCAGCTACTCAGGAGGCTGAGGCAGGAGAATTGCTTGAACCTGGGAGGCAGAGGTTGCGGTGAGCTGAGATTGCACCATTGCACTCCAGCCTGGGCAACAAGTGCGAAACTCCATCTCAAAAAAAAAAAAAAAAAAAAAAAAAAAAAAAATTACTATCCCACTTCTATCCTTCTATTTCACAATTGCAGTCAATGAATCCAGGAAAGAAAAAGAAAATGTTTAACACCTGGGCAATTAAATTATTAATAATAAATTGGTGATCAGACTCAAATGTACTCTGTGTGTTGAAGGACAACAATGAAGTCCATTTCTACCTTAGTTGCTGATTGTACTTCCCCTCGAGCTATTAGGTTCAAATACAGCCTTCCAGATAAAGCTTTCCCAGTTCTTCATTCCACTCTGTGCTGGCTGAGTTTTCATTCTAAGCACTTGCCTGAGCATTTTGGGGAATCTTCTTCTCAGCAGGGTGCTGATATTTGAGCAGAAAAGAAAATTGTTCTCATTTCTGACTCAAAGGTGGTATATTTACATAAGCCCCTCTTTCATTTAAATCTGTCTTAATCCTCAAGGATTTAGTAATTGAAATGCAAAATGCATTTTTCATCAATGAAAAAAAACCATAAGAGAAAACAAACAGTACAGATGAATAATTTTTAAAAACCATTTTCATTTTTATTTTCTTGCCTAAAAGCAGTGTGGCTTCAAGATAATTGTTTGTATTTTCCTGATCTAGGTTGAAAACAAATGTGTACGTATATGCATATGAAGGGGTTCAGAACATGCCACTCCAAAATATGTTGCTTTGGCATGCTGATTATTTTAAGCTAAAAGAAGAAATTGAGAACCAACTCTTTATCTCAACTGCCTAAAATAAAGTATAAATTTCCCCTTTTATAAAGGAAATTTTCATTAGTAAAGGTATTTGTTCCAGGAAGACAGCCATCCCTGATGACAACTTTTATCACCTGAGAGACTCAGCTGTATAACAAGGCAGGCAACCTTTATTCACTATACATTTCCTCCTCTAGCCTTCCCACAATTTGCCTCCACCACCCATGAGCAGCCCCAAACCCCTATTCCTTTCTGTAACTCCGGACGATATGAAAGTCTCAATCATCTGCCTGCTTAGTTTCATATTTCTGTGGGACTCCTATGTGTCCATATGTAATTATTTTTCTCCTATTAATCTATGTCAGTTTAATTCTTAGACCAGCCACAGAACCTAGAAGGGTATAAGAAAGCAATTTTTCCTCCCAAACACATATGAAATAAGGAAGATAGGAGGTTACAATTTCATTTGAAAGTACAATGTAATCATTTTAATCTTACTTTCAACCCATCTCTAAGTTCAAGATAATTCTGATAATTTTTATTTTGAATTTCATAGCTGAATTGAAAGGCAGCTGGTCTACATTATCACTCCAACAAATACATTAAAATATGGTTAATTATCTCTTATGGTTGCAAGAGCATGGCAAATGTAGAATTTATTCTGGGTCTTGAATGGCTTTCTTGAGAGTTATTACATATTTCTCCTGTGGTGAGGTGCTAATTACAAGTGCTCAGTTCTGCCCCAGAAGACCTACTGCTAGATCAGAGACAAGGCAAAAGCTCCTGGTTTACATCCACTTCTAAATTTGTTTTTCCACTTAACTCCAGCTCTATATTTACTTTTGGGGATGTTAGAGAAAGGCATTTTGTTTTTACAAACAATTCTTAAACCTTAAATATTCTTGTTATTACTTCAATTAAAAAAAAATATTTTGCTGGATAATCTCAAAGGTTTCTTCCAGGTTTAAAATCCTTCTATGGATTGTAATTTCATTTAGTCCTTTCCACATTATCACTAATATCCTTATTTGCATATATATTTTTTTCTTCTCCACGTGGGTTGCTGTGTTTAAAAAATGCTACTTATTTGCATTCTAATATAGGAGGAAGGGAGGAGAGTAATAAGGTCTCTTTCCACATAAGCAAAGTTGTCCACTAATCAACATTATTGGCAATACTAAAGCCACTAGAATCTTAAAATTATTTCTATTTTTGTTTTATATTTCTTATTATATGCTATAAAGGATATATAAAAGACTCAAATGTGTACATTAGACTTACTTTTGCATGTTAAAAAGAAATCTAGCCTATTAGGCTAAGGTGAGGGTCTAGCATGGATTGGCTCCTACTTACCTCTCCAATTCCCTTTTGAGCCCCTTTACCCTCCCTCCTTTAATTCCTCCCAGTTTGTTTTAGGCCTAAACAGACCTTTTCTTTCCTAAAACAGGAGGAGTTTTTTCCAGGTTCAAGGCTTTTCCATTTATAATTCCCTTTGTGAGGTAAGGAAGGAACTCCCCCTCTCCCTTCTTATTCTTCAGATCTTGGCCTTTAAATATCAATGCCTCAGAAAGATGTAGAGAACCATCCCAATCTAAGTAGGTTCTCACCTCTGTAAATTTTTTTTTTTTTTTTTTTTTTTTTTTGAGGCGGAGTCTCGCTCTGTCGCCCAGGCTGGAGTGCAGTGGCGCGATCTCGGCTCACTGCAAGCTCCGCCTCCCGGGTTCCCACCATTCTCCTGCCTCAGCCTCCCGAGTAGCTGGGACTACAGGCGCCGCCACCACGCCCGGCTAATTTTTTTGTATTTTTAGTGGAGACGGGGTTTCATTGTGTTAGCCAGGATGGTCTCGATCTCCTGACCTCGTGATCCGCCCGTCTCGGCCTCCCAAAGTGCTGGGATTACAGGCTTGAGCCACCGCGCCTGGCCTGTAAATTTCTTAACATTGCACTATTTCCTGCAAAGAACTTATTGTAATATATGTGTGTTATTTATAGTATGTTCCATAAAGATAGAATTCATCAATGTACCTGGAATTAGCACAGTGCCATGCACAGACTGATCTCTCTGTTGAAAAAATAAATGAACAGGAGAGCATTAACTCTGAGCAAGTTTATTCTGGAAATGCCCCAGCTCAAGCCTGAGAATATTATTACTATCAAGGTAACTTCCAGCCAGAATAAGTAGTGCTATGAATTTAGCTGTATGGTGAAACAAGAAAGCTTATTCTCAGGGCCACAAAGTAAGAGAAGCAGCATGAGAAGAAAATCATGCAGACATAAATCATGTGCAGAACCCAGGTGTAATCCTAAGGGTTGTGGCTGACACCCCTCTTGAAATGGCCTCATTGCCTGGGGTGCCACCTGAAGTTCTTGGTCTCGTAGCCAAGAAATCAAGGACACAATCACACCAAGGATGAGGTTAGAGCAGAAGTTTAATAGGCAAAAGAAACAGCTCTCTGCTGCAGAGTGGGGTCCCCAAAAGGGTTGCCATTCTGCAGGGAAATGCAAAGGTTTTTATAAATGAGTTAGTGGGGAGGGAGTATCTTATTTACCCAGGGCATGAAAAACAGGTTAGAACCAGGTGTGCCATCTGCATAGAGCACGAATCTCTGGCAGCCCCCACCCCTAACTTTTATTATGCAGATGGCTTCTTGGCCTGAGCTTCTTTGCCTTGCTTACTTCTTTCCTACTGTGCATGTGCTAAAAAAGCGGAAGTGGAGCCTGCATGGTGGACATGCCTGGCCCCAGGTACTCCTTTCCGCTGGTGCAGCTGCAGGCATCCCCCCATGAGTATGTCCAAAAAAGGAAAGGAATATGCTCACTAAGGCCCATTGTGTTTACTGGGATCCACTGTATGTATGTGAAACTTGCTGGTTACCCAGGAAACTCCACTTCTGTGTCATAGCTGCTTCCTTATCTATTTTTGCAGCCTGATCTTCCAGGCTGCTCTTTGTTAAAAGAGAAGTGATTTCTTGGGCTGCTTTTTGTTAGAAGGGAAGTTCTGCTGAGAACTCTTTGCCCTAACTGTCTGCCTAGCTAGTTTCTTTCTACCTCCTCTTTCACTGTAACAAAAACAGGTTAACAAGAGAAAAGCATAACAAACTTATTTTATCGAAGTTTGATTTGATACGGGAGGCTTCAGAATGAAAATCCCAAGACCTAGGGAAAATTGTCTGTTTTTATGCTTAGGTTCAATGAAGCATAGACAGTTGTGTAGAAATATGATTGTATACAGGGTATGATCTAATGGTAATCAACTGAGGGGAGAAACCCAGCAAGGCCTGTCTGTTCAGATTCTTGAAATGCCTCTGTGGGAAGCATTTCATCCTGCAAGGTATGGGGCAGAATCCCTGTGGAATGAGGTTCTTCAAGTGAAAGGGAGAAAGTGGTCTTTCTAGGTTTTATAACTTGTTTTGGGGAACAGGAGTTTTAGTTGCTATGACTCACCTTGGGGAAGAAGAATACTAGTATATAGGCCTGCTTTTGGGGAGGAAAAGGGGTGGGAGACAAAAGGATGAGAGAAGGTCAGAGAGAGACTTTGCTTCTGTGATTCTTCCAGTCTCTTTCATTTCAAAGTACTCAGCATGCCAAAGACATCATACTTTGGGCTATTTGTGTTCTGAGCCCTAACAGTGCCATCTCCCTTTATGTATAAAATGGTAGAGTTCATCTAGGCTTCATTAGGAGTAAGACTGAGTGGGTAGACATAGGAGTGGAGGGAAAGTTTGCCATTTGCCTTCTGAAGGTTTGCTGAAATGAACTGACAGTAGAGACATTAATAGGAAAAAGAGGCATACAAATTTATTAACATGCAAGTGTATACAGAAGCCATACAAAATATGAAACTCAAAGAAGGGTCAGATGGTTAAGGTTTAAAAATCTTCTTCATAGGGGAGAGGGAATGGGGGATGTAGGCAATTTTGAGGGGTAGTAAATGATTTTCAGGATAATTGAATGAGCCCAAAGAACAGACATTGGCCTGGAACAAAACTTCATTCTAAGCACTAGGGGAGGTGGTGGGATAGTGAGGGGCAGAACTTCCCTGTGAATGAAGGTTCCTGTATTATGTAAATAAAGTCTCCCAGGTAATCTCTTGGAGCTGCTCTCAGAAAACTGAATAAAAAGTCTGTCCGAGCATGGTGATGATGTTTAGTCTTTTCTCCAGTGGTTAAACTTGCCTGGTTGTTTGATGAGATTCCTAGGGAGGGGGTCTTAAGACAATTGCATTTCTTTTGAAAGAAGTTTTCCTCAGTCAGACAAGGGAAATTCCAGAGACAACCTCTCCCTGTGCTTGGAGTTTGGGGTAGAAATAAGAGAAGGCTAGAAAATCATTGGTTCTTAGGCAGGTTCTAAGGCTTTCCAAGTTCCTTTAATTCAGAAGTGTTCAGCATGACAAAGCATCACAGTTTGGGGTATTGTTCTCTGCACTCCAACAGTGGAAATGGTGAATAATGTTGATGCTTCTGCCCAGATCCCTTTTAGCACCCATGCTGCCATTCCCTTGGACTTTCCTTTGCTTCTAACAGCTAGCATCTGGGGTTCTTTTTGGAGGACTCTGCCTGTACTGCTACAGCCTGCTTTGCTGGCATCATAGAGAGCAGGCAATGGCTGGGAATTACATTATCCACCCCCATTCCATGATTGGGAGGATTGGGAGCATGAAACAAAAGCCCTAGGCTCCTTGTCTCAGAACAGAAGTTCCCTGATTTCATCAGGCTGGAGCCATCCTTGGCTAGATGCACCATTGCTTGGCTTCCTCCTTTTCCCTGATCCTGCTCTTCTTACTTAGAGATTTCTCCTGGGAGCACTGCCTTAGTAAATCACATGCACTTGAATCCTCAAAAACCTAATTTTAGGGTCTACTACTGGAGGACTAGTCTTAAGATAGTGGGACAAAAGTTCTTGGGATTTTTTTTCCCCCCTTAAGCAATATGCACATATTGACTACCTATGTGTAAGGCAGTCTAGAGAAGCAGAGAAGAGCATTCTAAGCAAAGAGAACAGCCAAACAAAGGCATGGAGCCATGCACATGACTAACTGTCCGAGTACTTTAACATGGCCAGCATGGAAGGTATGTAAGGTACAGGGAATAATAGTCAAAGACGGGGCTGGAAGGTGTCACTTGAGGCCACATTAGAATAGACTTTGAAGTGATGCTAAGAAGTTTTTTTTTTTAAAAAAAAAAAAAAAGGAAAAGAAAAGCAAAAAACCTATGGGGAGAAAAAATAACATTTTTCCCCTACCTGCCTAGGTCCTAGCCTCCATCTTGGGCCCTGGAAGTCTAACTGACAAAAGACAGATTAACAAAAGAAAAACAGACTTTACTAACACATGTAGTACACATACATGTGGGAGAAACTCAGTGATGAGTAACTAAAAACAATGGTTAGAATTTGAGTTTATATAGCATCTTCACAAAAAACCAGCCCACTTAGATGTGACAAGACAAAGGAAAAGGCTTCAAGCTTTCAAGGGTGGTAAACTGTGGAAAGGTAAGTATATGGGGGAAACTAAAGGAATAAGGTTTGTTTTCTTGTGTCCATGTCAGTGCCAACTTTCTGTCTTCTTCATGGTCATGAAACTTCCCTAGGAGAGAGGATTTGTGGCAGTCCTCACTTTCAGAAGTTTCTGCTTTTAGTCAGACAAGGGAGGCACTGAGAAGGCTGCTTCTGTATCTGTTGAATCTGAAATAACTTCAGCTCAAACTACTTCTTATGCTAAAGTGGCATATTTTGGGGTGGCGTATTTTGATCCACTAAAAACCCAATAAGGAAATTGAGCCCTTACCATGTGCTTTCCATTTAAATAATCCTCACAAAAACATTATAAAGGAGATACTATTAATATCCCCATTTTGTATCTGAGGGAATCAAAACATAGAAAGGTTGTTTAAGGACACCTAAAAAGAGCCAGAGCTGGAATCCAAGCTTGTCTGACTTCCAAGCGCATGAGTTGGTCTATTCTTCAAAATACGTGAAGCAAAATATCATCGCTAATCAGTAATTCTGGTGCAAGTCTGGATTGGACTAGGGAGAGAGGGGAGTCATAGACTCCAAACTGAGCTCCCATTCCCATTGTTATTGCAGACGTCTTTTATGAAGAAATAATGATGGCTTGGACCAGGGTGATGGTGGTAAGGACATGAGAAAACTGGACAGATTTAGAGATGTCTATTCTGCTTAAAAGTGCTTTACTCAATTGTGCTACCCAGGTCAGGCTATGAGTTTGATTTAGAATACATGTCTATTCCCAGCAGAGTTAGAGGGCAAATTGACAAGGACCCATTTATTCAACAATGTATATTGAACTCTCACTGTATTGTGCTGGGTGATACCAGTTAGGTGACATTACTAGAATGAAAGCTTGTATGTTTCTAATGAGTCAGTAACCATTTTAGGTTGTCTAAGAACCCATCAATATTCAGAAATCAAAACAGATATGTTTATTGTTTTGAGTTTTGTTTAAAGCCATAATGATTATAAAGATAATGACTTCTCATACCAATTTCACAGGGACAACTAGGAACCTATTTTTGTTGCTTTTTGTTTTTCGTAGTCAAATTCTTAAGCTTACATACCAAAAAGGTACTTTCTAATAGATTTTTCCCCTGGTCAACGTTTCTTGAGAAATATTGTGGCTGGTTTAATCAAGGTATTGTTAAAAAAAAAAAAGTAGGGGGTTAGAAAGGACAGTTAAAATGATATTAAATGTACATATAATATCGAATCCAGAAGGCTGCTGCTTTCATAACAAACTATATTCAACAGTGTTAAAAAAAAAAAATCTGTTGTGTTTTAGGAATTTATCCTGCAGATGCACTTGCACATGTATGAAATAACCAACTTACAAAAATAGTCCAGCATCTTTATAGTAGTAGAAGATTGACAAGAATCGAAAACTCCATCAATAGGAGACTGGCTAAATAAAGTTTGGTATATCCATTCAATGGAGTACTACATAACTTTAAAAATGAATGGGGTGGCTCTGCAGGTATCTATATAGCTTTTATGTTTTTTTTGAGACAGGGTCTCACACTGTCACCCAAGCTGAAGTGCTCTGGCATGATCTCAGTTCTCTGCAACCTCTGCTTCTGGGTCTCAAGCAATCCTCCCACCTCAGCCTCCCAAGGAGCTGGAACCATAGGTGTGAGCCACCACACTAGGCTGTTTTGTTTTGTTTTTGTAAGATGGGGTCTTGCTATGTTGCCCAGGTTGGTCTCGAACTCCTGAGCTCAAAGTTATCTGCCTACCTTGGCCTCCGAAAGTGCTGGGATTACAGTCATGAGCCACTGTGCCTGATGCTAAGTATCTATATAGTTTTAAGATGTATTACTAAAGGAAAAACACAGAGTGCAGAACAGTGTGTTATAATTTATGTACAAAAGGTGATGGTTACATGCACACACATATATTTACATACATACTTTGGTTATGCATTGAATATTTCTGAGCTATAGGCCGTGGGACAAAAACGAGGCTTAAATGGGTGGGAGTCAGGTGAGCAAAGAACATTTCTTTTCACTATGTATTCCTTTATTTGTTTTTTTTTTTAAACTCTCAAAATAAATATGTGTATTTTTTTTCCTGTTAGGATAAACAAAAACTTGGTTTTCATTTAACACCATTTCATTGATTTTCTAATGTATATATAACTTTTATTTAAATTATGATTAACTGGCAGTGGAATTATAGGGTTTTCCCCCCCTCCTTCTTTATGCTTTATTAGAATTAAATAAAGCTGCACTGGCCATCCACTTCTGTTGTTCAGGAAACATTACCAGGGTCATGATCTGCAGAGGTCAATATTCCCTTAAGGTTTAGGTTTATACAGATTGTACCTCTTTTGGAAAGCTTCTTAATCTAACTTTATTGGCTTAAAATGTAATGTCTTTTGCCCTGTAATGCACCCATGTATCATTTCTTCAAATACTAGTAAAAATGCTTAGGAAAGACATAGGCTTTTCACGTATTATCATGCTGCTTAAAGATTTCCTGGGCCCAATTTCCTGGGCCTGGACTCCATTAAGAGACGGGGGCAACAAAATGCTTTGTTCTCTTGGTAAAGGTGACGAAAGTGAAGAGCATTAAAAAAAATGGCATAAAGTGGTAATCAGTTTCACAATGTGAATATTCAAACTGAAATCCATGCTTCAAAGGCACAGTTAGTGAAAAATTACTTGTTTCTACAAGTAATCTAGATCTCTCCAATAACTTTCATATATACATACTTTCTTCATATAACATTTTCTTTTTTTTTTTTTTTTAAAGACAGTCTTGCTCTGTCACCCAGACTAAAGTGCAGTGGCATGATCATGGCTCACTGCAACCTTGACATCCTGGGCTCAAGCGACCCTCCCACCATGCCTGGCTAATTTTTTATTTTTAGTAGAGATGGCGTCTCACTATGTTGCTCAGGCTGGTCTGTGATCCTCCCACTTAGCTTCCCAAAGTGTTAGGATTACAGGCATGAGTCACTGCACCCAGCCAAGATTTTCTTTTTAATTCTACATAAAATTAGTTTTCATGCTTCCAACTAATTGCTCTTCTAAAGATATGTTTGATTCATTTGTTTTTTTCTTTTCTGGCTTATATAAAGTGGATAAAAGGTAATGATAGAGGAAACCAACAGGAAGGAGTAAGAGCATGTTTTCTTTATTAGTGTGTGTATATATATTATTAGTGTGTGTGTGTATATGTATACATATATATAAAAATTTTTTTTTTTTTTGAAACGGAGTCTTGCTGTCACCCAGGCTGGAGTGCAGTGGCACGATCTCAGCTCAATGCAACCTCCCAGGTTCAAGTGACTCTCCTGCCTCAGCCTCCTGAGTAGCTGGGATTACAGGCATGCGCCACCGTGTCCGACTAATTTTTGTATTTTTAGTAGTGACGGGGTTTCACCATGTTGGCCAGGCTAGTCTCGAACTCCTGACCTCAAATGATCCGCCCTCCTCAGCCTCCCAAAGTACTGGGATTACAGGCATGAGCCACCACGCCTGGCCTATTAGTACATTTTTAACAAAGAGCAGCAGGTAAAGAAATGTGGCTTGCCAAGTTCCAGTCCTAATGTCATGAGAATATAGAACAGAGTGTTTGGAACCGAAAGAAAGTAACAACTGGTCCAATTCATACTTACTTTATACAAAATTTTGTTCCTTCTATAGGAAATTTTGTTTTTATGCTTCCAATTAATAGTAGTCCTAAACGTAGTTTTACTTACTTGCTTTTTCTTTTCTACATCATATAATGATCTAGGTAATTTTTAATTTTTTAAAAGGAGACGGTCTCGCTCTGTTGCCCAGGCTGGAGTGCAGTGGTGCAATCCTAGCTCACTGCAGCCTTGAATTCTTGTGCCTAGGTGATCCTCCTGCCTTACTTTCCCGAGTAGCTGGGATTACAGGAATCCACCACTGCACTCAGCTAATTTTTAAAATTTTTTTGTAGAGATGGGGTCTTGTTTTGTTGCCCAGGCTAGCCTTTAACTCCTGGCTTCAAGCAATCCTCCTGCCTTGGCCTCCCAAAGTTGTAATTTTAAATACATCCAACCAACAAATATTTGAGTATCCATGAAGAGTACTACATTAGGCCTGGAGATACTTATTAATACAATATTGTCTATTACATGTGGACAGTGTGTTAAGCATGAGGACGAAAAGATAGAAAATGCCTTCTGCCATGATAGGTTTGGGGAAAAAGCAAGACTATTGAAAAAACTCCACTATTTTTCTAGTAATAAGCTTAGATTGAAAACTCCTAACACTAGCATAAACTTCTGTGGCATTTAGTGGTTTTGAAATAGAAATGATTCCTTATCTGCTAAAAAGTAACACCTCCAGTGAAAACCTATTATCATTTTTTTAATATAATGAAAATGTTCTAATTTCATCCAATGGCATAACACTGTTAACAATATTATCTGCAACTTATTTAATATTAGTAGCGAGCCTTAAAACTGAATTATCTACAAAGCGTGAACCTTTAAGATTTTAAATATACGGTATGTGTTCAATGTAGGTAATGTTTACAAATATATACTGAAATAGACTGATTCATTATCACAAGGTGAGTTTCTATGTTCTATTTAAATGAGATTTATGCTTTATCTTTCTAGCCTTACTGCCTTCCTCTGGTTAGAAAATACATATATATAAAAATTCTTTAGGCAAGCTGGGAAACATCCAAGTTTGCTTTCTTTTTTTTTTTTTTTTTTTTTTTTTTTTGAGATGGAGTCTCGCTCTGTTGCCCAGGCTGAAGTGCAGTGGCACCATCTGCTCACTGCAAGCTCTGCCTCCTGGGTTCACACCATTCTCCTGCCTCAGTTTCTGGAGTAGCTGGGACTACAGGCACCTGCCACCACGCCTGGCTAATTTTTTGTATTTTTAGTAGAAACAGGGTTTCACTGTGTTATCAAGGACGGTCTCGATCTCCTGACCTAGTGATCCACCCACCTCGGCCTCCCAAAGTGCTGGGATTACAGGTGTCAGCCACTGTGCCTGGCTGCAAGTTTGTTTCCTGAGTAGACACTAAAGATTAGCTAGAAACAGAGTCTGAGTCACTTTCATTTGGGTATATATTTATTTAGAATGCATACTAACAGCATGATGATAAACTATCATTCACAAACCTGTACCAAGAAGCACATAATCTTTAAAATGTGTTGTTTTTCACAAGTAATTTAAGTGAGCATTACTATTATTTGGTACTTGAGTCAAAGACGACATTTAGATTCTTCAGCTTTGAAGCACTTAGTAACATCCTTGTCTAGTCAGGCAGAGGAAAGAAATTCAAAAGCAGTTTCTTTTTCTTCTGTCAGTTCCTTTGCAGTAAGATCCATCTTCTCACGTGAGAAATCATTAATAGGGAGACCTTCAACAAATTTCCAGGTCTTATTCTGTTTGAAAATAATGCAAATAAGAGATTTAAAGTGGAACTGATCTTTTAATAAGCAACAACCTAGTTTGAACTTATATTTAGAGGTGTATCTGTTTTAAAGTCTGATTCTAAAGAAGTAAATCAAAATCCAGATTTTAATTAATAGACAATTCTAATAAAAACTCAACACTTGAATTTTAAACCTCTTGAATCTAAAAAAAAAAAAAATCTTTAAAATGATTGACTTTAGCACGTTTATAATAAACAGCAACAACACTGAAAATCATTGCTTCATTTAGAAATATACTATTTGTAGGTCTCTAATACTAGAGGCATAATAACATACTGTGTTTAGTAGGAAAAGCTGAATTTTCCTTTCCAGATTAATTTCAATCACAAAAACTTTTAATGACCTGAAGTTGAAATACATATAGTTTTAAAGCTGAGAAAAATGTCTATTTTAGTAAAGGAACAATTTTCTAGATGAAGTTATACCATTCTGTTTTATTTTTGGGGGGACAGGGTCCTGCTCTGTTGCCGAGGATGTGGGACCACAGGTGTGTGCCACCATGCCCGGCTAATTATTTTATTTTTGCAGAGATGGGGGTCTCAGTATGTTGCCTGGGCTGGTCTTGAACTCCTGGGCTCAAGCAATCTTGCCACCTTGGCCTTCCAAAGTGTTGGGATTATAGGCGTGAGCCACTGTGCCTGGCCAATAATACCATTCTTAAGGGAAACATATAACTACTTTCTCAAAGAAGGGAAATAGCTCCAAAATACCTTACCTTGATTACAACAGGGAATGAGTAGAGCAGATCATCAGGAACACCATAGGAGTTGCCATCAGAGATAACACCCATGGACACAAACTCTCCCTGAAAATAACAATGTTTCACATACTCATGGTGATTAGTTTACACAACTGACACATGAACTAATAAAATTAAACCAGGTGACCCTTTCTTACTATGTTCATAACATCATTACTGTGTAAGGAACTATCATCAGCACCAGGTACTTCCACGACAAGATAACTTTCATGGATATTATTTCATTTCATGCTTCCATATCATATGTGAAGTAGGCCAGGGAAACCTAATCCTCATTTCCTAATCCTCACAGATGAGGAAGCTGTGGCCTAGAAGAAAAAATTTCACCCCTACTATGTATCAGGCATTGTGCTACGTGTTTTCCATATGCAATCTCCTTTAACCCTCACAACCCTGTGTATAATAGTAATGTCATGTAAAAGATGACAAAACAGCTCAGAAAGGTCAAGGCTAAGAAACTCCAAAGTTTACTTAGTTAATAGGCAGCTGAGCTGAGAAATGAACCTAACCTGATTATAACCTAAAGGCTATATTCTTTTTATATTATATCATCAGGCAACAAAAATAAAACAGAGTGACCTGTGCAAATCACTAAATCCTTACCTCTGGGGTTCCAAACCAGATGTCCCTGACATGGTCACAGATGGCTTTTGCAGCAGACATTGCACTGGATAGTTTTCGAGCCTTGATGACAGCAGCGCCACGCTGCTGCACAGTCTGGGAAAGGGGCAGGCGAAAGCAGCAGTGTTACTTGGTCATGATAGCAACATTTTCATTGATTCCAAGTCGAACTTGGGGTGAAAGGCTATGACCAGAGTTTAATGTGTCCCCTCCAAAATCATGCAACAACCTGATGTTAGCCTTACCAATCCTTCTGGAAAAAGAAAACTGTATCTTCCCATACAAAGTTTATCATATGTCAAAGACATGGATCTTGGTATAAGTCGCAACTGCTGTGCTACAGATCATATCAGATCAGACTGGATCATGACTGGCTTACTAAGATCCCGAAAGTATGCAGTCATCAGAGCAACTGTGAAAGACCTGCCCTCCTTGAAGGTTTCCCGTCCTGAGTCTCTCAAGAGTTCTTTATGCTCAGCGTTAAGAAGGCTCACAGATTTTTCTTACCGTGACAAATTCTCCCTTGATCCAGCTGTCATCTTTCAGAGCTTCGTAAACACCAACTTCCTTTCCTTGCAATTTCACCTTGGCATGGTTGACATCTGGATACTGAGTCGAGGAATGGTTTCCCCAGATAATGACATTCTTTACATCATTAGCAGTCACACCAAGTTTAAGAGCAATCTAGTTAAATTGAAAACAAATACATTACTGAGGCAAATGCTTTTTATTTCCAATTGGGACCTGTTTTGACAAACGCCCTTAAATAAAAAGCTTCTGAAATTTCAAGAGAAGACAAGAGTTATATTGACTTGTAAAAAAGGTAAATTTATTGCTTGGCAATTTCCTACAACAGCTTAACAGTGGTAACAACCGTGGACTTGAAGCTTATGGAGTACAATGTTTAAGGGTATGAAGCATCCCATAGTTTGTGGTTATTAGTATAGTAGGTGTATCAAACATAAAACATTAATCAAGTTACTATTATTTATTAATCAATTTACTGTTTCTTAAATATGTAAATGTGATCTTTTGTTTCACTGTTAATGTTTACCTGGAGATGTCTTCTCAGTGCTTCTGAGTAATCAGGTATTTAGGCA
The DNA here is from genome assembly GCF_024542745.1 of Macaca thibetana thibetana. Lineage (NCBI taxonomy): Eukaryota > Metazoa > Chordata > Mammalia > Primates > Cercopithecidae > Macaca > Macaca thibetana. The sequence goes on from NC_065590.1 coordinate 43,424,921, forward strand.
CTTTAGGTAAAATTTTTATTACATACCATATACAAATTAATTTTCAACCCTAAATATGAAATTTTAGAGTTGGATAGGACTCAAATTACCAAGATATGACTGTCCTCATTTTATATATCAGGAAACTGAAGGAAAGAGATTTTATGTGTGTGTGTGTGTGTGTGTATACACACATATATACACACTAAAATTCTAACATATGTAACAATCTCTAGCTATAACTCCAGAAAGCAGTTTAGGGTCCTGCAATGCCTTGCAATCACATATAGCATAATAGCCACAAAAAAAGGTTAAAAAGTTATGTCTTGAGCTGGGCATGGTGGCTCACACCTATAATCCCAGCACTTTGGGAGGCCAAGGCGGGCAGATCACCTAAGGTTGGCAGTTCGAGACCAGCCTGACCAACGTGGAGAAACCCCATCTCTACTAAAAATACAAAGTTAGCCGGGCTTCGTGGTGCATGTCTGTAATCCCAGCTACTTGGGAGGCTGAGGCAGGAAAATCGCTTGAACCTGGGAGGCGGAGGTTGTGATAAGCCGAGATTGCACAACTGCACTCCAGCCTGGGCGACAGAGTGAGACTGTCTCAAAAAAAAAAAAAAAAAAAAAAAAAAAAAAAAGAGACATGTCTTGGTAGATTTAAATAAAATCAGCCTGTTTGTTATTTGTCTGATAAGTTTATGTGCAGAAAATAAATTGTGATCAGGTGTATGTATAATTTGTTCCTAACTAGACAACAGAATTTATGATGAACCAGAAGGGAATGTGGAAAAATATTTTAAGAAGCTGATCTGTTTTGGTGACATTGTGGGCCATTCTTCCTTCCTCTGTGTCCCAGTAAGAATGGGAGAGAAAATTAGTTGTGCCAGAGTCTGTAGCTTTAGCACATAAATAAAGCATTTGAGTATTTACCATGTAATAAAAGGAATACACTTTGATATTTTAAGGAAAATTTTAAAACAAGGGTAATAACAACTCTAAACTGAAACAACTCAAATGTCCTTCAAGAATGGTTAAATATGCCAGGCACGGTGGCTCACGCCTATAATCCCAGCACTTTGGGAGGCCGAGGTGGGAGGATCATGAGGTCAAGAGATTGAGACCATCATGGTCAACATGGTGAAGCCCCGTTTCTACTAAAAATACAAAAATTAGCCCAGCTACTCAGGAGGCTGAGGCAGGAGAATCTCTTGAACCTGGGAGGCAGAGATTGCAGTGAGCCGAGATCGTGCCATTGCACTCCAGCCTGGGCAAAAGGGTGAGACTCCGTCTCAAAAAAAAAAAAAAAAAATTATAGTTAAATAAACTGTATTACGTCTTACATATGCAATGGAATAAATAAAAGGGGTAAGTGGAAAAACAGGAACAACCAACAACCTGGATGGATCTTAAAGGCATTAAACTAAGTGAAAAAGAGACAGTTTCAAAAGGTTCCTTACTGCATGATTCCATTTTTGTAAATTTTCAAAATGACAAAATTATAGAGGTGGAGTGCAGATAAATGATGTCAGGGACAGAGGGAGGTGTGACCATAAGGGAGAGTATGCAGGAGTTCTTTTGTGAGTGATGAAGAAATTCTGTACCTTGACTATGGGGGCAGTTATAGGAATCTACACTTGTAATCAGATGTCATAGAATCATTCATAAAGACACAGAAAAAAATAAATGAATATAAAACTGGTGAAACTTCAGTAAGTCTAGTTAATAGTATTGTGTGTAGTTCATCAACTTCTTGGTTTTCATAATACTCTGTAGTTATGTAAGATACCATCAATGGGTGATAGGTACAAGGGACTTCTCTGTACTATTTTTTTTGCGACTTCTGAGTCTAAAATTATTTCAAAATAAAAAGTAAAAAAAAAAAAACCCAACCAACCAACCAAAAAGGATAAAGACGAAAAAAAAAGGCCATTATCTAAAATGTCTGCAATGACTTGACTGGTCTTCACACTAATTTATTCAGTTAAGTAAGAAGTAAACTGTCTTTACTTTCACTCTCACTCTTAAACTAGCTGAGACTGCTTTCTGAAATCCTAAAATAGTTAAAAGTTTACTTAAAAATTTCTGTTTGTGATATTGTAAATCACTTTTGACCGATCGAATCCCTGCAAGTCTTGCAAGTATTAGGACTATTATCTACAATATTTGCATTAGTCTCCACAAATTAGTTGACGGTTGGTTTCTGGGGTCCTCAGCTATTGATCTGCTTAGCCTGTGGGGTAGGGTAGAGTGGCATGCTGTCCAATGAGTACCATTTTTTATGGGTGCCATGACCTGAAAGAACTGGGAAAAAAACTGCTCTTACTTACATTTATACTTAAATTTAGCTGGTATGGTATAGAAAAAGATAAATTTATACCTTGAACAATTAACTCAAGATATATATATATCACCAGGAAGTTAGAGCCTGTAACTTCCCTGAATGTCAGCTTCAATGCTCCCAAGTACAGTGAAGACAAAATGCCTCTAGGCCTCTCTGCCCTCGGTCTTCCTGGGCTCCCCTGCCTTCCTTTGTTCTTGTTGCCCTCCTCTTCTTGCTCCTTTGATCTCTTGAGCTAATCCAGTTCTGTCTGGACAGCAAAGGCCAGGTACTTTGCACCCAGCAGATATAATTTCTTAATATGATTCATGTCACAATTAGTCTAAATTTATACGTACCCGGGATAACAGTTCTTTACTCCCCTAGACACTCATGTCTGTCATAGAGGTCTGTTAAAAGTTTTTGATTAATTCTCCAGCCCTAGTAATTTTCTTACCAGCTAACTGGTATCATTGTCAAATTACCTTATCTGGTATCACTGTCAAATTACCTTGTCAGCAGATGTAAATATAGCACTGGTTTGCAAATACACAGGGAAGTTCTGCAGGTGTTAAACAGTCCCTAAGTAGCTAAGGCCTCTGAATTCCAAGACAAAATATCTAGCAACCATTCCTGTAAGAAAAACTTACCTTTGGGTTTGTTATTTTTCTCACTGGATAAACTACTTCTTTTAGAGGAAGAAAGTGCTTCTTCAATGACTCCTTAAAAGCTCTCACTATGCCAGATTGACATGCTGAAACAGTGCCAAGCCAAGGTCCCAGGAGTAATAAAGAACATGTCCCAAAGTGAAGGTTAAAGTCTGAGGAGAGCACTGTCTTTCCTCTTTGCTCATTCAGACTTTAGCCCTGCAGTGAAAACTGTTTCAGGCACTAGGACAAAGTATCTCTTAGCAGTACCTTTGGAGGCAGAATTTTCCAAAGCCTGTCTCCACCAAAGCCTCAGGTGAAACAACAAAAAGTAGTTGCTAGTGTCATTGTGTTACCTTTTTCTTGTTGCAGGAACTAAATAAGTCACTGTCTGGCAATCCAGAGTTTACAACTGTAAGGCGTATAATATCTCTTCCTTTACAACTGTCCCACAGTACTCAAACTGCCTGCCTCCAGTCATTCAAACAAACTCCTATTTGTTCTCAGCTACCATCAGACCCAGCCCATAGCCTAAAGCCTCTCAGGGAATATCTGCACTTTAAACTAAAAATTTAAAGGGTTGTTGGATAACAACCCTTTACGTTAGGAATGTTTAGGCTGTATGCTTCTTAGAAAGAAGAAATCAACTAATAATAATAGCAGCCAACTTTTCTTGCATTTACTATGTGCAGGCACCATGCTAAGGGCTTAAAATGGATCTTATTTAATCCTCATAAGAACTCTCTGAGGTAGATATAATTATTACATTTTAATCATTGAATGTACTTTCTCAAAATCACAGAGCTAGTAAGTGGACTAAGGTCAGTTGATACCATTAAGTAAGACCATACATAAGGGTTTTGAGTCAGGCAAATCAAGTGGCTCCATAATTTATAAGCTGTATGACTCTGAGCAGGTTCTCTGACTTCCCTGGGCCTCAGGTTTCTTACCTAAAGCAGGGATAATATAAGATACCTCATATGGTTACTATAAAAATTAAATGGAAAATTACATGTATAGCATTCAATTTACAGTAGATGCTTAACAAATGTATATTCTTTTCTCTTTCATAGGCATTCCAGTGCTGAAGGATTATTAATTCTTAGGTTAGGGCAGCAGTGCTTCAACTTAGACCTCATAGCATCTTCTGGTTAACAATTTTTTTTGAAACTAAAGTTATCTTTCTCTAGAAGAAAAAGCACTGAACTCATAGACCTATCTAGCAGTGATGACCTACAGACAAGAAGGGATGGCCAGAAAAGCATTAGGGCAACGGACAGAGGTTCTGTCCAGGAACGGGCACCAGGACCAGTTAGATCTGAAAAAGCCTAGGAAACTAGCTCAGATCAGTTGCTTGGCTTCTAATTTTTTGAAAAGCTATTGTTAATTCCTTGGTCACTGGCTCCTTGGCATACTTATCTATGGCTCCAAGGGTAAAGAAAATTAGCAACAGAGTTTAGCTCCTAAGCAGTGAAAGTAGCAAATTTCACAGATACACACAGAATATTAAAAATACATAAACTGAAAATTAAATATAAAATTACAAAATCTGAATTTGATTGCTTAGCTGCAGGTAGAACAGAAGCAGAACCACACAATCATGCAAAGCTCAAGTCTTTGTTTATATAATCTCCTATGTATCTGAAAAAATTAAAACTAAATTATGTACCATCATGTATACTAATTTTTAACCACTGTAACAAAAGAACATTAGTAACTGCATTTCATTATAGTTAGCAATTGAAATATAGTTAAAGACAAAATCAAGTAGGAAGTAAAGCCTCTGGTCCTTTACGAGAATACATTTAAAGACTCCCTAACAAATTAATAATAATTTACTTTTAATTTAATAAAAGTAACAGGTTCCTACTAAACAAAAACAAGAAAAAAGCACAAACTCAGATTCAGTTATTTTAAAAGTGAGAGAAAAATGTTTTAAAGTTGAACAATCACAAGATTTAAAAGACATTTTTCTTACTTGAGCTTTAGCTCGGTTGTGATCCAAACGAGTCAAGCAACTGAAGTTCTCCTTGGGGATGGATGGAGCCGACTTGGACGCAGTCAGGCAGTTGGTATTGGCTGGGTTACCCACAACAATAACCTAGGAGGAATGGAAGGCACTGAAGACTTACAGACTATATACTTACTAACCATGTTAAAATTTGATTGAAAATGTCTAACAGGTAGCCGTACAGGGGAGGCTTGGGAAACACCAAATACAATATAGCATAGGAAAATACATTTTAAGTTATAAAAATCTTTAATAAAATGGTAATAAAATTTTTGAAATAATATCAGATTTATAGAAAAGTTACAACCATATTACAGAGACTGACTCCCTTATATCTTTAGTCTTTTTTTTTTTTTTTTTTTTGGTACCTCTTTTGACAAGCTGCAGACAAGATACTTGATTGTCTCTAAGTACTGCAGTGCTGGCAAATATTTCTGACAAACAAGGACGCTTTGCAGTGGTGGAATTACTGTGCAAGGAATACTTTACCTCCAAACAGCCTGCAATTTAGCAGTCTGAACAACCTTGTAATCTTTTACTGGTACTTGTGGATTTCTATTCAACTCATTTATATTATTTTCTGTGATGACAGAAAGTAAGTTAACTATTTAAAATGAAGTCCACAGAAAGCAAAAAATGCAGACATCTATGAAATGTTACTGATAGAACATTATAATGGGCAACTTAAAAAATTTTATAAAAATTTTCTTTCACTTTTTTTTTTTAAATAGGAAAGTATACAGAAATCAGTTAAACCTTTAACCGGCAAGCCTATTTGCTGTGTGACAATTAAGTTCTAGTTAATTGATAGTTCACTAATAAAAGAAGGTTTGGCTGGGTGTTGTGACTCACACCTGTAATCCCAGCACTTTGGGAGGCAAAGGCAGGTAGATCACCTGAGGACAGGAGTTTGAGACCAGCCTGGCCAACATGGTGAAACCCCATCTCTACTAAAAATACAAAAATTAGCCAGGTGTGGTGGCGTGCGCCTGTAGTCCCAGCTACTCAGGAGGCTGAGACAGGAGAAATGCTTGAACCGGGAGGTGGAGGTTGCAGTGAGCCAAGATTGCACCACTGCACTCCAGCCTGGGTGACAGAGCAAGACTCCGTCTCAAAAAAATAAAAATAAATAAATAAAAAAGGCTTATTGTATTATTAAGACATAGTTAGAATTTAAATAGTTTTAACACAAAGAGACAGAATGGTAAGTCATACTGACTCAATTCTTCAAGAAACAAGCATATTAAAATTCCTCTGCATTAAGAAAATCTGAGCGAGCATTCAGAAACCACTATATTCTACTCCTGAGAATAAACTTACCTTACAGCTAGCTATCTCTTTTCACAATCACACACAAATTTAAATGTCTAAATAAATATTCCCACTCAGCAAAAATGCACCAGAAGGTCCTGTGCCTTCTCTATAGGTTTAAGAACTAATATTAAATTTTCACGTTATACTAATAGGAAAAATATTTTTGAACACTCTAAATATAGATTTCTACACTGTAACAAAAAACCCAGAAAGGGAGAGCTTATCAAGCAAAACTCTATAGCCACATTTACTGATGACTGCACAGAACTAGAAAAAAGGACAAATAATTTTGGTTTTGCTTAAATGCTAAAAGTGTACGTTTCAAATGCTAACAATGAAAAATCCCTAAAATACAGTGTTGGTCACCTTAACTGACTTCTTGGCGTATTTGTCTAAGGCTGCACCCTGGGATTTGAAGATTTTCACATTTGCTTTCAGTAAATCTTTTCTCTCCATGCCTTCTCTTCTTGGCATGGAGCCCACGAGAATGGCCACATCCAGGTCTTTGAAGGCAACCTCTTCTTTATCTGTTGCGATGACATCTGTGGACATGGCAATAAATATGCAGAGCTACTTAAACACCAAAGTTTTGAAGTTTTCTTTTTCATATTGAATCTACCCATAAATTCTTTCACTTGTTGCAAGTGTTTATAATCACACTGATATGCATTTCAGGAGCCTAAGAAAAGAAAGATAATATATTAATTTAACAATCATAACATCAGAAATGTCAATAGATTTATTTTGCTTTTCCTATTTCAGTAATTATCTTAAATGTCAAAAACTCCATAGCTTTTATCTTTTATAATCATATATGATGCAAGGTATAATGATGACTTTTGAAGCAATACTTGTTATTCACACTAATTACCACACAACACAAAAGAGCAACTAATTCACCTAACCTTTAAATTACAATTACTTTAAGGTCTAAGACACCAATCACAAATTTAAAAATAATAAATGTTTATTGAGGAGTTTTGTGCCAGGGATAATGCTAAGAGATTTATATTATTATCAAATTTAATCTTCACATTTTATAGATGGAGACACTGAGATTTAAAGAGATTAACTCGCCACCATCAAAAGATAACGGAGTTGTAATTCCAGCCTAGGTTGGTCCAGAGTTCAACCACTATGCTCCAGTGTTAGTACAATAAGCAAACATCACTTGCTTTTTGACTGAAGAACATACGTCATCACACTTCTTTGTTGATTGTATTAAAAAAGCTATGACCAACATTCAGCATTTTCACTGGAAAATTGGCTAGTTGCATCATAGTCAAGCCTGCCATAAGTCTGAAAATGGGCATAGACAGGAACACCAGTTGGAGGAAAAAAAAATTATCTTCCTTAAAAAAAAACCACGTCCTTATTTGCTGAACTTTCCCTTCCCTCTCCTATTCACATTTGGCAGAGGACAAACAAGTGCAATCTGGGCCCTTTGGAGAAAGCACAGGGAACTCAGCAAAGAAAGGAATACAAATGGGAAAAAGCAGCAAAGTTGATTTGGAAAGAGCTGTGGGTAAGAAAAGGGAACCAACAGAATAGTGTGGGCAGCCACGTATTCTTCTACAGAACTTTGCAACCAAAAGACTTAGATGGCAGATTATCCCTTCTAGCAAATGTTTATTCAACAGATGAAAAATTTTAAGGAAAGTTTTTCTGGGAAGGTATATATTATTTTGCTTTGTGCAAACTTCTAGGAGAGTTTCATTAATTAATCCTTACCAAAAGAAAGACTATGATGAAGATATAGCTGAAGAAAAATATTCAAATTAATTTAGAATATTTTAAAAAACTTTTCAATCAAATTTAAGGCTTCCTTATTATGTTCGTGTTATAGTTCAATGATCTGCAAAGGCCCTTAGCTGAGCTCTTCTGGGTTTTTTCAAACTATAGAGCATATGGTAAGGACAATTTATACTATGTCTCAACCTGATGATTGGTAGATGGGATGGGGACCATATAAGGACCAACCAACTTCCAGAGCAATGTATAGCTATGAAGGACATCCTTCAAAACTGAGACAAGTTTTCCATTACAGGACGCTACTATTACCATTTAAGTAGACTCCATAACAACACAACATAGACAATTCCTACGTTGTCTATAATATGTGTGTGTAGACAATGTCAGGTGTATAACCCTTGTGCAAAATATTACACTTAACTGGTATAATAAATTATATACACACACACATTGGGGGAAAAAATGATAGTCCTTTACCTGACATAGTTTCTCATTTTTTACCCTTCTTTATCCTTGGTATACATAAGTAGTTAATAAGTATGGTAGTTCCAAATAAAAAAATCCTCTTATGAATAATTTCTAATTAAGAGCCTTTAACAAAAACCTAAAATCTGTGTATTATTATTTTTTTTTTTCTAGACGGATTCTCGCTCTGTTTCCCAGGCTGGAGTGCAGTGGCACAATCTTGGCTCACTGCAAGCTCCGCCTCCCGGGTTCACGCCATTCTCCTGCCTCAGTCTCCCCAGCAGCTGGGACTACAGGCGCCTGCCACCATGCCCGGCTAATTTTTTTGTATTTTTAGTAGAGACGGGGTTGCACTGTGTTAGCCAGG